>NC_081346.1:31729779-31766364 GCF_029784015.1 Lycium ferocissimum
AACAACGTCAAGATTCGAGTCAACACGAATCAACTTTCCCCCTCCCAAACTAAGAATTTTTCTTTGAGTGCAGGAACCTAAAATCGCGAGATCAACAGTTAAGTCCATCAATCATGGCCGAGAAGCCTCGCCTTAAAAGCCAAACGGCTTTATTTCCAACTTTATCTCTACTTTCAACTTTATCTCTACTCCGATGTCCTATCAACCAGCGGTTTGTTGCGTTGGAACCTAGACTTGACGAACTTCATTTTAGGCTTTTGAAACACCTTAAAACTCCTAATATACCTGGAGATATATCCCTCCAAAGTTGACCCAAAATTCTATCCTTAATTCTGCCAACTTTTTCCAAATTCCCCCTACATGATATTTATCATTTATTATACTTGATAATGGTCATGTTCTTGTGTTTTCAAGATAATCAAACCCACTAGTCATATTGTCTGTTTAGGCCTAAGCCATCACAATTTTAAAACGTGTCACTAAATTATAATACTTGTTTACTTATATACTCAACATCTCTTTTGTGTTTTCTTTGATATGAGAATTTGTCTAGCATGTTGTGGCCAGGAAAGGTCATTCCTCCCTGAACGTGTTGTTTAATTTGCAAAATTGGCAACTAGCATTATTATAGTAATTTTTTTAAAATTATTATAGTAATATGAATTTAGTGAACTTAATTAGCTAGTAGCTACTAATGATATAGGTGTTCTAGTTCCAATCAAGTGCTGTTTAATTTGGCCACATCCATGGACCAGAATCCTCTCATGGATTCCAACTCCAAGTTGCAAAAATATTTCCTTTTCCCCGTCCTTGGTCTTTTGGTTATCACCATTTTAACTCACGGCCAGCCAGTTTTTGATGATCAATCACGTAATTAATAGTATTGAAAAGCTTTTCTTAATTTCTAATTTCCCGAAAATTAAACTCTTGTCTATCTATGGTGTTAAGTATAAATTAAATCAACTTTTCTTGTGCACTATTTCTTTCAGGATTCGTGAGCATCGATTGTGGATTACCAGAAAACTCAAGCTATACTGGCAGTTTTTTTCAGGTAACTTACACAAGCGATGAAATGTTCATAAACACTGGTGCAAATGCACATGCATTGCCTAAATTCATACACAACGATTCGGATATATACTTGGAGACAGTTCGAAGCTTTCCAGAGGGGCAAAGGAATTGCTGCAACCTAAGAACTTCTAAAGACAGAGACAACAAATTTCTAGTACGTGCCATTTTCATGTATGGTAACTATGATAATAAAAGTCAAAGTACCAAAGTTTGATTTGCATATTGGTACTGAGTTCTGGGACACAATTCAACTACACAATGCCTCCCATGTAGTCACAAAGGAGATTATACAGGTTTTTCCTACGAATTATACGAACGTATGCCTCGTAAATACGGGTAACGGGACACCTTTTATTTCAGCATTGGAGCTACGACGATTAAGTTCAATGTATCCCTCTGAATATGAAATATCACTGGTCGTTTGCCACTGAGGTAAAACTACTCTTTCATTTCGGGATTCAGAAACCCAATGCCTTAATGGATCGGACTGACCATGCTAACCGGTCCGCATTTATTCCTTTTTAAAAGTGCTCTTTGTCAATAAGTGTTTTTAGTAGAGTAATCTCCGACTAATCAATTTTAAAAAGATTTTGCCAGCGTTATAACACTAATTTGTGCTTAGTCAAGAATCGAAAAGTGCTCCCGGTAAAAGTTACTCCCTAAAATGCCTCAAAAAAATTATCTTAGTTTGACTTGGCATGAAGTTTAAGAAATAAAGGAAGACTTTTGACATGTGTGGTCCAAAATAAGTTTTAGATATTTGTGGGGCCGTAAAATATCTCATAAAGTTAAATTGTTTCTAAATATAGAAATGTGCCAATCTTTTTGGGACAAACTAATGAAGACAATTTTTTTTGGACGGAGGAGTACTACTTTAATTTTTTTCTGGAAAATGATTCTTGCACTTATTTTCCCCCTGAAAACTTGGTAAAATCCTCAATTCTTGAAAATAAGCTAGCGTTTGGTCATGAAATTTGATCAGATTTTGAAAATTTATCTTCAAAATATTTTCAAGTTCCAAAAATTAGCTCGGACCAGTTTTTGTGAGAAATTTCACTTGTACTCATAAAACTCCAAGTAAATTACATGTACAAACACAATTTCAAGTTCCGAGAAAATAAGAAAAGAAAATAATTCCCAACTTCAGCTTTTAGTTACATCTCCCTCTATAGTTCATACGAACGCAATATTGAAGTCTGATTGATTCACCGAAAATATTTTTGCTTGTCCTTTGTTTGTTGCAGATATAGCTTTGACGCTTATGATAGAATTTGGGAAGCTTTTCAACTTCCAGAATGGGATATAGTTACCACAAGACGAGAGGTTGACATAGATGTTGAAAAGGAATTTTACACACCAACCCTTGCAATGGGGACAGCAGCAACTCCACGAAATTCTAGTACCTTGACTCTTTCATGGGGTCCTACTGATCCCAATGTTGAACACTATACCTACTCGCATTTTGCTGAAATAATGAGCCTTAACCCAAAACAGACCAGAAAATTTGACCTAGTCATTAATGGTGAAACTGTCTGGGAAGAATTTGAGCCAGAGTACTTGACCACTTTTGTGATGGAAGACAAGAGAATGGCTAGCAATTTTAACTATACGTTACGTCGAACAAATAAGTCGAGACTAGGACTACCACCGCTTATTAATGCGCTTGACGTTTATTCTGCTAAACGCTTCGCCAATCTTCATACTCATGAAAATGATGGTGCGTATTGTCGGGTTAAACGGTCCAAAGATACTCTTAACATGATGTGATATTGTCCGCTTTGGGCCAAGCCCGCACGGTATTCCCCAAAAGGCCTCACATCATTAAGAGTATTCAACTCCTTATAAGTAGCTCATTTTTCTTTCCAGCTACCAACGTGGTACTTTGTTCGCACACCCAACAATCTCCCCCTCGAACTAAGTTCCACGCACTACTAAAAAAATCAGGATTTTCGACCAAAAATTTCGACCACACGAGGTCGAAAAGGCCTTTATTTCGACCAATTTTTCGACCACACGCGGTGGTCGCTAATCGGTAGGTCGAAATTTTTTTTCGACCACACGTGGTCGCAATCACATTCTACCGAATTTAAGGGGAAAATTTTTCGACCACATGTGGTCGAAAAATTATTTTTATATTAAATTATATATTTAACTTTTTCGACTACGTGTGGTCGAAAACATTATTTATATTTAAATATATAAAAAAAAATTGCACAATTTCGACCACTTGTGGTCGAAATTGTAAATTGGGCCCAGATTTTCGACCACATGTGGTCGAAATTGTAAATTGGGCCCAGATTTTCGACCACATGTGGTCGAAATCTGGCAACCATATTGCTAAATTTCGACCACATGTGGTCGAAATTGTGCAAATTGGGGTAGGATTTTCGACCACATGTGGTCGAAAATGCTGAATATTTTTAAAGATTTACTGTTTTTGATATCCCACTTGCCAATTTTCAAATAACCAAATTCATCAACCAAAAGAGTCATCCAATTCATCAACAATTCAACACAACAACCATAAACAATGTTCAAACACTTGAACACTTAAACATTGTCTATTCAAACACTTAAACATCATAAACTACGTTCAAACACTTAAACATCTTAAAATTAAAAGTACTTCTAGTTCAAATTAAAACCACATTCAAACCCTTAAACATAATATACATATCCATTTAAACATAGCAGAATTAGAATCCAAAAGCACATTAATCAAAAAGGTTAATGTTCGGTGTACGTTAGAGCCCCACTAGACTCATCGACAAGAGCATGATTTATGTCAGCTTGCGACCAACGTCGTCTACCTTGGGAAGGTCGGGGTTGGCTAGGAGGCTGTGACCTACGAGCATCCCCAGGACACGGGGGAATCGGAAACGCCGCGGAGTCGTAAGCTATTAATGCGGGCTTCCATACCCAACATCCATACCCAACATCACGGCCTCGAGGAATTAAGTGTTCTTGTTAGCAGTCAACTTGATGCTTCATAGCTTCATACTCCTTAGGATCAACCGTCCCATCATCGGTAACACCTACGGCTTCAAGGCCGACGGGTATCGACGAAAGGCTCGATTAGGCATCCCATAAATCGTCCCATGCCTTGTTGGGGAGCAACCTTCTCAATCCATTGTTCTTTGTATTAACTCATCGTCATCTGCGTGGTACTTGGCCGAGTGGCTCGAAAACTCCCCAAAGTGTTGTTGAAATTCGTTACGAAATTAAACGATGCAATGTTAATAGTCTAATTTAGTACAAAAAATATATTATTATTGTTAACTAACGACTTACCCAAGTTCGCTCAGCCCTTGGCTCAACCCATCGATCTGTACCATCAGCGTTCTTCTCCTTCCTCGTGTGAGTTATCTTAAAGATCTCATCTTGAGATACCGCCGACCTACGGAGCTCCTACAAACAAATCAAAATTAACAATTAAAAAAGTCCGCAAAAGCGTCCAAAAACGATCTAAAAAACGATTAAAAAAAAATAGACCACAAAAAAAACGATTGCCAAAAACAGTCCATAAATGACCAAAAACAGTAAAAAAAAAAAGTCTAGAAAAAACAGTCCGCACAAAACAGTCCCAAAAAACTGTCCAAAAAAACAGTGCCCAAAACCAGTCCGTAAATCTGACTAAAACAGTCACACATAGAGTGAAAAATCTGAAAGGTGATGTAGGATACGATCAAATCATCTCAAGTAACCAGAGATGTAACGTTTTCTTCAATCTGTAGAAGAACTATTTGTCACTAAAACCTTTTGCCATTTCCCAATACCAACAGCAATGTTTCAAGTGCTTTTTAGGAATAGGGGCTTCGAACACAAGCAGGGTCTCTGCATGCAAACTGAGAAATCTCTCTACTTTGATATTATGTCATTACCATGTCATAAGAATAAAGTGAGGAGCTAATGAATGGACAAGCTACATTGTTTGGGAACACATGCATAGCAATTTGGCAAAGACCCTACTCAGTACTTGATTCCTACATTACTAACTATATATGTCAAATCAGTCACACGTACACAAAATTTATTGTAACAAAAAATGAAACCATGACAATTATTCAATATGTTTTACTATTTGTTATCGCTTGAAAATCATTAAATTAAGGTGTGTTATAGCTTGAAAATCATTAAATTAGGCCGTGTTTTGAACTTTCCAAGACGAAAGTCATTTTACATGAAAAAGTGTTTCAGGGGAAATATTTTTGAAAGAGAATTTTTTTTTTTTTTTTTCAAAAAGAGAATGAATAATAATATTAGCAAATAACAAATAAGATAGTGTTTCGATGAAACTTTTGGGTATTAAATCTTGACAATAATGTCAAAATGTTGGTTGAAACAAGTGATATGAATGTAAAAGTTAAGTTTGTTCTTATAAGCAAAATTATTCTTTTTCATAAGTGAGGATAGTCAATTTTCACTTTTTGATGAAAAATGACTTCCGTCATATCAAACGTGCCCTTAAAAAAAGGCTAGTTGGGAATGTTGTCACCAAAAACAGTCCACAAAACTGTCCCCAAAAACAGTCCACAAAACAGCCCCAAAAACAGTCAAAAAAAAAAAAAACAGTCTATTAAAAACAGTCCGCACAAAACAGTCCACAAAAACTGTCCAAAAAATGACTAAAACAGTCCAAAAAATGACTAAAACAGTCCGTAAAAATAGTCCCAAAAAACTGTTCGAAAAAACAGTCCCGAAAAATCAGTCCATAAAAAACAGTCCAAAAAATGACTAAAACAGTCCAAAAAATGACTAAAACAGTCCGTAAAAATGACTAAAACAGTCCGTAAAAACTGTCCCAAAAAGCGATCCATAAAACAGCCCCAAAAAATGACTAAAACAGTCCAAAAAATGACTAAAACAGTCCGTAAAAACCAGTCCCAACAAACCAGTCCAACAAAACAGTCCCAAAAAACTGTTCGAAAAACCAGTCCATAAAAAACAGTCCAAAAAATGACTAAAACAGTCCAAAAAATGACTAAAACAGTCCGTAAAAATGACTAAAACAGTCCGTAAAAACTGCCCCAAAAAGCATTCGAAAAAACGATCTAAAAACCATCCATAAAAAACAGTCCAAAAAATGACTAAAGCGATCGTAAAAATGACTAAAACGATCCGTAAAATCCCCAAAAACTGTTCGACAAAACGGCCCGAAAAAACTATCCATAAAAAGCAGTCAAAAAATGACTAAAAGTCCAAAAATGACTAAAACGATCCGTAAAAATGACTAAAAAATCCGTAAAAACGATCCCAACAAACCGGTCCAACAAAACGATCCCAAAAAGCATTCGAAAAAAAACGATCCAAAAAACGATCCATAAAAACCCGGTCAACAAAACAAATTCAACAAAATAACTAAAACCATTCCAAAATTGAACTAAAACAGTCCCAAATAACTGAACCAACACAATCCAACAAAATCACCAAAACAGTCCCAAAAAATAAAGAACCAAAACAGTTCCATAAAAAACAGTCAACAAGAATAAGAAATGTCATTTGACAAAGCTAAAGAAGGAGACATACCAGCCGTTTCATCAAGTCCACTTGACTCGTGGTGCCACTAGTGTGCAGCGATCCACCTTTCACTGAGGCTCTAACGGCCTTCCCATTTTCACTTCATTTCAAAAAAGTCGGATCGATTTTTTGATGGTGCGGCGGGTCCTTCCACCATTCATCTTGAATCAATCGGAGCCGTACGCAATTATTACGAGCTCTAAGTAACGCATCCTTAAGTATTTTTGCCGCTTTTTTCTCAAAGTTCTGCGCTACTAAACCATGATGGTCCAAAAATCTGAACCAAAACAGTCCCACAAAAATGAACCAAAATACTCCAAAAAAAAATGGACCAAAACAGCCCAAAAACTTTGCTAATTGACAACTTAAGCGCCCAAAAAGAATGACAAATTAAACTTTGCTACTGAAATATGCTTCTATTTTTTTCCATTGACATACAGATGATGGAGAAAACGTATAACCAACTAGGGGAAAAACAATTAGTAAAGAGGAGCTTATTAATTGTGTCTAAATCTACATAACCAAAGTAAACCAACAAAATAATGGTTGATCATGATTAGCACTATGTGGTTCATATAAGCTGTCTTGCCTTATTAAGGACTTAAACTATTGATATTACTTCAAAAAAATATAATATTGGGCCAAAAAAATAAATAAAGAGCACATAATTAAAGAACCAAAATAAATAAATAGCACATAAATAAAGAATCAAAATAATCCCAAAAAAAGGACCAAAACAGCCCAAAAAATAACATTCAATTTCAACTCAAAATCCAAAAAAAAAAAAAAAAACCTAAAATAAACCCTAAAACAAATATTGGACACTAAATAAACTAAATAAAGTTATCAAATCTACTAAATATAGAAGGTAATGTAGCTAATAACATGAGATTATTATACAATTCCAACTCAAAATCCAAAAAAAAAAAACCTAAAATAAACCCTAAAACAAATATTGGACACTAAATAAACTAAATAAAGTTATCAAATCTACTAAATATAGAAGGTAATGTAGCTAATAACATGAGATTATTATACATTGGTAAGTGTTCATGACATTGGAAAAAAAAAAAAGAAGGAAAAACGTACCTGAATGGCTGCGCCGCCGACGTGGACTGGCGGTGGTCGGATGGCGTGGGCTGGTGGGGCGGTGGGCTGGTGGTGTGGGTAGAGAGGAGATCTAGGGAGAGAGGTGGTGTGTGTTGGTAGAGAGAGGAGAGGGAGAGAGGAGAGGGAGAGAGGAAAGAGAGAGAGAGAGAGAGAGAGAGAAATGAAATTAGAAAATTAAAGACAAGACCAGCAGTGCACTGGTCGAAATCACTGGCTGAAAATTGGGTAGAAATGTTTTCCAATTTTCGACCACATGTGGTCGAAAATTGTTTTTTTTTTTTTTTTAATTTAAATGTTTCCCATTTATTATTTATACAAAATTTAATTTCGACCACACGTGGTCGAAATTATATTTTCATTTTAAAAAATCGACCCCGTGTGGTCGAAATTTTACTGAAAATAAAATAAAAATTAAATTGTTGATTTTTCGACCGCGTGTGGTCGATTTTTTTTCGACCAAAAATGTGGTCGAAATTTTTTGGTTGAAAACGCCCTTTTTTTTAGTAGTGACGTGGCTCATTATCATTCCACGGGTCAGAGATTCAACATGTTTGTGTGCCACCCACACTGTCAGAGTATTTACGGTCACCGAAGCCCAAAGGCTGTGAATGCATCTTCAAAGCTATGGGTAAAGGTCGTAAACCGGCCCATAGACGGCCCCCACGCCACACTCCGTCATCTTCATACCCGTCCCGCCAAACCATTGGCTCTGATACCAGTTGTTGGGCTAAAACGGCCCAAAGATACTCTTAACATGATGTGATATTGTCCGCTTTGGGCCAAGCCCGCACGATTTTTGTTGGGAAGAAACAAGCAATAATCAAATTGCACGACGAGGTAACAGCGGAAGAAATACCCAAGTCGAAACTTCCCACACTATTTGAATCAAGAGAAGACAATAAACACTAGCACAAACGGAAATCCAGGCAGCAGCTATACCAATAATAAAATAGCAAAGCAAGCAAAAATAAATCGAATGGAAGAGACACCAAATTTACGTGGTAAAACCCCTTCAATGTGAAGAGAAAACATCCACGGGACCTCCGGCCCACAAAAGCTCCACTATAATCAACAAGAGTTACAACAATGTTCTCCAAATGGCTACAACAACAAAGCCAAGCACGGAGCAACAATACATAAAAGATAGCACCAAAACTAGCGAAGAAAGGAGAGAAATCACCTCCAAAATGAGCTACTGTTCGTACTCGAAAATTGGAGCCACAAACCATAAAATCCAATCTCCACCGTTGAAATCGAATAACCGGATGTTGAGAACCCCCAATTCAAATTTCAGCACGATCCAACGGTTAACGAATCGGGAAACACAATTTAAAGTGGACTACTGTAGCAGAAAATTTCTGGACCTCTGCTTTCTCTCTCACGTTTTTCTCTCTATATGGCTACTGTAAATTCACTCTTATGTTCTAAAAATAAGACCTAAATTGATCCTATATATAGAAGAATTTTTGGGCAAAAATGGCCTGGTCCAAATTGGATTGGGTTTTATTAATTCAATTCCACATAGGAAGGGAAAACCCAAAAACCTAACAATTTTCCCCCTCCCGACTATGTGGAGAAAACTGCCATCCCGGCGATTAAGCAACACTCTTCAAACTTCCCTTTTGGCAAAGCTTTAGTCAACATATCCGAACCATTATCATCGGTGTGAATCTTCTCAAGTTCAAGCAACTTAGAATCCAACACATCTCTAATCCAATGGTATCTCACATCAAAACTTTCAGGTTCTCCCCCGTCAGTCAAGAGTATAAACTCGTTGGGAGAATAACGAGATGAAGGTACTTTCTCTCTAATAGATCTTCGAGAGAACTCTACGGAACATCAATAGCAACGGTTGCTTCGGCCAACCACATCATCTTCCTTTGGAGCATCAACAACTTCGTTTGGTCATTACGAACATGATCACTATCTTCATTATCATCTTGATCTTCATTATTTTGAAGATTTTCTTCGTGTGCAATAGTCACGGTGAACCGGATCAACATCAACTAAGCTCTCATTGCTCTGAGAATTAACCTTCTCAGCTTTATCAAAATCTTCAATTGTGTGGTCTTCAAAGAACACAACATCACGGCTTCTAACAAGTTTCTTCTCAACTGGATCATAGAAACGATAGCCAAATTCGCCTTGACCATAACCAATGAAGACTGTTTGCCTAGTTTTAACTTCCGACTTTGACCTCTCATCCTTAGGAACATGCACAAAGGCCTTACACCCGAAGACTCTCGGATGAGCATAAGAGACATCCTTACCAAACCAAACTCTGTCGGGGACATCACTATCCAAAGCAACAAAGTAGAGATAAATTGATAACATAGCGAAGATATTAAGTGTCCGCCCAAAATGAATCCGCAACTTAGCATCCGAAAGCAAACATCTAACCCTCTCAACTAGAGTTCGTTCATCCTCTCTCGCTAAACCATTTAATTGAGGAGTCTTTGGAGGGGTTTTCTGATGCCGAATACCCTGCTGTCTACAATAATTATCAAAGGGACCAATGTATTCACCACCATTGTCTGAGCGGATGCATTTTAATTTCTTTCTTATCTGTCTCTCAACCAAGGCCTGAAAAGTCTTGAACACATCAAGTACTTGGTCCTTTGACTTCAAAGGAAATACCCAGAGTTTGCGAGAGTGATCATCAATAAAAGTCACAAAGTAAAGTGCACCACCACAAGAGCTTACTTTAAAAGGACCACACAAATCAGAATGTACCAACTCCAGCAAATCATGCTTTCTTGAAGGTGAATGACTTTGAAAAGAAACTCTTTTCTGTTTCCCGGCTAAGAAATAAACATATCTCTTTAACTTTGCTTGTTTCACTCCAGAAAGCAAATTCTTCTTAGCCAAGTTATCAATCCCCTTCTCGTCATATGACTCAGCTTTCTATGCCATAATTCTGATGAAGTATCATTCTCCACCAAATTTACTAAGTCACAACAAATGGAGCCCTGAAATAAGTACAAGTCAGACATCTTGTAACCTCGAGTCACAACCATTGAACCTCTAATTAGCTTCCACTGGCCACCACCAATGGTTTGATCATAACCCTCATCATCAAGTTTTCCTACAGAAATTAAATTCAGCCGAACATCTAGAGCATGCTTGACATTGTTAAGAACCAACCTCGAACCATTCTTACTTTTCAAGCAAACTGTGCCAATGCCAAGTACCTCAACCTCACTATTATTGCCCATTCGTAAATTTTCAAAATTACCAGGAGTATGAGAATAAAATAATTCCTTCTTTGGCATGACATAAGAAGTGGCACCTGAATCCACAAACCAGGTAGACTCATCACAAACAAGATTGATATCATTTTTACCACAAGCAACAAGAAGATCATTTTCAGCAACAACAGCAACACGATTTTCATTATCGTCTTCTTTCTTTTGCTTTTTCTGGTCTCTCTTAAACTTGTAGCAATATTTCTTGATGTGCCCTTTCAAGTGACAATAGTCACATGTAAGAGTCTTATACCTGGAGGATCTTGACTTGCTTCTACTTTTGCCTCTGTCATTCTAACTTCTGAAGTTACTTCTCCCCCTGTCTTCAGTAACCAAAACATCGGAGTGTGAAGTTGAAGAAGACGACGCTTGAGATCTTCTTCTCATCTCTTCATTCAAAACACCACTCTTAGCATATTCCATGGTTACACCATCACTGGGAGCGCAAATTAGTCAAAGAAACTCGAAGAGTTTCCCAAAGTCCGGCGAGTATTAAGAAGCCAAAGTCCCCGTATTTCTTCATCAAACTTGACACCCATTCCGGACAGTACCGATCAAGGACACCCCGAAAATCATTGATATGATCGTAAATAAGGTCGCCTCTTTGTATCTAATATTCATCAATTGTTTTGAGGGAACAACTTATTATTGCCAGTCTTTGAAGCATAAAGTGTCTCGAGCTTTTCCCACAAGCTTTTAGCATTTGTCTCTTTCACAATATGATTTCGAACATTAGCTTCAACCCATTGCCTAATATAGCCACAAACCTGTAAGTGCTCAAATTCTCAATCCTCATCTTCAATAGACTCGGGTTTCTTAGAAGCGAACACATGTAAATGCAACTTCTTGACAAATAGAAGATCTTTCATCTTGCTTTTTCAAATATGGTAATTACTGCCATTTAAATAAACCATCTTGCTCATATTTGCCTCCATCATTCAAATAGACAATCAACAAAACCAAATACAACCACAAGCTCTAATACCACTTTGTTGGGAAGAAACAAGCAATAATCAAATTGCACGACGAGGTAACAGCGGAAGAAATACCCAAGTCGAAACTTCCCACACTATTTGAATCACACAAACGGAAATCCAGGCAGCAGCTATACCAACAATAAAATAACAAAGCAAGCAAAAATAAATCGAATGGAAGAGATACCAAACTTACGTGGTAAAACCCCTTCAATGTGAAGAGGAAACATCCACGGGACCTCCGATTCTACCACAAAAGCTCCACTATAATCAACAAGAGTTACAACAATGTTCTCCAAATGGCTACAACAACAAAGCCAAGCACGGAGCAACAATACATAAAAGATAGCACCAAAACTAGCGAAGAAAGGAGAGAAATCACCCCCAAAAACGAGCTACTGTTCGTACTCGAAAACTGGAGCTACAGACCACAAAATCTGATCTCCACCGTTGAAATCGAAGAACCAGATGTTGAGAACTCCCAGTTCAAATTTTAGCACGATCCAACGGTTAACGAATCGGGAAACACAATTTAAAGTGGACTGCTGTAGCAGAAAATTTCTGGATGAAAATCTGCTTTCTCTCTCACGTTTTTCTCTCTATATGGCTGCTATAAATTCACTCTTGTGTTCTAAAAATAAGACCTAAATTGATCCTATATATAGAAGAATTTTTGGGCAAAAATGGCTTGGTCCAAATTGGATTGGGTTTTATTAATCCAATTCCACATAGGAAGGGAAAACCCAAAAACCTAACACGTATGCCGTTTTGCACTGTCCTTTCTCCATTAGGATTGCTCCGACAATTTTTTTTTTGATTTTGTTTTGAGATAATGGTCAAAAACACTCTTGAACTATTGTTTTTTCGTGAGTTTCACACCCCAACTATAAGTTGTTCCCTTTTGTTTCCTGAACTATCACCATCGTTCAGGTATGAAAAGAGAACAACTAATAGTTGAGGTGTGTTTTTATACATAGATGGTGATAGTTCAGGTAGAAAAAGGAACATCTGATAGTTGGGGTGTGAAACTCGTGAAAAAGTGATAGTTCAGGTGTGTTTTTGACCATTATCTCTTTCTTTTAAGTTCAGTTATTGATAATTGTTAGAGTGAAGCATGGTTATTTGATTTCCATAATGTGAAAATAGACTGGATTAGTTGGAGGCTGAATGATAAGGCCAAATGATATTCATGATCTAATCAAAAGATAAAAAGGCAGAAGCTTCAGAGAATTTCGTTGTGTGGCAACAAGATGTGTGATTTCTTTTGGTGTAGTTTTCTTACCCACAATGTGGAGAATAAACAAGGAAGGGAAGTTAATTGTAAGGGACAAATCCATCTATTAGTTCACTAAAATTTAGCTTTGCTGTCCAGAATTTGAGAGTAGACAGTTCATGTAATAGTTGAGCTAAAATCACAAAGGTGGCATTTCTAATTTGTCAATTACAGTAACACTTTCATCTTTCTCCTTTTTGCTTTTACAATTTTAAGTGCATTGATTTTTTAGCCACCGTCTGCTCGTATTTCTAATTGCTGTATCTGTTTTGGAGACAATATCTTGTAGGGAGAATATTAATCCCTCTAGATAATTTTAATCTACATAATCTGGTAGTGCAAAAGAGTTTAACAAAGAATTTGATTTTTCAGTGTTCTTTGAGATTTGTTTCCTATCCATAATCTCTTTTATTTGTCCCAATTCTGCTTTCTTGGAGTGTAGTTGATGCAATTATCGATATTAAGGGACCTTATGATGTGAAGAAAAACTGGAAAGGAGATCCATGTGTCCCAAAAGATTACGCATGGGAAGGTCTTCGCTGCAATTAGAGTTCCAGCAGTTCCACCCGAATCATAGGCTTGTATGTTTCCGAACTTATATCATTTGAGTTGTCCAATGTATTTTCCATTGACAGAATAATATGCTTAAGGAATAAGGTCACTCCAAGGTTCTTTCGGAATAAAGTACCTTAAGCTCTTCTAAATTCTCCATGCTAAATGTTTCAAACTCTTTCAAGGGACATGTCCTCCAGTGGATTGAGTGGGGAGATTCCACCTACTCTCTCAAATTTAACTGCTTTGCAGTACTTGTAAGCTCCTTGAACCTGAAATATTTAAAATCTATGAAGATTGACCAAAAGAGGATCATAGTTAAAATGATTTTGACAATCTCAGGGATCTATCGGACAATGATTTGACTGGTCTAGTGCCTAGCTTTCTTGCAGGATTTACGTCCTTGAGGTTCCTGTAAGTATTGTACTTCCTTCTTCCTCTTGGTTTCGTGATCATTTTTTCAGTTAGAATGATCAAATGAATAGAGTATCTTTGCTATTTTTATGACAGAAACTTAATTGGGAATAAGTTCTGGGGTTCAATTCCACTCGAACTGCTCAAAAAGCAAATAGTGGAACCTTGTTGCTCAGGTATGCTGATAAATTTCCATATCAAGAATATCAATAGCTAGCACTAGTTTAGATATGGAGGACTACAATTTTCTCTATGTCTGCATTTTCATTTGTGGAAAACTTGCTAGTTGGAGTCCAGTAAATAATATGTTCTTCACGTTGCCAAATGATGTGTAGAACTAACTAGAACATATTATCTACTGGAAACTATAGTAAGTTTGATGTGGATTATGGTAAGTACATTTAGCAATACTCACCTTCATATTCTGCAAGCCGTGTGTTACCCATTCACAACCATGTAGATCACAATTTAACCTATGTGCCTTACAGGATGTATATAGGTGCACTTAAATCTCATCTGAGATATATTTTACTCCCACCACTCTTATGAGATAGATTATCAGTTATACCAGTCAATCTTGAACTAAAGTACTTTTTCTTGGGGAACCGTGATTTGCAACTTCTCCCGTTGGATTTTCCCAGGGGTTAATTTGCCTTTTGAGGATTTGCAAGCATTGACTGGTAGGAGGAGATGCAATTGGGAGAGCAAAAGAGCTCGTTCTTCCATTTTGAGATCTTGAGGTTCAGAAGATAAGCCTGAACATATGAAGCATATTTCCACTTATCTTTTGTCCCATTCCTTCAATCAAAGAAAAGTTCATGCCAAGGCTAGTGCCAGCAATTTTTTATGTTTATGCCACGCGTATAATTAAGTCAAGAACAAAATATGAAGAAAACAATCTAGCCAGGTACTCAGCAGTAGGTATTCTTCTATGAGGTCTCTTTCAAGCACCATTTTACGCACTAAAAGTAATAACATTGTATGTTTTAAAGTATGTTTCTGGTTTAAGGTGCTTCTGCCTGCAATAAAATTCAAGTAGAGGGAGGTATTATTCCTGTTAAAGGCTAACGACCTTTCACTAGGATTGGTTCCTTGCTCAAGTGCCAGTCCAACAATGCTGCTTTAGTCCAGAAATAATTTGCTATTTGCCCATCGAGTTTTTGTTGGTTCTATTAACTAAATATCTCTTTGATGTAAATAGCGAGATTATTGATAGCTTTTGATTAAAACCTATGCTGGAGTAACACACCTATTCCCAACAGCATGGATGGATTCGTAGCGCTAATTCCAAATCATTGTCAATCAGTTCAATGTACAAAAAAGAAGCTTACTATTCCAATAGTTGCATCAGGAGCTGTATTGTTGATGCTCTCGATTGTGGTTATCACCATTTGTTACTTTACCAAACGCAAAGTCATGCTGTGTGCAAGTCTCTTTATTGTTAATCATACTCAAGGTGAAGAGTTTCGCACTGAATTAGGACAATGCTACTATGATCAGGGGATGAAAGGGTCGAGTCTTTTGAGTCAAGAAGCCAGCGTTTTTCATACACTAAAATAGTGAGTATGACCAACAATTTTGAGAAGATTTTAGGCAGAGGTGGTTTTTGAATAGTATATCATGGCTACTTGGACAGCAAAGAAGTCGCTGTGAAGATGCTTGCTGAGACAGGACACAAGGAATTTCAGCTTGAGGTTTCAAACTTGGCCCTATTGAATTAATGAATTTTTCTAGGACCCCTCACTATATCACAACAATTTTTTAGGATCTGTATAGACTTACATAAAACTTGGAATTAATTCAATATTCTGAATATCTGGTTTTGTGGGCTGAGCTATTGGGAAGAGTTCATCACAGAAACTTGATTTCACTTGTTGGGTATTGTTATGAAGGTGCTAATATGGCGCTTGCGTACGAGTACATGGCAAATGGGACTGTAAAAGAGCATCTCAATAGTGCGAATTGGCAGTTTCATGTTTTAGTCTTCTTTATCTATTAAAACATATCTGACTAACTAACCAGTAAGGTTTAGCTTTTTATGTTATCATTAAGAGAACAATGTGAAACTGTTTTGACAATGGACAATCTTAAAACAGAGGAATATGTGGTTATTCAAAGATATTGCATTTGCTATTGACTAGTTAGTACCATCTGTTTTATAACCAACATTACTTCAAATCTTGTAAGTAGGATTACTTCAAATCTTGTAAGAGAATTCCTACTAACTTTATCTCCTATATTCTCTTAATTGGAGATGTTCAACCCTCAAAACTGTTGTCCATAACTCCAAATAATATTCCTGAGCAATTTCTGGTGCGCCAAAGTAATGTATTAAAACATTTTATTTTGCTGATGTAGGTGATGCTCCAAAATCACTGACTTGGATAGAGAGATTACAAGTTGCCCTGAATGCAGCAGAAGGTAAGCAAACATCTGTGATGCTGTTAGTCATATGTTTGAGTTCCTTCAACTTTTTGTGGCACATGCTTAGATAAGTATTCATTGTCACATGCTTAGATAAGTATTCATTCTTCTTTAGAGAGCCAATGCCTAGACACGGACCTTAACAGCATTTGTTGCCTACTTCACTATGTTGTGGTTCTAAAAAGAAGATTTAGCTTTCTATATTCCATCAAGAGAAAGTCATATCCATTTTCATGCCTTGGAGGAGCTGCTCATATATTGAGATGGGATAGAATGTTATGACCCTAAAAAGCTGAGTTGCCCTATATTTCTGTCTATATTCCGTTCTCACTCGCTTTGTGGTGGTTTCTTCCTAATTTATTACAAATAATAATCTTTGTTCAAGGATTGGAAGAGGACATAATTTTGAACTTAAAATCTACATTATCCGAGATTGTAATATTTCCTTTTATCTCTGTTCATTTCTCTCATCTTGGTCTTTTGTTTATCTTTTTACTGAAATTGAGGTGGATTTATGTGTATGGAAAACTTGTTAGGTTTGGATTATCTGCATTATGGTTGCACGCCATCTATTGTCCACAGAGATGTTAAGAGTACCAACATCTTACTAGATGAAAATTTCCAAGCAAAACTTGCTGATTTTGGAATTTCTAGAGCTTTTTCTTTTGATGAGAGCTCTTTCGTGTCAACTGCAGTTGTTGGCACAATCGGTTATCTTGATCCCGAGTAAGTAGTTTCTATGATCTGCACTCGTCTTGTATATTTCATTCTTTGGGTTGATCATTAATATGAAAGGTAAGTAATTTGCTATAACATGTTAAATTACAATGAACTCTTTGCACTATCAATATCATGAAAAAATTCCTCACGGACGTCACCGTTCTTGGGTTGGGTTGTAGGTGTTATCATTTAAAGAAGTTGCATGAAAAGAGTGATGTTATAGCTTCGGAGTCGTGCTTTTGGAGCTAATCACAGGGCAGCCTCCTGTGATGACAAGCAAAAACTGTCACATAATTCAATGGGTTGGTCATTCCCTTACTACAGGTGATGTTGCCCATATTATTGACACCAGGCTAGATGGAACCTATAATAGTGAATTGGTGGAAAAATATGTAAGATTAGCAATCAGTTGTTGCTCATCCTTCCCTGCTAATAGGCCAACCATGCATTATGTGGCTAGCAAACTGGAGAAATATTTTGAAGCAGCAAAAGGGGCTACTAAAGGCACAGTAGTTGATTCGGAAAATTCAACTTCAACAATCCTTGTGCTTTCTGATAGCGAGTTCTCAGGCAGGTTTTGATATTACTAATTATTTACAGGAGTCTGCAATATCAAGACTTGCTTCGATGCATTTGTTAATATCTTGTATATTATTTCTTTTTTATCCATCTCTTTTGTCTTGTAATTTGTATATCTGATTTTTGTTAAAACAGAAATTCACTATTTTTGCGTTGTCGATTCTCCATCTCTTTTTAATTCCCTCGTGAAATTATAATGATACATATGAGGATTGAAAATGTGCTTCCCAATCTATACCAAGTATATCCTTTGGTCGAGAAGTACCACCTCTCAAATCACTATATAAGTTAGGCCATTTTTAGTTGCTTCTTTGTTAACTACAGAATGAAATGAATACATAGAATAATATAAATGAGAAAACTTTTCTACTCGATTAAGTATAACAGACAGCCATATTATCACACCTTTAAAATTCATACAAATTCATTTTTTTGGGGTTACAATTTCGTACAAATACACACACTATATGTATGCTTAGCACGGGACCATCTTTGGCCCGGCCACCAATGGTGAACAATAAGTACGGCGAATACATAATTTACTACTATCTTACAAGCCAAATACAAACGTAACTTAATTAGATGTGATTTTTTCAAGTTATATACACTGACTGTAATACTTTTTATACTATCAGTGCGTACAACTTAAACTCTTAAAGATAATTAACGAGGGAGCGGTATGTAGCACCAGGCTGCCAACCAGTGGGAATCACATTCTTGGCTATTAATATCTGGTCTGAATATTGTGAAGTTAATCGGATGGAAAATGGAGGGTGTAATTCAGAGCCAGCATCCAACTTCCAAACTGCACCCCAAGACTGTTGCATTTGCCTCCATTTACTGTTGCTGGTTTTTTCTTTCATTTCAACTTTAGCAAGGTCACCATCTCCTTCTTCAAACTCTATTACCACTGCGAAGTATTCCGAATTTGAACCTTGGTCGACATGGAACGCGATATTTTTCCTCGAATAATCACACGCCACCCTGAAAAATTTAGAATAATCAAAATGGGTGTGATTGATACATTCCGTCCCAATTTATATGGCCCGCGTGATTGGACATGACGTTAAAAAAGAAATAACGACTTTTTAGATAAGAAATTATGGCATTCTTTTTTAGAACAAACAAAAAATAAATAAAGTATGACATATAAATTGGGATGAAGGGAGTAATAGTTTGACTTTTTTGTTCTACCAAAAAAAAAAAAAAAAAAAAAAAAAAGGAATTTTAAGTCATGTATACTGGTGGCATAGGGTGGTTGACATTATCAATGCAGTTTAATTTATTAAATTTAAGATATATTAATTTAATTGAAAAATCTAATTTTATTGGACGACTAGTACTCCATCTAGTTAAGCTTCAAAGGTGTATTACCATCTTATGATTCCAGCTCACTGTTTATTAGTAACAGTTTACACAAAGTTAATAAGTATAAAATCCTGAAAATTGAGTGTATAATAATTAAACTTTTAAACAAAAAATGTTTGATTTTGTACATATTTCTAGTGTAACATAACAGTATAGTTACTTAAAATCAGATAACGGTACGTAATAATAGACTATAGTAAGTTTGGAATGAGTCTTCTAGAAATTAAAAAGAGAGCAAGTAAATATCTTACACCACAATGACTTTATGTCTTATGGAGAATTGCACAGATAGTGTAAAAGAAAATTAAACTATATATGTAATTAAATCCAAATGAGATATAATTAATTTCCTTTGTTCTTTTTTTTTTTTGTTGGGAGGGGGTAGTTGAGAGAGTTAATGGAATTTGCCTAGCATAAAGAATTTGCAAGACACCAGCATTCCTGAGTTTGTGTTCTTGTCCAGGAATAGCCATTGAACCAAATGCAGTTCCACTTAAGTCAAAATGTGCTGATTGTGAGACGCAAGGACCACCTGGGCAAAAATCTGCTATAACCACCCTTACTCCCTTCTCTGAACACGATCGATGCACCTTCTTTGTACATTTCACCTATCACATGATACATACATATTAGTAATTGATTAATTACTTGGTCTTTTTTACGTTATTGCTTAACACTGGAATTCAAGTCTAAAGAACCTGGTAGCAAGCTCCACATTCTCTTCCAGATTTATAGAGGGATGGGCCAATTCCAGTAACCAAGGAAGAGAAAGGTGCTTGTGATACTGCTGTTCCATATCCACAAGATCCCCCTGCACTCATAAGCATACGGGGTTACATTGTAACTCATGGATATAATTTGTATACACTGATTATAATGCAATTTGTTTTTACATTCTCAGTTATTCAACTTGTTGTATTCCCTCCGGTTAAAAAAGAGTGTCCACATAGCCATTTGCACACCTCTTAATAAGAAAATACTAACTCCTACGCAAAAATAGGTAATTTGACTAAATTACCCTAATTAAATAGTTATTGGGATTTGGTCACTTAACACTTAATAAGGGCAAATATGGAAAAATAAATTTAATTCTTTATTGATTTAGTAAGTGGACACTCTTTTTTAACCAAAAAAAATAAAGTAGAGTGGACAATCTTTTGAACCGGAGGGAGTAACATATAAACTGCCTTATTTTGTGCGTATTGATATCATATTTTATGATAACAATTGCTTGACGTTATCTTTTAGATGATTTTCATAACTCATTAATAGTTGCACACCTTTCTCTCACAAAATTGTGAGTGAAACAAATTGTTGATTATAATGCCAGGACGTTCTGGGGTGGGGAGGGAATATAATTAATCTTGAGACATATTATAAGAAAGTAGTTAAGTGTACTTCTCTAACCGTTTAATTAAGTTTTAAAATGACAGCTTTAACATGATATCACAGTAGGACAAAAGTTCTGAGTACAAATCTCATTGTATTTCACGTATTTGGCTATGAAAAATAATCGTACCACACGTAAGGGGTTTGTTGAAACATTAAAACAAAAGAGGAATGAGGTGTAAGTTACCGTCGCTACCGGCACCATCGGGGCTGCCATACCAAGTAGCTCCGGCCGACGCCCAGTGAGTGGCATAGGTGGACAAATTGAAGTGTTTTGGTCTGAAGCTGAAACATGGGCTAGTGAAACAAACTAAAACAATTAGTAGATGAGAAAAGATAACCAAATGTGATATAGCAAATAAGCCCATGTTTTTGCCTCAATAATTTAGCTTATTGCTTCTTAAATTAAGCAGCACTTTAATATTGTTACTGCTTGTTTAATTTGCAGTATTTGGCAATGCAAAATGGAGAGCGCAATGTGTAAGTATATATAGAGGAGAAAATATAGACAAAGTATTGTCTGTTGCTATCAGATTAATCCTCCACGTGCACGTGATTTTCCTAATAATGTCAAGGCCGTTTTAGCTTGCTTTTGCATAGGGCTAAATTCAAAATATGTGTCAAATCCAATTCAAATTCGGATTTAACTTCTATATACACATAGAGTAAAAAAAATTCTAGATTAAATCATCTGCATAGATAATTACAAGTAACTACTCATAGTATATAAAATTAGTTACTTGCAAGCAACCTGTTATAATAAATATTGTAAAAATTTGTTATTATAAATGAGTTAGATTCAAGTCCAAATATGCATGTCACTGACATGCAACTGGAACACTCATCACTTCTACGTTGAGGGAAAATATGAGTGACCAGATTAAAAAAGTGAAGATAAAAAAAATGAAGAATATATATTTTCTTGTAGCGTTTTGTCCTTATAAATAATTGCGACAGGGTTTCAGACACCTACTAATATATGAGTAATTAAGCTTAACTATAGTTGAAGTGATATGTCTCTTACTTTAAGCTTGGTGTGATATATATAAACATCATATGAGGGTCTTAAAATATAAGTAAACAAAAGTATTTTCATGAAAAATGTATCCTGTGAAACCTTACTTCCAGGGCCGTCTCAACAACATTGGGGGCCTAAAGCCAAACTTCAAACAAAGGCCCTAATTTTTTTTAAAGGAAAGGTCGTCATGTAAACAACAACATACACAGTGTAATCCCAATAATTGGGGTCTGGGAAGGGTAGTGTAAGCAGACCTTCGGCTCAGAGAAAAGCAAATCAAAGCAATCCGGAAAAAGAAATAATAGAAGTAAACAACCATGATAAAATACTAAATAAAGCATGATAAAGCAGTCCGGAAAAAAGGAACGAAAAGATCGTCATATATATTTTTATTTGACATCTTCTTTTCTAGTTTTTTAGATGTGAATTCATTAATTATATAATCAATTTGTTCTAACAATTCCTTTTCAGTTGTTAACATAGCTAATCCATTCAATCTCTCTTGAGACATTATTGATCTTAGATAAGATTTCGAAAAACTTCTTTCGATTAAAGCAACAGTTTATATATAAAATACATCCATCTTTAAAAAAAAAAAAATGGGGTCCCAACAATTGCTTTATTGACCTTATAGTCAAGTCACCCCCGACTACTTCTAGCAGGTAGATAAAATGAAGTTATGAGAAGAAAAAAGAGAAATCGATTTGAGATAATTTGAGCTAATCACATAGATTTCTGGCTTGCTTACGTGGTTTCCGGTGAGATTTAGTTGGTTTCTGGCCATAGTTATTTTTACGAGAGAATATTTATAATTTGAGTGACTTTATAGTGATGAAAATAGGAGTAGTTTAGTGACTTTATAGGAAAAAAATATAAATTTAATCACCATTAGAGGAATGAGCTCTATAGATTCTAACTGTTTATAAACACATGTCTAATATACATAATACATTGCGATTTTTTTGTCGGATCGATAAATTAAATTGCTTCTAAAAGATTTTAAAAAATAATTGATGACCACGAATTCTGTTTGAACGAAGTACATAAAGCACAAATATACCCTTAGTTACCAGAAGATTTGGAACTTCAGAATTATGCTTCATTGGCTTTATTTTCTCCCTTTCTCTAGTATATATATTTATCATTACATATGTGAAAACTCCTTCAAGGCATTTAAACTTACAAATATTTTATTTTAAATGGAGTAACACAAATTTAAAAATTTAATTTAAATTTACATATGCTGACAATATATGAATTATGCGAGTCTGCCAGAATAAGCCGATTTGGCTCAACGTGATTGAATTAAAAATTTGCATGGCTTGGTATTTTCTAATTAGTGTATAGCATGAGCCTTGAGCAACAGTTCTTGACTTTAAAGTAAAGGGCAAAGGGTCAAATATACCCCTCTACTTTAGTTTATTGGTTAAATTTACCCTCCGTTAGCTTAATTTTACAAATATACCCCTCTGTTAGCCAAAGTACACAAATATACTCCTTAGTGGATGGAAAATTCCAAATTAATTAAAATTACCCATTTAATTTAAAAAAACCATGCCCATCACTTTGACCCGACCCGACCCACAAAATTATTTCCCCCCACCCTATTATACCCCTCTACGCCTTAGAACTCTTCAGTCAAAACTCAAAACACAAAGCCCAATATTTGAGAGAGAGCTGTGTGTACTTTGATTTCTATATGTTGCTTCCTCACTTGATTCTTGTGTACAGTTTTATTAGTTTTTCATTCTTGAGCAGTTTTGTAATAGGTAATTCGTTATCATGGAAAAGAAAATTAATGTATGAGTTCCTAATCTTTATTTTAGATGTAAATGGATAAATTAAACAGTGTTTCCAGTAGCTCTTGTCTGTAATCAGCTCCTAAGTTACACAGACAGGGAGGTTCTACTCTCAAGTTTTTGCCAACCCTTGTACAGTGACGTGTAATAGGGTTGGGGGAAATAATTTTGGGGGTCGGGTCGGGTCAAAGTGATGTGCATGGGTTTTTTTAAGTTAAACGGGTAATTTTAATTGATTTGGGATTTTCCATTCACTGAGGGGTATATTTGTGTACTTTGGCTAACAGAGGGGTATATTTGTAAACTTTGACTAACAGAGGGTAAATTTAACCAATAAACTAAAGTAGAGGGGTATATTTGATCCTTTGCCCTAAAGTAAAAGGCAATTTGTCGGCAGAAATGGGGCCATTGCATGCAAATCTTTGTATGTCATTTTTCTTCATATAAAATAAGATCCCCAGTAACCTGCCGTTGATGGTGGTTATTGGTCGTTGAAACTTCCCCAATTTCTGTTTGTCCATTTCTTGATCTTACATTATATACCCAAAACTATATCCCCTCCCTATATATATATGTTGGCATTTAATAATTTTGTGAAGTTGATGTTCATGATTATCATTACTTTTTTATGAATCCGTTTGGGGTGTGACAAGAAGTTAGACAAATTCACATTATACTTACAATTTTAACAGAAAAAAGTAGTCTTACTATAAAGATATTTCTTGCTATATTTATAAGTCTGTTATATTATATTTTACTGATTTCTTATGACATAATGGACTACAAAATCAAATTTCCCTGAATTGAAACGTCTTTAAAATCTTGATTTCTTCAATGGATTATTGTTGTAGGCTATGCGTCCACCAAACACAGTATGGAGGGGGACCTGGTTGTGTACCAGTTCCCTTATGCAATGCAGTATGTAAAGGGCATAGGATGTTATCGTGAAAAACTCCTTGCTCAAGGGATTAAAAATCACGACCTACCCCCGTAGGATTTCAACTCTACTAAACGAGCAACTTCAAATTACAATCGATTGTAAGCTAAGAATTAACTCCCATAACCCCTCGCCCTTACAATGACTCTTTTGTAACCTAGGAAATAACCTCCGTAGTCCCTCAACACTTACAATACTCTGATTGCAAGCAACTCCACTTGACTAACTCTAGCCAAGGACCACTAATACACCTAGACTAACTCTAGCCTAGTGTACCACTCAAAAGCTTGTGGAAATACACTTCCAGCAAGTACACTTTGAGACTTTTCAAAACACCTACAAACAGCTTCTTAATACAGAAGAGTAGGTTTACAATTTAAGCACAAACGAACAAAGACTTACAACAACATAAAGAATTTTAACTAAATCTGTGTCTGGATCGGGTTCTTCAGTTTTGCAAGTTACTTGTTCTTGAGAGAACTTGAGAACTTGTGACGGCAAGGATTTGCTCGATTTTGATTAGGTTTTCATGTCTACTTAATATGTTGCCATCATGTTGTGTATATAGTGGGAGCATGTGAGATGGATAGAGACCACTCGTTCACTTTGAGCTAAAAGCATGGGCCAACTCAAAGTTGTACTTTTGTGCAGCAAGTGGTTCGGCTTTACAGCTGTTCTCTATTAACGGTGCAAGGTGCACAGAGAGCAGGTTACAGACCAGGTCTCTATCTGGTTCTGAAACAGTTTGATGATCATCAAAACACGAATGCACTTGGAACTATCAATTTCTCCCTTTTTGATGATCATAAACTCATAGACTATGTTCCCCCTGAGAACTAGCTTCCCACTTGTTCCCCCTGCGACGCAGACCATCATTTTCAAGGTACCTGCAACATGTTAGCAACATAATATCATTTTCAACTGGAAGACAAAAATTGACACAATATCATCACATATCAATCTTCAAGTTCTTCCCTCTTGCTCAGCACATCTTCCCTCAGTTGTGAATTTACAGCATCACAATCATTTATTCGACATGTCTTCCCCCTTAATCACCGCATGTTCATTCAGTTCAGTTCACTTTTTCACTACAAAATTATATCTTCCCCCTTTGGCATCATCAAAAAGATTAAAGCACAACCAACAAGAAGTTCAGATATATTAACTCAGAGCCACAGGGGCAACATAATCATGAGTAAGATAGAGAAAAGCAAGCTAGCAATAATGCACAGGAACACAGCAATATCCCAATAGATAGATCAGCACAAGTGCAGATAGTAATCAATTCAGTATATATAAATGATAGTTAAACTGTAAATCTGCCAAAATTCAGGAAAATGTGACTTCAATTTTATGCAAAAGGGATGGGGGCTAGGAAGGATTTTCTAGAAAGTGTAGAGACTTGAAGGGGCTAAACAAGTATGGGTCAATTTCTATGGGCTTGGCGATCCTTCATCATCTCATCTCTGAGTGCGTCCACTTGAGTTCTGAACTAATCCCTCTCTGCCCTTAGTTTCTCAATTTCTTCTTTTGCTTCTCGACCGGAACCTGGTTCTTTCGGTTGTTCATCCAGTTGGGCTTTTTAGAAGGGCATTTTCCTCCCTGAGCTGTTTAAGCTCTGCATTTGCCGCTTCTTGGGCTTCAATTAGAATTGAGAGGGTGGATGGACTGTCAGCACCTGGTCCCTGTGGCACAAACTCACACGCCTTCAAGGTGGCCAGAGAGAACACATGGTCCTTAGTTCCCAAGGAGGCTCTACCAGTTCTTACATTAAAGTACGCAAGGACTTTCGTTAAGAAAAATCCATATGGGATACCAGGTCCTCCTTGCATAATTCCCGCCACCCTACTCATTCTTTCGATCATGATGGCCGACAAGTTGATTGGTTCAAAAGGTGTAAGAGCTGCCATTAGACCCAGGTCTGCTATCGTGACGGTAGAGACTTTGAAGAATTGGACTTGTAGTCCGTCCTTGGTTCGCCGGGAGTCTTGGTAGATTGAACATGTAGTGAACTTTTGAAATAGCACGATTTTAAAAATTGAGGCCTGAATCGTGCCCAAAACTTTTGTTGCTTTTCCTCATCTTTTGGAGCCTTAATTGCAAAATCTATGAATGCATTTCGTATTTTCCTTAACTGTCTATTATTTGTTATTTTCTATTTTATTTAGTATATAAATTATCGAATCTGCCAATTTTATGATTGACATATAATGAAACGAATGAATAAAGTTTATGTGCCAAACACAATTCTGAAGGACGGGAAGACAACATACATCTTGAGAAAACAAAGGAGAAATTCGAGGACAAGACGAGATTCCACTAGGAGGAAATTGAAATAGCCAATGGATGATGACACAAGCACGAAGGCTATCAATTCAAGAAAAAATCAAAGGATGACATTAGATTAGATTGCTTTAGTTTGTAACCTTTCCTTTAATGTAATTATGAATTACGCTGACCTGATTCCCTTGGTGGGATACGTAGGCAACCCACATAGGGTTCGGTTGCATTATAGCAGAAAATCCAAAAATCCTTATTATTTGTATATAAGGAGAACTATGTCTGACCTGATTCCCTCGGTGGGATATGTAGGCAATCCACATTGGGTTCGGTCCCTTTATTAGAAAATTTTCAAACCATTTTTATGTACCTTACGAACTACGTTCTGACCTGATTCCCTTGGCGGGATACGTAGGCAACCTATATAAGGTTCAGTCACACCACAACATAAGTTTAGTGTACCCTCCCAAAGTCAAAATTGGGGCAGATTTTGGAAAGATATAGACAAGAGAATGGTTGGACATCGACAAGATTAAGGCTACCAGACAGGAAGTATTATAGACAAATGACGTTTCAATTGTTTCGGAAGTGTCATAATCTAAAAGTTGGCAGAAATTTTTTACAACTTATATACATATATTTACATATAGATCTTTCCTTATGTACATATACTTACCTATATATATTTTAAATGATAAATTTTCTTTCAATTGTTTTCACTACTATTCATCTACCGAGGCTTGAACGGAGATCACAAGGTCCAAACAAACAAGATGAACAGAGCCCCAACAACGTCAAGCTTCGAGTCAACACGAATCAACTCCCCCCTCCCAAACTAAGAATTTTTCTTTGAGTGCAGGAATAAAAAGACTGCGAGATCAACAGTCAAGTCTATCAATCATGGCCTAAAAGCGTCATTTGGCTCGTCGTAGCCTCGCCTTAAAAGCCAGACGGCTTTATTTCTAACTTTATCTTTAATTTTATTTTTTTACCAAAATAACTTTATGACTTTATTAACAAATACACCTATTTTTGCAGGTTGTCGAGATCAAAGATGAATTAACATCAAGATTATATGTCGAAGATCTAAGACATCATTAATTTGGCCTGTCACGATCTCATCAACATCATTAGCCTAGCGAATTGACTCTTACTTTACTCTCCATTTTATTATTTACTTTTATTATTCATTTTAACTACTTTAATGACTTTACCTTAAATTTTGTAGAAATCAAGGTCACACTCTGAGGACAACTATAAAAGTTAGGATCGTCCGCATTTAATAGGACATTTAGGTTCATCCGCCTTCAATAGGATATTTGGGTTAGTCCACCCTAAAATTGGGAATATCGGGTTGTTCGCCCTAAAATAGAACATATCGGGTTAGTCTACCCTAAAATAGGACATATCGGATTCGTCCACCCTAAAATAGGACACATCGGGTTAGTCCACCCTAAAATAGGACATATTGGGTCTATCCACCCTAAAATAGGATATATCGGGTCATTCGCCCTCAAATAGAACATGTCGGGTTCATCCGCCCTCGAATAGGATACTTTATGACTTTATTGACGACTTTACTCTGAAATTTATAGGAATCATCATCAGGTCCCCGAAGACAACCGGAGACATCATTTGGCTATACAACCTCTTCTGCATAAGCCAAACGGCTACACTCTTACTTTACTCTCTACTTTATCAATTATTTTATCATTAACTTTACCTACTTTAACGACTTTACCTTAAATTTTACAAACATCATTTATCATCGAGTCCCGAAAGACAACCGGAGTCCTCTTTTATCGTTAAAGTCTCCGAAGACAACCGGAGAGATTATTAAGTCTTTTGCATAAACATCACTCATCATTCAAGTCCCTGAGGACAACCAAAGACAATATTCGGCCACACGGCTTCATCCTCATCTTTATACACATATTATTATCATTTTATACTATTTTACGCTTCTGAATTTACTCTAAATTTTACTAACGACTTTAACATGAATTTTCAGTAACTTTGGTTGAGACATTACAACACATCATTCGTTGAGAAAACCACATCAAGATTCCAGTTTGAAAATATGGACATCACTTCGGCTCATCAAATTTTCACTTTCCTAGCCATACGACTCTACATTTATCTCAATTTATATTTCATTTTACATTCTACTTTATCTTACTTCATTAACTACTTTACCTTAAGTTTTGATAGAAAATAAAACCCACATACATTAATTACAATAGATGCAGCGCAACGTGGAACTCTCTCTTATGCAGTGAACTGGGGCAATATGCTGAAGAGAAATATCAAACTCACAAGCAAAGGTCACAGATCTACTCTCGAACTCAACTCCGCCTACGATACGTAGGTTATCCAAATTCTCTTTCATATCCACAGCTAAAACTCTACTCAATCAACTCTTTTCACAATCTTGTATCCCTTTCTATATCCCAGTGTCTCCATAACTCAACACTGGGGCAATTTTTTAGAATCTGCATCGTGCCTAGTAGGGTCCTACTTATGGGTGTGTTGCGCGCCACATTTATAATTAGGAGTCTATAAACATACATTCCATTCTCAAACATTCTTGTCACATGTCTTTAACTCCTTGAGGCCACAAATCCTATAATAGTACTCTTCTCAAATTCGAACTGCATTCCTCCTGCGCTCAAGTTTGGTCATACCTATATGCAAATCACGACTCATCCAACATCTTTCTAACATCTCAATACTCCACCAATCTTCACAACGCCCTAGTCTCACCATAATTCAACATTGGGGAAAAAAACGGTGTCAACATCACCCGCTTCTGTCGAACTACATATGGCCTGATTCTCATGGAACCCGAGATATGTAGGCAACTCGAAACCGGGGTTCGGCCATAATTTTTCCAACATCCCTTCTACCCCATAATTTTTCAACATTCCTTCCATCCCATAATCTTTTCCAACATCTCTTCAACCCATAAACTTTTTCTAATATCCCTTCTACCCCATAATTTTTTCAAAGTCCCTTCTTCGGCCATAATCATTTTCACCATCCCTTTTACCCAATAATCTTCAAAACACTTCATATTAGTCTCATGAACTTTCCAAAATCATCTAGCTTATAATCTTTCCAACATCCAAACATTCTCAAACTCTTCCAAGGTCATATTTTTCGGTCGGGACAAAATTGGCTGCTACGTCAACTTCTTCGCTCGAAAACTCTTACATCGTCTTCGGTCGAAGAGGGGAAAGCTGTTGACACCCAATTTTGACGCTTCTTATTTCCAATTTACTTTCTCGGGCTTCAAAATTAATAATAAGTCAAATTAACCTTATTTTCACTACTATTTTTCTAATTTTGATTTTTTGTTGTTATTATTATTAAGTATCGTTATTTTATTAGTGCATGTTGTTACTCTTACATTAGTACATATTTGTTACCCGTTAGTAATAAAGTAACTTGAATAATATATTATTTCTACTCTATTATTACATTACCTATGTATTTATAGTTTTCTCTATTATTAGTAAACTTATAATATTAAATTATACCTCATTACTATTAATTACTAATTGTATGATTATTACATATATTTTTCAAGTTATTTGTAAAAAGAAGCCCAAGGAATGAATTAGGATAAGAGGAAAAGACCAATCAATTTGGCCAAATCAGCCCACTATTTGTACTATTTTCAAATCAGCCCAATTGGCCCATTTTCTCCCAAAACACAGCAACCCAAGTTTCTTTCAAATAGCCTACTACAACATTTTATCATTTTTCAACTAGGGTTTGAAATCCTCTCTAACCTAAGTGGTCGTCATCCCTTCTTTTGTCTCCTTTCCCATTTCAATACAACTCCAGCTTTTGTCAATCACAAGCAAAAGGTGTTACACCATTTTCGTGCAAGGAGCAGCCTTTGAGAAGAAGTCAAAGAGGTAGAAATATCATGGATGATTTTCACATGGCTAAAAACGACTCTTTCCTACCACATATTGGACCGTTCTTGAATGGTCATTTTTTAAATTCGAAACCCCAGCTTCAAATCCCGCCTAAATAAAAAAAACCCTAGCCTCTTCCTCCATCTATAAATAGTTTGTTAACGCTTCAGTCGTGAGGAAGTTTTTTGAACCATGAAAAATTCTCTCACCTAAGATATTTATATTTTCTATTGTCTCTCAAAGAAACTTTAGCATTTTCATTACTCTTACTCTCTATCCAACTCAATCTTGCTCACAAAGGAGTAGATCTGAAGAGGACCTCAAAGCCCTTGTTCACTGCACCCACAAGAGGTAAATCCGACTCTATTTTAGTTCATTTATTTGATCCGTGTCAAGTGTCTTTGTTGATTTAGAAGATCCATGTTGAGGATTTTATTTTGTGCGTTTGGATAACGGACATTTAAAAGCATGACTACGATTCTACTTGGGTTAAGTTGATATGTTTCTGTTACATGCCATATGTAAATCTGTTTGAAATTATATTTAAGTATATTTCGGTAAATACTAAGTATGAGTCCATGTGAAATATAACTACTGTAGTTTTAAGTACTGGTTATTCTTATTTAGGCTCTCATATGCTTAGACATCATGGCCTAGAATTTTTCTCTTCAGAAACTATGTTAATACCCATTTTCATGTGTTCAAATGTTTGCTTTATTTTATTTGGAGGAATGAATCTTCATTAAAGAAATATTATATTGGTTGACTTGAAAGTCAAATCATGTTTCAAAGCTATTTTTTTAATCAAATTAATACTAAGTGTTATTAAACGAACCATGTTTAAGATATTAACAATAGAAACAACCCTCGATTTGGTGATGTTTAGCATGTCTATGTGTTAATCTTTCTGTGAGTGGAATATTTATCTTCTCTTTATGTTTATTTATGTCAAGAAACACATTTCTTTCTAATATACCTCTTCTTTCTTTTTCTTTGTTTGCATGAACAGCGGAGCCGAAGAGTCTCGGTTTGAGACTCGACGTTGCCACTAGATTTGAGACCAGCATTTCCTCCTCATTCTCCTTCCATCTACTTCTTTTTCCCTCGCTAACTACATCCGAAAAGAAATTCGAAAGAGCGGTGAGGGGAGTAATTAATATTCTGTTACATTCCGCTACAAGTGTTTTGCTTTGTATTGTGAATGCTATTTTTTTTATGTTGGTTTTTGTTTAGGTGCTTAGAAAAGTCCTATAATTTCTCACTTGGTAATAATAGCATTTCTTGAACAAAGATAGGACTTGACATTTAGATATGTGAACCTAGCAACCTTTAAATTCGACTATGTCCTATTTTCTATCTGTTAACCTCATTCTAGCTTTGGTCATTTATTAACTGTAACTATCTTCCTTAACAATGATTTCTAGTTTGAAATTAATATGGCCATGCACCTTTTTATTGACTTTGAATCAAATTGCCAAACTGATTTGAACTTGTGCAAGATATTTTCAAGTCTAAAAAATGATTTTAAATAGAATGATGTCTCTTTAATCCAAAGGCGTTCCGGGAGGTTTCTTTATGCCCTTTTGAATATTTTCATCTTTTAGAAATCAAGTCTTTTGTTTTCCCTAGTTATCGACTTAATGCTAATTTTCTATAACTATCTACTTTAATTTTCATACTATTATATTACATATACTTTAAAGGCTAGGTTATTTTATTTTTGCCTACATTTCCATAACTTGCACTCGCCTTAGTTAAATAATTAAGTCCGGTCAGTTAACCATTTTTAATGGATCTTAAAGGATGCTTAATACCTTCCCTTTAGATTAATTGAACCCTTACCTGGAATCTTTTGGTTTCATAGACTCTAAGATGGAGTTAACTTTAGACGAGCACTTTAATTAACTTTAGGTGTCCTAATTCACCATAATAATTAGGTGGCGACTCCTTAACTTTAATTAATCCCAGAATTACCGAAATGTTGTAAACCATTTTGACCCAGGTTAAAATGGGGTATAACAGAAGTCTTTTGCTTCGAAGGTTTGGGAAGTGAAGAGAGGGCAGGATAAGAGGGATGTCCTTTAAAGAGGCTGAGGTGACGCTTTTGGAATAGGTGTAACAGAAGACAACAGATTGGTTTAAGGAGTGGTGACGATTTGGCACAGACACTATTGAAATTTCTTGGAAAAGGAAAGGACACATAATTTATTTGGTAATTTCACAATTCAAATACATTTATGAGTACTGAAAGGATTACTGACCTGAGACACGGAGACCAGGTCTCTGAATGGTAATTTGAATATATTAGCAATCACTGTGAACTGTGCAGAATTACTTGCGCTTGAGTTCTCTTGATCCTCCTATGTATGTATACCTGTAATGGTACGAAAGTGAGTTAGATATAGCTAAAAAACACTAGCCAACGATGTACCTAACCTCCTTTGTAGCTATTGAGAGATCCCTTCCTGCACCATTTGTAAAAAGGAAACTCATCTCTATACGACACACATCCTGCTATAAGGGCTTTGAAAAAGAGACCTTTTGACCTCAGTCTTGCATCTTGGAGCTGTCTCGATTTATCAATTTATGTTGACTGCTCCTTCTCTCTCCCACCCCTTTAAGCGATGTCAGTAGTTGTATTTGGGAACCAAAACCAGCTTGGTTCATTTGTAGTTGTAGAAAGGATGGATCAAGGTCCTTCTAGCCCACTCGGGCAGCATGTTCCTTTTCTTCCTTCGAGAGCCTTTCTTTTGAGGACCTGCTCCTTTCTCTCTCTTCCCTTTCTTAACGAAACTCCTTGCTGTTTGAACAGATTCAGTCCTTGTTCACAGGCTTCCCGTTAGTGAGCAGCTTGTCCACCGTGTGTGCATGTCTAGTTTTCCATATTGAAAATATGATTGTTGTGAAGATTGTAGGATGCCTTCTCCTCCACAAAGCCAAGTCCCCTTTTGCTGTTTCCATTACTCTCATTTCTGGAAGTATATTCATCAGACAACTAGATCCCTTTGAGAGATTTGTCAAGATCGAACTTAGTCCTTTCTAAGTCCTTCTTGAGCTGTTCATTCCTTTTAGTTTCAACAGTGAGGTTTAGCTTTACTTTCTTCAGCTCCTCTTCAAGCTCCAAGAAGGTCTTGCTTGCTTCTCCTCTTCTTTTGAAGGAGATTTCCTCATCTTTTCTCACTTGACTTTCCAACAAGATATTTTTTTGGTTTTTCTCATGAACTTGATTCTTCATATCTTTAGCTAACACATAAGTCCTCCCTATCCAGTTCTATTTCATCAAGAGAAAGATTTAACTCTTGTGTTTCTGCGACCAGATCGTGATACGCATCAATCAGCATGCCTAGTGATATGAATTTCCTTTGAGAGTAAACACTGTGTTTTTCTTTAAATCGAAGAAATTTCCTTTTTTGTTCTCATCATCATCATCATCCGTGTCAGATTTAGCCATGAGTGCAAGGTATGACTTATGCTCAGTTGCTTCATCATCAATTTTCATCATGGACAATTCCCCTTTGTCATTTTCATCCTCAGACTCACTTGAGGAGTCTCCCCAGGTTGCAAGTGCTTGTTTCACAATTTCATCAGCCGCCTCTTTCCTTCTGAAACTCCTGTCGGGGACCTCTTTTGCAGTCCTGTTATAACTGTCCTGCTTGTTTTGAGAATAGTCTTTCATGAAATGACCAGGTTTCCCACATATATGACAGCAGTAGTCATTTCCCTTGAAGTTTCTACTGGAGCTTCCTGTTATGGGAAATCCCCTACTTCTCTTGATCATTTTGTGAAATCTCTGCATGAGATAGGCCATTCTAGACTCGTCATCACTTAAGTCTCATATTGCAGCTTTGAGAATGTCATACCCCAACCTCGGAGGGTGTGGCCAGCACTCGGCACCGGAAGGGCCAAGCGAACCAACTGTGATATCTAAACTCTGTAACATGAATCATAGGCCGACAAGGCCGCTGAATAATAATTGTAAGAAGTATATCATGACAACTTACAAGCAGAAAAGGCCCAACAACACATATATGCATAACTAGGGCCGACAAAGCTACAACCAAGAAAAATAACTAATCAGAAGGCCGGCAAGGCCAAACAAAATACCTCGTACTGTGGCACCGATAGTCTGCAAGCACTCTAAAGCACTAATATGCATCAGCGGTCGAGACGTTGGCCCCGAAACGTAGCCATAGCCATACTCGTAATATATATATCTACATACGTATACGTGCGATCCTATTTGATGACTCGACCGTTAACTCCAAAGAGTATGAGCGCGAATATCCCTATTTTGCCGAACGCTGGTATCCTACTGAGAAAGGTACACCAATCCGTCTACCGTACCTATGGGCATTGTTGACACCCAATTTTATCCCTCCTTTATTCTAATTTATTTCTTCAGCTTCTAAATTTATTAACAAGCTAAGTATTTTATCTTCACTTCCATTTTACTACTATTAATATTATTACTTTCATTTGCACTATTCTACTATCAACATTAATAGTATTACTTTATCGCGATTTTTAAAGGGTTCGTTGTCATTTTATTTTCATTAAATTAATTATACTTTATCAAGTCTTTTATTTTCTACGTATCGATCATTAATTATCATAGTATATACATTGGACTAGTTATTAAGTTAAAAAGCTCGAGAACAATTAAAATAAAGAGGGATTTCGGCCAAATAAATGGCCCAAATGGACCATTTTTTCCCATACCCCCAACTAATCCGACCCGGCCCACGCGTCAACCCGACCCGACTCTTCTAAGCCTAATCCTGAAACCGGTAGGGTTTCATTCTTCTTCTTCACGCTCCTTTCTCTTTCTTCCTCTTCCTAATCCCTTCTATTTTCAACAAAATCCGAACCTCCTTTAACAATGGCAGATTTTGCCTATCCTTTTTTCATGCAATACTCGTCCCTCTCTTTCTCTCTTACTTCTTTCCTCTCTCATTTTCCTCTTTCACAATATTGCCAAATCTAGCAGTTGAAACGAAAATTTGTCTTGCCATTTTTGTTTAAAAGAATGCTTTTCCAGACGCCTCTCTGTCTCATGTCTCCATTTTCACGCTTCAAGGTGCGTGAATTTCTCCATTCCAGCCAAGGCATCGCCATTTCGGTTTAAAAATCAATCACGTGACCCGAGTTCGTCCAAATATACCAATTCATCTTGACCAGATTCTTAGGCCCATTTCGAAAAGGGATCTAAAAATCCCGCCTAATACTTACTACCTCTGAATAACATTTTCACTATAAATGCATCCTCACAATCTTGAGATTTCTTTCAATCCCGCCTTTCGTGCTCCGAAATTTTTCAATTTTGGGGATTATTTGGAAAAAAAAACCAAATTTCTTTTATAAAGAAAGATATCACAACATATTATTTTTTAGACTTTTGGTCCGAAACTTTACTCTCTTTAATCGAGTTCGGATTCGTTTGAGTTCGAGCCTAAATTCGTGACGTCGACGTCTCACTTCACTGTACCCACAAAAGGTAATCTTTCTTCTGTTAAGGTATTTAGGTGTAGTTTGGTTCATCATTTGTTGTTCTTTGTTTGTGTCTAGCTTAAGTTTTGTGTCATTAGTTTGTTCTGTTATTATTAGTAATAGTTTAGTATATCTGTTTAGGTTCTGCCTGTTAGTTAAAAGAATATGTGTTAATGTAGCCGTTAATATAATTTGGGGTTGGCTCAGATTAGTATGGATTAATGTTGGCATATAGACATTTAATTCAAGCTTATTAAGGAGGTTTCTCTATTTGATCTCGGCCTCGTTGATTGGGATGTCTGCTGATTTGAAACTGTACTATGCGGACTTTGCCATGTATTTGATTTTCCCATAATTTCATTTGGAGTTTGCATTAGTCATACAACCTGTAGTGAACGTCATTAATGTTCTTCTCTTTACTTAATTGTTCGTGGGTTGTTGAAAAGAAACGAATTCATATGCTAGTCCGAGTAAAAAAGATTATTGTTTTGTGATATTTAGA
>NC_081346.1:31766464-31777799 GCF_029784015.1 Lycium ferocissimum
TAGGGGTTTGAAGCCAGGTTGGGATGGTGAGAAAATGGAAGAAAAATTCGTGCAAGGAGCCTATATATACTTGGGCAAATTTAAAGCCACCAACTTAGCACACTGTTCACGCGGCAGTTTGTGTTCCTGGACGGAAATACGAATATCTCTCTACTCCGATGTCATATCGACAAACGGTAAAATGTGCTGAAAAATAGACTTGGAGACCTTCGATTTGATAGGTGGATCACCCCGTAACTCCAAGTATATTGAGAGAAAAGCTCTTCGACATTTGACCCAAATTTCAATGAAATTTACAAACTTAACTTGCGACGCCCTTTGTCGACTTTCGTATTACAACTCGTTTGACTTCCAACTTAACAAGAGACCATTATATGATTCAAATACTTCATATCATTACTTTCTTATCATGTGAAGCACTCCCATTCTCACCCAAAAGTACAAGTTATCGTATTCCCAACTTGCAGACTTTTGACGAAACTCATGTTTTTTTTTTTTTTTGATACATTCACCCTCCAAACCTTCTGCCACTTACTAATATTATATATAGACTCTTGTAACCATTTATATTAATAAGCTCAATCCCTTTTAATGTCAAGATAATTTCTTTTTTGAACTTGCGTCGACTAACTCATGATCCGACTTTAACGTGCGAAAATCCGGGGTGTAACAGAGAACTAGGCTCTTCTCCTTCTTCACTTCATTCTTTTCTGCCTTCTTCATGAACATCTTCATTTCATGAGTCTTAAGGTTCCCAATGTGCTCATCGATTGTCAATTTGCTGAGATCCTTGGCCTCAGAGATAACATTTACCTTGCTATCCTAGGAGTCAGGTAATACACCAAGCAACTTTCTTACCAGCTTGGTGGTTGTGATGACTTCTCCACGAGAGTGAAGCTTATTGATTATGGAGGTGAATCTGGTGTGCATCTCATGAATAGATTCACTCTCTTTCATTTTGAACATCTTGTACTCAGTGGTGAGCATGTCGATCTTGAAGTTTTTTACCCGAGTGTTCCTTCATGGGCAATTTGAAGAAGCCGGATCTCTTTGAGGTGATGAACAAGTGAGACTCGGTTGTACTTATTCGGTCCTATTCCACACACAAGAATCTTCTTGGCTCCATAGTTTTTCTCCACCATTTTTCTGTCAGCTTCGTTGTATTCCTTTCTCATTTTGACAGTAGTCTCTTTACCGTCTTCACTTGTGTGAACTGGGATATAGGGACCATCACATATGACATCCCATAACTCTGAGTCTTCAGCCATGATGAAATCGTGCATGCTAGTCTTCCACCACCCATAGTACTTTCCATTAAATTTGGGAGGTCTAGTGAATGACTGTCCTTCTTCCATATTTGGTGGGGCTGCCATTTTACTGATTCTTTCTTGGTGTTAACCTTTTAGAAAGCACCCGCTCTGATACCAATTGTTGTAGGCTATGCGTTCCCTAAACACAGTATTAAGGGGGACCTGATTGTGTACCAGTTCCCTTATGCAATGCAATGTATGTAAAGGACACAGGATGTTAGCGTGGAAAACTCCTTGCTCAAGGGATTAAAAACCACGACCTACCTCAGTAGGAATTCAACTCCACTACACGAGCAACTTCAAATTACAATCGATTGTAAGCTATGAATTAATTCCCATAACCCCTCACCCTTACAATGACTCTTTTGTAACCCAGGAACTAACCTCCGTAGTCCCTCTACACTTACAATACTCCGATTGCAAGCAATGCCACTTGACTAACTCTAGCCAAGGACCACTAATACACCTAGACTAACTCTAGCCTAGTGTACCACTCAAAAGCTTGTGGAAACACACTTCAGGAAGTACACTTTAAGACTTTTCAAAACACCTACAAACAGCTTCTTAACACAGAAGAGTAGGTTTACAATTTAAGAACAAACAAACAAAGACTTACAACAACATAAAGAACTTTAGACTAAATCTGTGTCTAGATCAGGTTCTTCAGTTTTGCAAGTGACTTGTTCTTGAGAGAACTTGAGAACTTGTTGCGGCAAGGATTTGCTCAATTTTGATTAGGTTTTCAAGTCTACTCAATATGTTGTCATCATGTTGTATATATAGTGGGAGCATGTGGGATGGATAGAGACCACTCATTCACTTTGACCTAAAGCATGGGCCAACTCACAGGTGTACTTGTGTGCAGCAAGTGGTTCGGCTTTACAGCCGTTTTCTCTTGATTGCAAGTTGCACAAAGAGCGAGGTTCGGTTCTCTATGCGGTTACCGAAACGGTTGACAATTATCAAAACACGAATGCACTTGGAACTATCAATTATAAAGTCATTAAGATCAAGAACTGGGGTATTTAGACCTAGATGATATAGTGTACATTTTGACAAATTAAAATTGCCTAACTTTCCGGTGATACGTGGGAGTACTTTATAACGTTCATTATCCTTTTTAATTAACATTTAATTATTCATTTGTTTGGTATCATTTAGACGGAATTGTGGACGTTATTTCAATGTTAATTAATGTATTGATGAAAATTTGGCATTTTTCGAAATCTTATCACCTTTGATTCATTAAAATAAAAATCCGGGTGAGAATGATGTATCACCAACCGAATCCTTGCTCTTCTAGTTTTCGTGCACTAGTCTCGTCACTAGTAGAGTCCATTTCGAAAGCATCCATATAGGAAAGTGTTGGCAATGATATTTTTAACAATATGCAGCAAAATGAATTGGCAGAGAGAGAAATTATTACAGAGAAGATGAACGACACAGAGAAAATAATGAGTACGAAATTAAAGATCACATATACATTCAGACCATTTTATTTGATTTGGCATCACGAAGACAACGGTCGAGCAATTAGAATGGCACGTGTAAACTTTTCTGGTATATAAGAAGGGAATGTAGGGTACATGCATAAATATATTTTGTGTACATATGAAGAAGTATGAGAGGAGGCAGAATTTTCAGTAAGGAGGTTCAAAATATGAGGAAGTAAACAAACGAAAAACGAAAAAAGTTGTAGGATGAAAAACGAGCGGAGCACGAAGAATAAGACTAATCTTAACCCGCTAAATTTTAACTTGGCTTATCATGCCCCATTTAATATTTCTTCCTACTTTTGCCTTGCTCCATGGACAGCTTAAAAAAATTCTTGTACTTTTTTCCCTCTCACTTTGCAGTGTTCACCTTTATTTGAAAATCGTCAACGTTCTTAAAAAAATGTATGGATTGGATTACTAATGTTATAACACATATTCAGTACTAAACAACAAAATATTTAAATAAAGTACTCAACAACATCGATATGAATATGTTAAATGATTAAACGAAAGTTGCAGGAAACACGCCAAAGCGTAAAAGGGGGAAAACAGTGCAGTGTCATTATAAGATATATATGCATAACTAGCAATACATGCCCGCGTCTGCGGTAAAATATCTATTCATTTTAGGGGCCTTTACATAAATGACTACACTTTGGGGGTTTTAAAATTTGCCATAACTACGGTTCAATATTTACATTGCGTAACTACAGTTTCCTTGCTGTATTCAAAAAATGGCTCGCTGTATTCATAAAATGACCTAGCTGTATTCATGAATACAGCGAATAAATTTTTTTCAAAATTTTTTTTCACTGTATTCAAGTCATATGTATTCAACTCAGTTGTATTCACGTCAATTGCATTCAACTCAGTTGTATTCATTATAGCTGCTTTTACATTGTATTCACTTTGTTGTATTTGAAAATCAGTGGTATTCAAACAACATAAATACAAAAAAATTGTATTCAGCTTGCACAATTGAGTTGAATTTTCCCCAAAAAAATAACGAATACACTCAAATACTAAATATAAAAAATAAAATTCTTGTATTGATTGTACACTTCAAATTTAGTATTCATTTTGTATATAAAAAGATCTCCTTGAAATACATGCAATAAAACACGTATACACTATATGTATACACTCCATTTGAAATAAAAAAAATAAAAAGCTCGGATCTGTGTGTTCGTTGATTTTTGTATCTATGCGTCGTTGCACGATTTTCAAATCCGATCGAATCGGACGGAAAGCCACCGGCACGAATCGATGAATGAGATTTGCAAATCCGGCATCGATTTGCAAAAGAAACTCAATGAGAGAAGACCAAAGGAAAACAAAAGCTAATCTCACCTGGAAAACATTCCTCTCACCAACTATTGTCCCATTTATGAACTTGGTGTTATCTCGTGTGATGTTAGCTTGTAAAAATGCCATACGGTCAATGTCAGTTTCACTAAGCGTAGTGGGAGGTGCATCTGCACTAATTCCACCACTTGGTAAGACCAAAGGAAAACAAAAGCTAATCTCACCTGTAATTCTATTGCAATTTTTAATCTTCTGAATCTGATTCTTAGATTTTTTTTGCTAAGCGATGATTCAAATTTCACTAATGTTTACCTGCATCGGAAAAGACATAGTGGACTTGAAGAACATTGAACATTTTTCATGGAAGAGAAAGCAGAAGGGAGGGAGGAGAGAGAAAAATGCGGATACAAAGGTTGCTTTTTTCATTTTAATCTATTTTGTATGTTTTAGTTATGGAGTGTAATTGATATCTGCTCTTTTAGCTATGAGGTGTAAATTAATTAAAGTATAGCTACTAGATAAAAATAAAGTCTAATGTTAGCTACACCATGTAGATTTCCCTTCATTTTAATTAGTCAGTCTTTAAAGTTTGTATTTTAAAAATATTGTAATTGTTATTATATATAGCAACATATACAAAATGTATTTTATGTACCATCACTTTAGTTATAATTAAAAAATGGAGTAGATGGAATTAAGTCTTTGAGATGGAAAGAGTCGGACTTTTTTCTCATTATCATGACAATGAAAGTTGTTCATCGATGTAAAAGAAAATTAGTAAGAATATGAGGAAAAATTAATATTTTGATTCTAAATTTTTTCTTTTAAATTCTTTAATATTTTATATGTATACCAACAGGTTGATATCTATTTCAATTAAGTAACTGTTCAGATCCAAACATAAGAACCATTATTGTATATATTGGGCTTTTTAAAAGAAAAACTAATAAAATATTTTTATTAAATTAATTAAAAAATATATTATAATTTTTTATGTTAACAATTATAGATAAAACAAATTGTTACAAAGAAATCAAAATTAGAAAGATATATGTTATATCATTAATCACCAAATTTTAATTAGAAATGACAATATAAAGAAAACAATAACCAGAAACTGCAAAGAAAAGTAAATAAGTAAAGTATTGACAATGAAGGAAAATGGGGATAAAAGTCACTCCCTCCCTTCACTTTTACTTGTCAACGTTAACATATCAAGAAGAAAATTCTTCTTTTTATTTTACCCTTCACATTAATTATTCATTTTCAAATCATTTTTTGAGACTATTGAGACTATACACCAATAAATATGGATAATATGATAAAATATAGTGTACTTTATTTATTAATTCTCAAAGAACGTGAAAGTCAAAAGTGAACAAGTTATGTATAGGAGAATTAAAATAACTTTTGGTACAAATTTGCATTGCTATTGTTCGTCATCTCTTCACGTTTAAAGTATTGACAAAGAAGAAAAACGGAGATAAAAGTCACTCCCTCTGTTTATTTTTACTTGTCTACATTAACATATCAAGAGAAAGAAACTAATATGATAATTATTAATTAGTATGAAACTTCAATTATGTTGATTGTGTATAAAGATAACGACTACGCATATATTATAGGCATATATATTTGTATACATGTCATCCTTTTTCTTGTATTCTTTTATTTATCATGGCGGCCAGTATTTGGCAGTAACGTTGAAGAGTGAGGAGAATCATACGAAGGGCCGGCCATTAATTTCCATGGAATTAATGAGTGAATATTTGTGTGTTTTTATTATTTATTTTACCCTTTAATTACTCATTTTCAAATTATTTTCGAAGGCTGTTGAGACTTACACCAATAAATATGAATATTATAGTAAAATATATACTTTCTCTGTCCCATATTACTTTTCACTTTCCCTTTTGCACGCCCGTTAAGAAATCAGAAGTAAAAGATGTATTTTACTATCTTACCCCTATCTCTCTCCTATAAATACATTCTAATCAAAATTGACTATTTTCAAGAACATTTATTACTAAGGGTAAGATGGGAAAGATTTAATTAATTTTATCTTATAATTTTATCTTGATTTTGTAAATGAACAAGTAATTTGGACATATATTTTTAGTAATGTGGCCAAGTAATATGGGGCGGAGAGGATAAGATGTAAAACATTTAATTAATTTTCTTTTGGTTCTGTAAATGAACAAGTAATTTGGACATATATTTTTAGTAATATTGAGTACTTCATTTATGAACAAGTAAAAGTGCGCGGACGAAATAAATATATGTCGGACAATTAAAATTGAAATGCATACTTATATACATGAGCGAGAGAATAAATATTCGGTAAAAAAATAGTTTAGTAATGTGGCCAAGTAATATGGAATGGAGAAATACTTCATTTATTAATTCTTAAAGAACTTGAAAAGTCAAAAGTCAAGCAGTATAAGTGCACGGAAGAAATAAATGTGTCGGAGAATTAAATTTGAAGTGCATACGTGTATACATGAGAAGAGATAAATATTCGATACTATGACATATGACCGTGTGGGATAAAAAAGTAGTTGGTTAAAATGTACAATTTATATAGCTTGTGGTACAAATTTCTATTCTTTGTGTTAGTCCTCTCTTCACACTTAGATATATTAGAAATAGAAAAGAAGAAAAATATAAAATAGAAAAATAGCCATATATTTTTAGTAATGTGGCCAAGTAATACGGACGAAGGGAGTAATTCATTTTTATTAATTCTTAAAGAACATGAAAAGTCAATTATAGTAATATGGCTAAGTAATATGAGACAGTAAAGATTTCATTTATTAATTCTTAAAGAACGTAAAAGTCCAAATGTGTAAGAAATATGGGACGGAAGGAGTACTTCCTTTATTAGTTCTTAAATAAAGTGAAAAGTCAAAAGCGAACAAGTAAAAGTGCATGGAGAAAATAAATATGTGTCGGATAATTAAAATTGAAGTGCATATATGTATACATGGGAAGAAAATAAATATTCAGCAAAAACATGAAAAGTCAAAAGTGAACAAGTAAAAGTGAATGGAGGAAATAAATATGTGTCGGAGAATTAAATTTGAAGTGCACATATGTATACATGAGAAGAGAATAAATATTTAGTACAATGGCATATATGCACGTGGGATTTATTAATTCTTAAAGAATGTGAAAAGTCAAAAGTAAAATTGAACTGCATATGTCTATACATGAGAAGAGAATAAATATTCAGCTAGAATACGAAAAGTCAAAAGTGAACAAGTAAAAGTGCACGGAGAAAAGAAATGTATCGGAGAATTAAATTTGAACTATATACGTCTATACATGAGAAGGAAATAAATATTAAGTACTATGACATCTGTCTATGTGGGATATAAAAATAGTTGGTTAAACTGTATAATTTATATAACTTATGATACAAGCATTCATTGCGTGTATAATTTGGAAGCTATGTTCGTCCCTTTATCACATTTATATATAATAAATTTATATAACTTATAGTACAAGCATTCGTTGCGTGCATAATTTTTAAAGCCCATGGTACAACCATGGGAAGCTATGTTCATCCCTTTATCACATTTATATATAATAATTAGATGATGAAAGCCCGTGCTAGCACGGGCCCAACACAAAAAATAGTGCCACATTTTTTTTAGTCTATCTAAAAAAGAATGATATATTTTTATGTTTAGAAATCATTTAACTTGAAACTTCCCTTTTTACCTTTAATGAAATGATTTAAATCCACACAAATATCTATAACTTATTTTAAACAAGTTTCAAAGATCTTTCCTTTCTTTTTTAAACTTCGTGCTTAGTCAAACTACGTCGCATAAATTAGAAGAGAGAGTACCTTTTAGTAATATAATTATGAAATTTTTATTATAAAAAGTATTATAATTCAATTAGCCGAAAATATCAATAAATTATTTTATTTAGTCCTTCTTTCCCATATATGACTTTTCTGATTTGGTTCTCTAATTGAAAGATTTGAAATACACCTTCTCCTACTGAGTTTCATGTCATCATCTCTTTCTACTCAACAAAAGTGAAAAGCATTTTCATGTAATCAAGATCTATATGATCTTAAATTTTAAGTATAGACCAACTTCATCATTTTAAGAAAATATGCGTATACGTTTCTTGACCGTTTATATTTCGCCTTCTTGATGTTATTCCTCATTATTTGTGTAAGACGTATGTATCTAAACTTATACCTTTGGGTATAAGTTTTAAATCTTTTGGTTTTATGACTTCTTTAGCGGTTTATGTGGTCAATTTAAATCGTTATTTTTTTTTCCGAAATTTCTCTTATTTAAATTTTCTCTAAACATACCTTTATTATTTTTTGAACTTATTATCATTATTTAAATGCCTTTTTTTTTTGTTGCAATTTTCTCCTACTTCTTCACCCCCCCCCCCCCCCCCCCCCACTTTTTTTTTTTTTGCAAATCGTCTTCTAATTCTTCACGTCGACCCCACCTTAATTCTTTCCTAATTCTTCACGTGAACCCCACCTTAATTTTCTCCTACTTCTTCACGGGGATCTCACCTTATTTTTTTTTTTGGGCAATTGTCTTCTACATCTTCACGTGGGGTCCACTTTTTTTTTTTTGTAATTGTCTCCTAATTCTTCACGTGGACCCCACCTTAATTTTTTTTAATCTCTACTACTATAGAAGAGTGGGCTCCACCTTAATTTTTTTTTTTTTTTAATTTCTACTATCATAGAAGAGTGGGCCTCACTGTATTTTTTTTAAAAAGTTTTCTACTATTATAGAAGAGTGGGACCCACCATAATTTTTTTTATTTATAATTTACTATTATAGTACACTCGCTTTTATATTTCGTCTTACGTTATTCCTCATTATTTGTGTGAGACGTACGTGTCTAAACTTATACCCAAACTTCACGTGGACCACACCTTAATTTTTTTTATCTCTACTACTATAGAAGAGTGGGCCCCACCTTAAATTTGTTTTTTTTAAATTTCTACTATCATAGTAGAATGGGCCCCACCTTAATTTTTTTTTTAATTTTCTACTATTTTAGAAGAGCGGGCCCCACCTTAATTTTATTTTATTTCATAATTTACTATTCTGAGTAAGACCGTTTATATTTTGTCTTCTTAGAACGACGTTATTCCTCATTATTTGTGTGAGACCTATGTCTAAACTTATACCCAAAGGTATAAGTTTTAAATGTTTTGTTTTATGACTTCTTTAGCGGTTTTTGTGTTGATTTAAATCGTTATTTCTTTTTTCCCCGAATTTCTCTTCTTTAAATTTTCTCTAAGCGTACCTTTTACCATTTACGAACTTATTATCATTATTTAAATGTCCTATTTTTTATTTTTGTTGCAATTGTCTCTCCACTTCTTCACGTGGAGCCCACCGTATTTTTTGTTGTTGCAATTTGTCTCCTAATTCTTCACGTGGACCCCACCTTAAATTTGTTTTTTTTTAATTTCTACTATTATAGAAGAGTGGACCCTTAATTTTATTTTTTTCAAATTATAAAAGAGTGGACCCTTAATTTTTTTTTTTTTTTTAATTTTCTACTATATAATAACATGAGTTTCTATATGTGGTCCCCAGGGTGGACGACGATCCTATATAGAAACTCATGTTTCTATATAGTAGAAAAATAATAGAAAAATTCAAATTTCGCTTACATGCTTATATACACTCCATGCTTTCAGGATTGTAATTCTTTAAGGATCGGACTTCGATTTTCTTTATTATTTTATCAAGATGATGCTCTAGAAAGGTTTGATGCTAACAAACACATGTTATGTTTTTATTTTACTTTTATTTTTCTCCATAATTCTCTCTTACTTTACAGTATATCTACAATTTTTATGCGAATTAGCATGTCAGTTCTACTTTCTCGGACATTTGTATTGTAAAACTTCATTTCCATGATATAAAATGTATTTTAGACTAAATGTGGGATTAATATTGTCTATATATATATATATCTCTATTTTACTTATCTACATTTATTTTGTATTTTTCATTTTTCTTCCATTAAATTTTGAGATTTTTACCCAAGAAGTCAATATTCTAAGAGTATTTTCATAAAAAAGAGTACTTATTTTTTATTTAAAAAATGACACACTTCTTTACCATTTTAGCATATTCGGAAATCATTTATGGTCAAGGACCACTAATTAAGCAATTAAGTTAAATCCCAATTAATACATAACATTTTCTCTTTCATCGTCATCTTTCTCACTAAATAAGAAATTAGTTTACGAATGATTCTTATTAATATGTGCATATGCCTTTCTCTTTCATCATTATTTTTTTCATTAATTAAGGAATTCGTTTAATACTAATTATCCTTATTTTCAGTTTTCTGATATATTTATACTATGTATATCCTTACGGATATCTTTATTATACCATGTATGTCTTTCATTATACCATTTATATCTTATTATACTGTAAATATAATTAGCCATACACACATAAAATGGTGGACAATTTTAATTTTCTTCAAAATAGACGTTTAATATATTTCAAATACATCATACTTATTATACCATGTATGTCTTTATTATACTGTGTATATAATTAGATATATATCTTTATTATATTGTGAATATTATTGGATATACTGTATATACTATTGTTTATACGTATGTTATACTAAATATATAAATTATACAGGTAATAAAAAAAGCCATGAGAAAAGGAACGGGAAAAAAAAAAAAGACTGGAGTGATTGTATATCAGCAATAAAAGATTAAAAAAAGAACAGAATGGGTGATGCAATAAAAGATAAAAAATTGACCAAAAAAATAGGAATAGTTTGTGGTTGATTCTTATCCAGCTAAAATTTAGGGATGGTTATTTGGAAGTTGATAGATGCGTTAATAATCGATTGATATGAAATGATAACTAACTAATGCTGCTATTAATGTGCAATTATTTTTAAAATGCTGCGTAGTTAAGTTTTTTTCCCTTAAATTTTGTATTTGTACGTAAGACAATTTTTTTTTCACGAGAACATGAAGCACGTCTAAGTACATAAGTTAAGTGTAAAAAGTAGACATTAATTTGTAATTTATGCTCTAATTAATTTTTAATCTTTGATTTAGAGTGGTAAAAACTCAAGAATGACATAATTTAATAGGCTCATTGCCTTCGTAAAAAGGCAAATTAAATTATTACATTTAGCGTGTACACTTCCGATTTTCTAAAAAATTTAAAAAAGGGT
>NC_081346.1:31777899-31835638 GCF_029784015.1 Lycium ferocissimum
AAACTCTTATTTCCAACATGTAATCCTCATAGCAATAACAACCAAAATTCCAAGGAAACTTAATTCATTTCGACATACACAAGAGGCCATATTCGGCCAACCTCACATACATATATATTAATGATTTTCATTTGTTTCAACACTCCACAATAGCCAAACATGCTACATAAACTCATACACCAACTTTAACACAACACACACATACACGGCCAAACCACCATACACACTCTTCAACTTCAAATACAAACTTTCATGAATTTCATCCATAACAACATACAACAACACACATGAACCTTTCATAACTCATAAAAACAAGATTAAACTTACCTTTCTTCACAAATCCTCAACTTGTCCAAAGTTGGCCAAGATGAAAAACGAACAATCCAACGCTTTGAAACAACACTTCCACGTTATAAGCACCTCAAATTTAGTAGATTTTCTTAGGAGAAATAATTTTGGGAAGGCTTGATCTTGGTCTTGGTTTTTCCTTTTCTTGGCCGAATAGGTGGTCGTCTTCCTCTAACGTTCTTGGTTTTTTTTTCTAAGTCTTGAAAAGATGATGGAATGATCCCTCTAAGCTTCCTTATATTACAACTAATAGCTAACCATGTGGCCATGGCCCACTCCTAAGGTGGCCTACCACATGGCTCCTTTTGTTTCCTCAATTTCTTTCAATAATCGACATCTTCCACAAATTCCACCTTTGGTCCCGAACTTTCTTAAATGTTTCCTTACCAATAACATCATACATACTTAGGTCTTACGACAAAATCGGTCACACGTCTCGACTTCATACCCCGAATGGTCTTAACCCTAACTTATCATAGTTAACCCGAATCGTCCCGTCGTTCAAAATACGGGATGTAACAGATTCGCAATGTTGGAAATTAGACTCGTAGACCTTTAATTTGTTAGGTATCACATCCCAAGATTCCATAAACACAAGTAGCAACTGTAACGACCCATTCGGTCATTAGAGTATTTATGACCCCTTTACCCCCGTTGACCTATTCCCGAGGCACTTGGTAGCGTTTTGGGAGTTGGGTTAGAAAGTTGTCTTTAGGTCATTGAGGATTGATGTGGTCAAATAGACCCCCGTTGGGAAATTCGAGGCCACAGGTGAGTTCGTAGCGCGTTTTTATGTGTGTTTTGCTTTATATCTATGAGGGCCTCGGTGATAGTCGGGATTTTGGGAAAACTTAGCGAAAACCATATTTCTTCTGGTTTCTAGTGTAACGACCTGCCCGGTTGTTATTTAACAATTCGCAAACCTGTACCAAATCGAGGCCTAAGATCTTAAAAGATAAACCCTATGTGGTGTCTAAATGATTAATAGTTGAGAAAAAATTAATTTTGGAAAGAGTTAAAGTTGTGGGCCAGGGCAAGCTTAAGTCTGTCATAGCGGACAGGGCGCCGCCACAGCGATCTCACCGTAGTGGAAAGGGCACCGCCGCAATGGGTCTCGCCGTAACGAGCGGAGCAGTGGACGCATTTTCCCACACTTAGTTTTATCTTTCACCCTTCTTTTTAATAAAATTTCACCCTTCTTTTTAATAAAAGACCCTTCAAGGCTGCTATTAGGTTTTACATTAAGAAAAACCCTTAACACCAAGAAAAAGAGGCTCCTCCAACATTCTTCACATCTTCCCCCATCAACTACCATCTCACACCTGGGATTTCTGATAAAAGTTGTGAGGTGGATAACTCATGAAAGTTCGAATAGCCGCTCGTCATCAAGGTAGGTTACCACATTTGAGCTAGACTTTGATTAGTGAGTCGTATATACGTATAAAATTGACAAAAGAAGAATATACTCATAATTTAACCGGGTGTTTCGTATATAGTAATTAGATAACAAATGGTGTATAAATGTATACTAAGTTCTAAGGGTTGTTGATATCTCAGGTGTTACGGATTGGGAGAGATCACTTGTCGTTATTAAGGAAGGTTACCCCGTAGGTTAGCGTAATTATTCCGAGGTATATTTAGTTTCCACAATAAATTGTTGAGTTATTTGCGATTTCGCATTTGTACATTCTTGTCAATAAAAAGTATTTTATCAAAGTGAGTTGAAGCTAAACCATAATAGTGTTGCGCTCGTCAAAGGCATATTCCGTGATATTGATTTTATTCATTAGCATCGTTGCATATATTTGCTTTTATTTATTGAATACTGCCTAAAGCGGGAAGTCTGAGTAAATATCAGTTGTGCTACCCGATTTTATGGCCGAGTTGGGTAGAATATGAGGTACAACTTGAAAATCGATTCATTAATGGTAATGCAATATATATATATATATATATATATATATATATATATATATATATATATATATAGGCACATTTTGAAAGGATGCGAGACGCGACCTAGATTTTTGGGCACATTTTTATGCCGGTTAGGATGGCCTAAGTTAAAGGCTCGTGATCCGAGGTAAGATTCCGAGAAAGCAAGGCGCATAGACACCATGGGTCCCCGCAAGTCAGCGACTATTGGCAAAGACACTAATTAGCATGTATGTACAAGCTTTGTGTATCGTCATTGCATTGCATTACATACCTTCATCTCCTCATGCTTACATGTTGTCATTCTACTATATTTGCATTACCTCCTATAATCATGTCAACAATCCGAGGCGCTCCGATCATTCATGAAGGTGTTGGCATAAGAATGAATTATTGAATTCCAAGATTTATGTGTTAAATCTTATGGATTTAGAGAGTCACAAAGGTTTGGTGAAAGTGTGTTAAGTACGTTTCCGTGGACACATCATACTCTAGCGATTGAACTAAATAGAAAACTCTAGGGCTAAAAATCAGAGGATAGACGTTAATGGAATTGATGAGGTAAAGACTAATTATTTGGCCCTAAAAGAAATACGAAGTAGGACTACACTTTGACTAGTCGGGTAGCTGGTGTTATTGTGGTAATAAGGGAACCTAATAACCAGGAGTTAGAGGCGAGTTCGCACTGCGTAGTTTTCTATATTGGGAGTCTTGAGGGTGTACGTTGATTTATCAGTTTATCTTGTTGATTTTATATTGTGTTGCGTGAACTAATCTTAGTCAACCTATGATGTTTACCAATACGTGTGGTGTACTGATACTACTCTTTCTATATCCTTTTTAAGGTGTAGAAGTGTTGTAGGCTATTGCTTGAAGTTTCTCTTAGTGGATTTCCGGACATCTTCCTACAGCCTTGCTCATCTCATTCCAAGCAGAGGTTGTGTGGTTTATTTTGGTTTTATTCTCGTGTAATAGGAGCTCTTGTGCCTGTCTAGACTAGATCCCAGGGAATTTTTTTCGTTTTCTTGTATTGATAACAGAGTCATTATGAATATTTACTTTCCATTGTGATCATTATTTTTATTACTGAAAATAAAATGTGTTTGAATATTGGGTTGGTTGGTAAGGGTTCGCCTACTAGGTAATAATACAGTAGGTGCCCGCGCGGCTAGTAATACGGGCCGTGACAGTTGTTATCAGAGCCTAGATTACCGCTCTCACAAGTACAAGAGCAAATGTCTAGTAGATTCTTGTGGAATGGTACGATGACGTCCGTACCCATTTGCAAGAGGCTATAGGATATCTAAAAGTTTCCCTACGTTCATTCTATCGTGCTACTCCAATACTCAAACTCCTAGTTGAATCGAATTGGTATCTGGGCGATTCCAATTGGTATCTTGACAAGCTAATTGGTATCTGTCGATCCCAATTGGTATCTAATTATAATGTCCCAATGAAGACCTTCTGTGGGTACTCTGTGTGATAAGTGTGTGAATAAATGGAAGTCCGCTACCAATATTAGGTGGTATAAATTGTGAATGTATATTAGGAGGGTTAGTAAATCGAAAATGCGTTCGTACCCGTTTGGTGAAATTCGTGTTTGATCGCGCTAAGCAAACGAACGAGCCCCTGTATGCCTTGAGTTGGTGGGCATCAAAATTCGCCCACTAACTCTGTAGCTTAGCTGCAGCGGTGTGGGAACCGCTACAGTGTGTTCGCTATAGCGGACCCAAACTTTTCTGTAGTCCCGCTATAGCGAGACCCTCCCTTCTCTATAAAGACTCTCGCTACAAATGACAAGTAATCACAGTGCCGCGGCGGCGCCACGGACTTGCATCAACGAGCTCCACGTTGTTCCATATTTTCTCAACTTGTTCATCCATCAACAAAATTCAAAGGAAAGCCATTTTCAAAGCAAAACCTACATAGAAACATCCCGCCCAACTAGGGAAATTGTCTTACGAGTGTCCCTAAATCGGGACACCCGAACAAAAAACGAAAAGAAATAATCCAAACATTCAAAACAAACCAAAGCAAGTAGATTGTCTTAAAAGAAAGCCCTACAAGGGCAAATGGGAACCAAGCTGACATTAAAAAGGGGGGGCAGGGAATCTCTAAGCCACTCCTCTGCTGGTCGCCCTCGTCGACTCCAAGATCCGAGTCGCGTAGTCATCGCAAGTTCTCCGCTAGACGCACTCGAAAGGAGAACCGTGAGCATCTCGAGGGGTCACCTTGGGAGTTTCTCTTTCGGCTAGGGTCTTCGGAAGGCTCTAACACCCTTCCACATCCTCGCAAGTAGCTTATCCCTAGCCCGCTCTTCTTTTTCTCCGATCAAAGTTCTCCGAAGATCCACACGGCTCCTCGCCGGAGATCCAAAAAGACCCCCCGCAAGGAACCCACAGCGTCCCCTATTTTGGCCTGAGTTTCCATGTAACCCTTCATCTCACCCGGGGTGAAATAACCGGCACCTGCAGCAGCACTAGACGATCCGGCCTCGATGGAAGGCCATGCAAACTCCATTATAGTATCCTTCAATGACGCCATCTCCGCCTCCATCCGCTGTAAAGTACCCGAGGCCTGTGAAGGACCACTACCGTCACCACCTCCCTCTTGGCCCTCGCTGACCTCATCACCATCCGAGTCTGTCCTCCTCCTCTTACCCCTGCCCTGTGACCCCTTCACCTTCGAAGAATCTAAAGGAACATCACACTCAACATATTAGTCGCCGTGCTCCACAAATCACACCCGCCCTTTTGCATAAGTGGGTAATCAGGGAGGGAAACATCGCTCGGGCTCGAATGACCTTGGCCATGAATGTTATAACCCGTATTTCGTACGTTTGGATAATTCGGGATAATTGCGAGAAGTTAAAGGCAAGATTTATTTCAAAAATTATTTTAATGTACAAAGTGGGTTGTGAATATTATTTATTAACCTTATTAGTATGGAAATATTGGAAAAGGCCAAGGGTAAAAAAGGGATATTCGCAAAATGGTTCATGGTAATATTGCGGAAGCCTAGGGGCAAATGGTAATTTCACAAATATTCAAGAAAATTCTTGAAATTTCCAAGATAAGCTGTGGCATGGGTAGCATGTGCTCATGTTTGTATTAAGTGGGGGATAATTGCAAATTATAAAGATATATGGGCCAAAGCTTCCATAAGAAGACACTTAGTCTTTGTTGAATTTCAAAGAAAATTCAAGAAAAGAGAAGAAATCTCTAGAAAAAAAAAAAGGAGGAGGAGAGTACATGTGCCCTCACATTCTTATAAGGACTATATATATAGGAGAGGGGGTGAATAATTCATCATTCCAATTGATGAAATAAGAAAAGAGAGAGAGAGAGAGAAAAAAAAAAGAAGAAAAGAAGAGAAGCAGTGTTCGGCCATGGTGGCCAAACATGGCCAGGAAAAGTTGATCAAAAAAAAATTATTTCCTCCTAGTTTTCCTACCAAATGGAAAGGCCCTAATAAACATGGAAGGGTTGTTGGAGCAATAAGAGCATTTGTTATATAAATGGTGAACCTAGCCGAGCAAGAAGGGATAAGTGAAGAAAGGTATGTGTTTAATTTTCTTTTCATATATTATGAACGCTTTGTATATGTTGTAGGCTGGGATGAATGAAATTCATGAAATATATGAATATGGGTGTATGGTCGTGTACATGCTATGTTTGGCCGTATATGTGTTGTATGGTATTGAAGTGATGAATCAATTTTATATAGTATGTGGTCGTTGTTGTGATGTATAGAAAGGAATGAAGAATTCATGTAGAATATGCATGTGAGTTTGTGGTGGCCGAATGGAGTAGTGTAATGTAGAAGTAATGAATTAATTTTATGTAGTGTGTTGCTTGTTATTATAATGTTATGAAATGAATGGAGTTTATGGAATATGCGTGTATAGGGGCTGCCCTAGTTGGTATGAGAACATAATTTTACTTCATATTTTAGTTGTGGTCGTTATGAATTATGTGACGTAGAATGGAGGTTTAGTAACTTGAGATGAATTGGAGTTGTTTGTGCATCATCGAAGAAGTTATGTGATGTTAGTGTGGTTCTTATATTTGTAAGAATAAATTCACCAATGTATGGATTGTTGTTATAACTCAAAAATTTGGAAGGAAGTAATGCATTGTTGACTTTCGTGGTGTTGTGAGATTTCGGGTGGAAGTATGTATTAATTGGGTTGCTTGAATATTTTGTGAATTGAATTGAATTGAATATTGAAGTGTTGCTAGAATAATTGCTAGCATTGTTATTGGTTTGGCCGAGTTCCATTCTCGGGTTTGTTGTTGATGATTTGGGCAGGTAAGATCTCGGGATGGTGTATTTCTGTGGAGACGCTTTGAAATTTCGCATCATAAGTGAATTTATTTGAAAATCAAGACAAGTGTGCTTAGTAATGAATCTAATGGTTGCATCAATTTTTCTTGAATGTAGAATAGCGATAGCGAGTTTGGACAATTAAGCGTAGCTAGTTGGTCGTAAGACAGTATGTTAAGGCTCGTCCTTTTCCTTCTATGGCATGAATCATACGTTGCGATTTTATAAATGCTCCTATAACGTCCTTATTTTCAAAAGTTAGAAGTTATGATTCCAAAGCATGATTTTCCTTCCTAAAAGTTTATGAATGTTTTCCAAAATATCCATTTTCTCCAAAATCTAAGTTTTACGATTCTTGAAAGTTTTTATGATCAAAACAACGACTATGATTTTATGATGACAACGATGATGCTAGATGAGAAAATGACTAGGACGAATATGTCAAGGATATGTTCTTACCATGAATACGACGATATGAAATGTTAAGCTAATTTTTGGATAATGACTATTTTAGCAGGTTTCAAAGTATATGAAACGATATGTCATGACCCCATTTTATGTTTTCTAGTGATGTTATCCTTGATTGATATTCTCGCCTTATAATTGTTCCGCAAGGAAAGGTGGCGATCCCGATTATCCATAACGTGATCGAGAGGTTACCGACCTTACGTCGCTCCGATAGAGTCATACGGTTTTTCACTTGGGCTCTCATGCATGCTTTATATTTACATATGATTTATTTTATGACACCGTGCCGTCCAGAGCGGGCGGCGCGGCAGACACACCACCGGTGGCGGAGGATTATACCCCGACGCGGTGAGGCCTCGGACGCGGGTTTATACACCGTTCCTATATGGACGGGCGATTAGACACCATCTCACGCGGTCGGGCGCTTTATTTAATAGGTATTTATATATTTTTTTTTTTAAAGCTAGCATGCATGGCATCGCGAGGCACTCGGATTTATTGATTACTTTTATTCCACGGTCTCCGCTCACAAGTTGTTACCGTACCTATATGGTCGAGCAGTCCACCGCACCTATATATGGTCGGCGATTATACACCGCACCTACACGGTCGGGCGATTACTTGCGCATCTACATAGTAATCCAAAAGGTAAAGCTAACTTTCTGAATATCTATCATGGTAGACAACGGAAATGCAGATTATATCCCTCTCCTATGTTGTGTTTTATGTGTCTCTATTATGATTTTGTGATATTACTCATGCCTTACATACTTAGTACATTGCTCGTGCGACGCCCCTTTTTGTGGGCGCCGCGTTTTATGCGTAAATACCGATGAGTAGAAAGCCATTACGACGTTCCGTTCGAGAGTTAGTAGACTCATTTGTTCCGAGTCTGTCGAGTCGAGTATGTGTCTTTGTGCGGTTTGTTCGCGATTAGAGAGACTTTGCGGTGAGGGCCATGGGTCTCAGAGTGTCGGTTTGAAAATGGCTCCGCTAGTCACGTGCTTTTATTGTACACTATGTTACAAAGTCCTTACGCTAGGTATTGTGTTTAATTTGAGAAATGACAAAAAAGTTTTCTGGAAGTTTACCCCGTATTTTATTTTTTGATCGATCTAAGAACCCAAAGAAAGTATGTATGCGATAAAGTCGGCGGGTTCGCTCGGCTCCAAGTATGGGGTCGGGTGCCCATCACACCACACAGTGAGATCTGGGTGTGACAATGAAACTCCGCCACTCTTGAATCACCTGCATCCCCACATTCACTGGCACACCATCTAGAATGCAAGCAACCACAAGGTCCGGGGGTAGGTGACATCGGTGGTGTTGCACTCAAAGGCGAACCCTTCGGGCAACGAGGGTTCGATCCTTGCCGGAGTCTTCAAAGTTTAAGTGGCCGGCTCTTGATGGCCCGGCATCGGGTAATACCCTGGCAATCTTCCTTCTCTTGGACTCCTTCACCAACCAAGGCCCATTTCTCGCATTGTCCTTAGCCCTTAACTCAACTTGTGAAGGGTTGGGCAAACCATGAACCGCAAGACAGCTCTTACACCAACCTTTATCTTGACCATAATAGTGATCTCGGGTTAGCAAATAGTGCGTTACGACAAGTAGGAGCATGGTATAAAACTCACCCAACCCGATTACGATTAATATCTCCCGGCTCCTCGACCATTGGACCCTAACTAATTCGATGTAAGCGTTGATGCCAACCCCACGCGTGTAGCGTCTGCGCACGTATTCGAAGCAAAACCTAGTATACGCAGGACAACGGGTGCTTGTTGTTGTTATTGTTTTTTTCACGCCGGAGCAGATAGTGAGAGCTTGTCAAAGGGAAGATCGAGTTAGAATAATGTGCTTTTGAAGACTGAAACGGTGATAAGACATGCATTAGTGGGTTAAAACACAGACTGGTTTGGTGTATAGGTTACGCACTCTCTGACTTCGTGCGGTGGTAGTGTCATGAAAAAGGACCTCCCATTGAACGAGAGTTCCACCATCGGAAACCGATTTACGCTGTGAGCGAACTCAGCCGCCGACGGCAGTGTCACGTACGGCGGACATCTTCCAAAAATTTTTGTTGTCCACCGCGCATCCCACAGGAAACACTAGTATGCTTGTATTTTACATGTGGTCCGTAGCATCTTCTCCCGACGGAAAGCCACAGACGAAGTCGGAATCTAATTTCACCATAGTTCCCGCGTTTTTGGCAAGGATCGAGTACTATGATAGCATGCATTACTTTTGCAACTTATAGCACTGCATTTCAGCCACAATGAGCACCAATGTGAGCAAAATTATCAAAAATGCCTTGCAAACACCCCCATGACATAATCTACCACAATTTTCAGCGAGATCTTTAGTAGTAATGATGTTAGGACGGTATGAACGACGAAATAACCATACATAGCAGAAGAACATACCTGAAAATCAAAAACTCTTATTTCAAATACCCGACATTTTGCTCACAATCTGTGACTTGGCGTATAAGTTTTGAAATAAAAGGCTATAATCAAGTTGTAGGACAATGAAAGGAGAGTACGTACCTTGAAATAGTTAAGTGCGCAAACTTTTGCTCTAAGAAAGTGACCACTTGGGCTACAGAGAATTTCTTCCTTTTTGTTTAAGTATGCGGGTAGTATAATGAGTAATGGAGGGGGTAGGATGTTTAAATGGGAAGTGACACGGGACATAAGGGGTCTAGAGAGATAAATAGGGAGAAAATTTTCGTGGAAAGTGGGAAGGTTTTCGGTTATGGGTGTAATAAGGGGAAGAATGAGAGACGAGCGGAATCACCCCGTCGATTCAAAGCGTCGATGTCTGTTGCGGCGGAGGAACGACCTCGCGGTGGTGCCGGCCCATGGCGAGCTAACGACCGTTGTGAAGGCCCAACGCTGTCCAGACAACACCGTAAATTACTACACTTTTCGCGATGATAACTCGAAATCCTGCCTCGTAGGGTGTAGGGGTTAGGAGCGTGACCATTACGCCATCCCACGTCGTTCGGGGAATGACGATGGTTTTGGTGGTATACGATGTAATATTGAGCCGGTCATTATTTAATACTCCTAGCCGTGCCATAATCGAGGGCCTAAGATCTTAAAAGATAAGCCCTATAGGGTGTCTAAATGATTAATAGTTTGGAAAAATCAATTTTGGAAAGAGTTAAAGTTGTGGGCCTGGGCAAGCTTCGGTCCGTTGCAGCGGACAAGGCACCGCCACAGCGGTCCCGCCGTAGCGAGCCTTTGTCCGTCGCGGTGATCTTTCCGTAGCTAGCCTGATGTCCGCCATAGCGGACACCACAAACCAGTGGACGCGTTTTCCCACACTTAGTTTTATATTTCACCCTCTTTTTTAATAAAAGAGCCTTCAAGACTGCTATTAGGTTTTACATTAAGAAGAACCACTTGACACCGAAAAAGAGGCTCTCCCGACATTCTTCATCTTCCCTATCAACTACCGTCTCGTGCGGATTTCGGATAAAAGCTAGGAAGGTGGATAATTCATAGAAAGTTCGAATGGCTAGCTCAAGTCAATGGAGGTAGGTTACTATTTACTTGAATTAGACTTTGATTAGTGAGTCCTATATACGTATAGTATTGACGGGAGAAAGCACAATAAGGTCTTCGAACACAGAGTTCGGAAGAATATACTCATAATTTAAAGGAAGTTGTTTATATATAGTAATTAGGATAACAGCGAGTGTATAAATGTATACTAAGTTCTAAGGGTTGTTGATATCTGTGTGTTACGGATTGGGAGAGAGATCAACATAGTATTTATTAAAAAGGTTACCCGTGAGTTAAGCGTATTTTTCGAGGTATATTTAGTTTCCACAATAAATTGTTGAGTTATTTGCAATATTCGTACGGTTGTTCATTCTTGTCAATAAAAAGGGCTGCATTGGGTGAGTTGAAGCTAAACCATAATAGTGTTGCGCTCGTCAAAGTAATATTCCATGATATTGATTTTATTCATTAGTATCGTTGCATATATTTGCTTGTATTTATTGAATCTTTACTGAGAAGCGGGAAGTACGAGTAAATATCGGTTGTGCTACCCGATTTTATGGCCGAGTTGGGTAGAATATGAGGTACTACTTGAAAATTGATTCATTGATGGTAATGTGACAATATGTATACATGTATACGAAAAGGCACATTTGAAAGGGGGTGAGGATGTGACCTAGATTTTGGGCACATTTGACAGGGGTAAGGATTTGGCCTAAGTTAAAGGCTCCTGATCCAAGGTAAGATTTCAGAACGAGGGTACATGGACACTATAGGTCCTGCGGGTCGTGACTATTAGGCAAAGACACGATTAGCATGTATATGTCTGATTGTGTATTGGGCCATTGCATTGCATTAAATACCTTTATCTCCATCATTGCTTACATCTCATTCTATATATTTGCATTATCGTCTCACCTAATCATGTTGAACATGCGAGGCATTCTGATCATGCATGAAGGTGTTGGCGTAAGAATGAATTATTGAATTCCAGGATTTCTGTGCTAAATCTGATGGATTTAGAAAGTCACAGTGTTTGGTGAAAGTACGTTTCCGTGGACGCATCATACTCTAGCGAGTGAACCGAATAGAAAACTCTAGGGCTAAAAATCAGAGGATAGACGTTAATGGAATTGATGAGGTAAAGACTAATTATTTGGCCACTAAAGAAGTACGAAGTAGGACTACACTTTGACTAGTCGGGTAGGCGGGTGTTATTGTGGTAATAAGAGGCAGGAATATTAACTAGGAGTTAAAGAGGTGAGTTCTTCTGGAGTATAGTCGTCTATATTAGGAGTCTTAAAGGTGTACGTTGACTTATCGGTTTATCTTGTTGATTTTATATGATGCTTACCGGTAGGTGCGGTGTACTGATACTACTTTTGTTACATCCTTTTGGGGTGTAGACGTGTTGCAAGTTGTTGTTTGAAGTTTCTCTTATTGGATTTCTAGACATCTTCCTACAACCTTGCTCATCTCATTCCAGGCAGAGTCTGTGTCATTTATTTTGGTTTTATTCTCGTGTAATAGGAGCTCTTGTATCTGTCTAGACTATATCCCAGGAAATTTTTCGATTTTCTTGTATTGATAACAGAGTCATTAGAGTTAGTGATTGTCGGAGAGATCATGTTACGCCTTCGGGTATGAAGTTGGGATGGATTACTTAGGTTGGTTATTGTTGATTATGGCTTGTCGCCTCATTTTGTTCTAGTGAGTTGTTGCCCTCTTGTGATTTATTAGCTTGTAGCCACGAGATTGATTCTAGAGTTGACACTTAGGAATTGTATTATAATTTGGAGAGCGTATTTATCATCGTTGAGGTTGTTGCAAAGGGAAAGAAAGTAAAGTTATGATATTGTGATTGAGATATGTGTCAATGTGTGGCACGATTGATTTGATTTGTTATCATCATTCATTGATATTATGCATTGCACTCATTCCCATCTTTCATGATACTCTGATATCAATACTTAGTGATTTATTCATGGTTGTGCACCTGCATCTCTCATTTATTGGTTTTGGACTTGTGAAGAGGAAGGAATTAATATTGATCTCGGTACTGGGATATATGTCCATGTGTGGTACGGTTGGTCATTGATATACTCTTGTTGGCATTGATATCATGCATGCATTCATACTCATGTGTGTGTGTGTGTGTGTGTGTGTGTGTGTGTTTGTATATATATTGGACTGGGCTGCACGTTCCGCAACACTAACGGGGATCGGATTGCACATTCCGTAACACTGACTTGGATCGGGGTGTGCGTCGCAGCAGGTATATGGACTTCGCGGGTCCCCCATGGGTCATGACTATCGGAGCGTAGACATCGTTTGCCCAAAGCATGTATGTATCATTGCATTGCATTGCATTCATATTTCATTCACTCATACATCTGATTTCTAGTAGTGGTTATTTATTGTACAATACAGTGCTCGTGACTATTGACTTCCTGGTTGGTCACTGATATGAGATTGTCATGTGCCTGATTAATGCATATTCGGAAATTGATCGGATTCGAGAAGTAGAGACTTTCTCCTAGGTTGAGACTTGAGGATCCGGAGTGACATTGTTGGTTGTGCTAGTGTTTATGGTTATTCTATGGAATCGTGGAAAAACTTGGCAAGACTTGTGTTTAGGTGCTTCACCATAGGCTATGATTCGGTTATTGACCCTTATGTATTTGAGTTGTTATTCTTGGACTGTGTGGTGTTTATACCTGATTGTGAGCATGTCTCTTCTTCAGTCTCTTTCTTTATATATGTTAACTAACTGTTGTCGGCCTATGATGCCTACTCAGTATGTGTTGTTTGTACTGATGCTACCTTGTTACACTCCTTTTCGGGGTATAGAGTTTGAGACAAGTTCCGCTTCTACTTCCGAGACTAATTTCCGAGGCCTGGCTTGCAAGTATCGAGGGTGAGCATCTGACGAGTCGCAGCCCGGAGACTCCTCTATCCCTGTCTTTATTTTCTTCCATTCAGACAGATGTGTTTAGTATTTGAGACTTGTATATTCTAGACATAACTTAGTTGCTCTTGTATGAGTCAGACCAGTTCCTTGGGGATTTTATTTATATTCCGCATTTATGATTTCAGGCTTCTACTTATTCTGCTCTATTTACTTTATTGTGGTTTAAATTGATGATTTGGGAAAGGGTTCGCCTACCGAGGTGGAAAATGGTAGGTGCTCGCGCGGCTTAGTGAAATTGGTTCGCGACAGCAACACTCACTTGAAGTTGGACCTTGTTCAAATCCATCTTGAAAACTTAACTTACGCGCAACTTTCACTTCGACTTTTGATGTCGACCTTTAATTATAGTGAAAATCTCATTATTACACTTAGATAGATCCCAAATTCTCTAAGGCTCGGGACTCATAACATTCGTTGAGCAGTTAAATTCTTAGTCCGAAAGTATGAGGTATTATCCACATAAGTTGTGATGAATTTAATTACAACCCTTTGATCAAACGGTGACTGATTTAATCACAACCATCTGATTGGGTACAAAAAAGGACAATAGCTGTACATAAATAGTACATCAGCTATATTTTGGATTTCAGTATTAGCCAATAGATTCTTGTACACGTATAGGCAGATTTTTCCTTTATACTTGTATATATTACATCATGGAAGAATGAATAAAATACACATACGAAAATTTTCCCTATTTCAATTGAGTTTGATTTTATTTATTTTTTAGATTGGAAAAAGGTCTAGGGTGTTCGTTGAAGGGGTATTCTTGAACTCTTTTCGGTTTCTACATACATACTTCACATATATACGCTTTGGAATATCACAAGTTGAATCATAGGACCTAGAGGATCATATGGCATGGCGAACACAAAATTACACTTAATGGCCTTGAAAATGAGTCTTTGACCCCTTGCCCTATGGGCAAACCTTCAAGGTCAAAAAACGAAAAGTTATTGAACTTGAAATTGGCAACCGGGGTCAAAAGTTTCAAGACCACCTACCTACAAACTGTCAAAAAGTCAAAAGTTGTCATTGGTGTGAGAGGACAAGAGGATGATGACTATTCTCCCATTGCACGCGTCTATCGATAATATTTGTTTGGTTCCATATATAACTTCTATATCAATTTTACAAGTAGGAGTCAAATTAGATGACGATATCCATTTTACAATGGTCAAATTAGATGACAAGCTTTCAGCTAATTTCTTTGCCTTTGCCTATTTCTGATCATCCCTATTTTTCCTTTGCCTTTTCACCTTGTTATTTTGTATTTTTTAGTTTAGTTAATAGTATGAGGACAAGTAATCTCTTTACCAGTCTTAGTAGGCGTTTGGAAAAGGATTCCAAAATACTTTATTTACTTTGGATAAATGGCTAAAAATATTGTCCGATACTTATTTTTGGGTCAAAAATACCCCTCTCATCCTTAAAGTTTTCAAATATACCCTGTCTTGACGGAAATTATCCCCAAAATAACTTGAAATCATTATTTAAACCGTTCCTTTAAATTTTGCGGCTTCGCAAACCCGACCCAACTAAATAATAACCCATAAGATCCCTTTATTCCTCAATTCCCTCAAACTTCAAACCTACGTATGGGGGAATAAGGGGATTTTATGAGTTATTATTTTTACTTTTCGGGTTTGAAACTTTTAGTTATGGCCGTAAGAAAAAGATTCGGGTATATTTGGGGGATAATTTTAGTTATGCAACTAAAGTGTGTCCTATAAGATATAAAAAAATCAACATAAGAGGGAGGGGTATTTTTGACCCAAAATAAGTTTGCCTTATAAGGATATTTTATCCTTTTTCCAAGGAAAGTTATTTGACCCTTTTCCCTTCTTTACTAGTCTTAGTAGGCGTTTGGCCATGGATTCCAAATACTTTACTTTATCTAAAATTGATGGAGTAGGAGTTGGAATTGAAGACGGGGTTGTGTTAGGTTATACTTTTTACAAAGAATATTTGGAATAATGTTAACGCATCTGAATTACAAATTTTTTTTTAAAAGTTTTATCGAGTTTGAAAACAGGTTATAAGTTGTAATACAACTTTTAGTGTGTAGTAGTATTACAATATTACTTCTACTGCTGGGAAGGCTTGCTCCTGAACTCTATTATATTTTCTAGTTAATCAATACAGCATATATGTAAAATAAAAAAAAAAAAAAAAAAAAAAAACAGTATATACGCTTTACTAATAAAAAGTTAAATAATGAAATTTTACATGTTTCAGATGTGCGTCGTTGCTATTATTCCTAAAAACAACAATAGTTTTATTTTATTAAAAATACTACTATTCTAGCCTAGGAATAGAGAAATTCTCAGTAGGTAACCCTTCTCATTGATCGGTGTGAATTCGAATTAGTCCGGTCAGACGATATCAAATACCAGATAATTAAATTTAAAAAAAGCCATTGAGTTTTGCATAAATATCAAATTATCCATTTTTCTTGAATTTGAAAATAATAGGTGCTACTCTATTGTTGAGTACATTGACAGAAAGACTAGAAAAGATCAAACTAAAACGGTATAATTCCTTTAGATGCAGGAGTATGGAAATGTAATCGTTTTCGAATTACAAACCAAAACTTACTTCATATCCAACCGGAAGTATGTTAAACTTGCACTACTGTATTATATTGGAATTGCTTGACAAGCAAATCAGTGGCAATAGCTTAATTCTCACCCTTCTCCTAGTCTTGTTCATCATTAACAAACCTCTTCCAAAACCAGTGGTCTATCCAGATTTTTTCCATACTTTCAATTGGTAAATTCCTTGTCTCTGGCAATAACAAGTAGACAAATCCAGTCATAATTGCAACCCACCCTCCAAAGAAGAAGAAAATCCCAGATTTGAGATGACAAAGCATAACCAAGAAAGTCTGAGCAATTATGAAAGTGAAGATTAAACCAACAGCTACTGTTATGCTTTGTGCTGCTGATCTTATTTCTAATGGAAATATTTCACTTGGAACTAACCATCCTAAAGGACCCCAAGACAAACTAAAACCTGCAACATAAATGCATACCAAGACCAAAACCAATAATCCATACCCCTTGCTCAACACCCCTTGATCTCCTAACTTAGCTGCCATTATTCCCCCTATCAACATTTGTGATACAAACATAACGATTCCCCCGAAACTGAACATAGCTCTTCGCCCGACCTTGTCAACTATCAACAACGCTAAGAAAGTCGCGCTGGTCCCCACCACCCCTGTCACCACAGCAGACATAAGGGATGCACTCGCGCCTAGGCCTATCGTTTGGAAGAGAATTGGAGCGTAGAAGGAGATCACGTTGATTCCCGTCACCTGTTGGAAGAATGGTATAGCTATTGACATAACAAGTTGAGGCCTGTATTTCCGTTTAATAATTTGCTTGAAAGGGTGCTTGACAGCTTTTGACTTGTCACTTGCTTTGATGAGATCGTCTAGTTCTGCTTGAACATCGGTTGTACCTCGTACGCGTTGTAAAATATGCTTAGCTTTTTGATGATCATTGCCATGCTGAATTAGGCTGTTTGCTGTTTCTGGGAGAAAAAGTGCTCCTACTGTTAGAAATGTAGCAGGAGCTGCAGCCATTGCCAAGGAAATTCTCCATCCCCAACCACCTTTGATCTTTTCAACGCCGTAGTTGAGAAGGCTAGCTGACAGAACCCCTAACCCTACACAAAATTGGAACGCGATATTGAAAGATCCTCGGTACTTGGGAGGTGCCATTTCTGAGAGGTATAAAGGGACTGCCTGCAGCCAAAACACTTTTGTTAGGTGCTGCTAACAGAATGAATAAGTGAGTTTCCAGCTAATTACAATTTATAAATGGCACATTAATAGGAGAAAATCTGAGAGTCTATCGGAAACCTCTCTACCTTCACAAGGTAGGGGTAAGGTCTGCGTACACACCGCCCTCTCCAAACTCCACTTGTGAGATTACACTGGGTATGTTGTTGTATTATATGAATAGGAGAAAGTGTACCTGATTTGCAAAACCAACTCCTACACCTAGCAGGATGCGACCAAGTATTAGCATGTAGATATTCGATGCTGCGCCTCCAAGGGCAGAACCGATGAGAAATGCTACTCCACCGACTATAATTGATGGTCTACGGCCATATGTCCGAGTGACTGGCGAGGCAAAGAAGGAAGCAATAAGGCCAGCAATGTAGAGTGAGGAGGTGAAAGAGGTCAGAAGTTGGCTGTCAAATTTACAGTAGTTGCTTATTTTGGCCACTTCTGTCATCATAATGTACACATCTGGGAAGAATTTCTTCAGAAATGACTCCATAGAGATAACTCCACCTGCAAGATACAGCAGTAAGTTGGTAAGAACCTGCAAATACAGTATTTAAGCATGTCTTTTTGAGTCTTGAGTAGTTTAGTGAACATTGGAAAGAACCTGAAATTCCAATATCATAGCCGAAGATGATTCCTCCAGTGGCAGCAACCATGGATGATAACACCACAAACCATGTAATCCTGCCATTGTAATTCTCAGAACTCTCACTTACTGAGGCAATACCAACTGCCATTTCTTGTCCTCAAGTTTAAATTCTCTGAATTTAGAGGAGATGTAAGAGTTAAGATTGTGAGCAAGAATGGGAGCTCTGACTTAATTAGGGAGCATAATGTATAGGAGTTTTAAGATAATAAGCAGTCCATCAAGATCCATGACAGCTACAAAAATAAACATCACTAAATAAATTACATAGGTCAATGGATTGCAAACTTGCAGTTGGCTGGTGTACCTACTACGTACTCTTTGGACATTAGGGGCATATAGTAACAATTAATTTTGAGTTGAACTAGTCATGATTTTGGCTTTGTTGTCTTATTATTATGCCACATTTGGATTTACTCTTTGCAGTGACGAAGCCAGGAATTTCACTAAGAGTGTTCAAAATTTCATATATATATTTATAAAAAGTAATATCTGACTCTATATACGTACTATTATTTTTTATTTAAACAGTATACGTACTATTATTTTGTATTTAAACGGATAATTTTCTGACGAAGGGTGTTCCACTGATAACCCTTTTGTTTATGTAGCTAGGCCCGGCTCTTTCCTGTACTATGGCTAGTATAGGCAAGTTAATATAGTCCTGGATTTTATTTTGATTCCCTCATTGAAAGTGGACTCAAGTTATATGTTCTCTTCCGTGTCATAAACGCAAATTGGAAACCATGACAGCAATAAAGACTTGGACAGCTTCAGGAATAAAAGAGCATACCTCTGACTTAGTTTGTCTTATTTGCATATATTCATCAATATATCGGATCATCAATATAATCTTTTTGAATTGCTTATAAAAATGCCTACAATCTCTCAGATCCATAACACGGTTATACATTGTGCAGTTGACTCATCTCTTGTGGATAAATTTCACTTGGAACCAGTCATCTAAATGGACCCCAAGACAAACAAATTAAAACCCCACAGTGTAAATGCAAAATCAAAGATAAAAACAACTAAACCACTTGTTCAGACCAATCACACCACGGTCCCTTAATTTAACTACCATTATTGCTCCAACCAACATCTGAATTACTCCTAATTTGAAACAGTAATCTCTGGCCGACTCGGTCTATTAGCAATAACAAGAGCAATATTTAAATCAGCACTAACAACTCCAATAACAACTGCCAGATAATACACTTTCACCTAATCCAATTGTTGTGAAGAGTATATGATCATGGAAAGAGATAAAATTATCCCTGTAAACCTGTCTCAAAGTTGGGATTGCTATTGACATCATGGCAAGTTGAGGTTTTATAGTTGTTTATTATGGTAGCTTTAGATTAGGTGTTTGACTGCTTTAGCAACGTCACTTGCATTAATGAGGTCATGTAGTTCTACTTTGACATCTTCTATTCTGCCAATTTTTTGCAGCCTTTGCATGATTATTGCCACATTGAATGAGGCAATTGGGTGTTTCATTAAAGTCACTAAAATATTTCATAGTTAAAAATATGATTCCAAGAAATCAATAATGTAATGTGAAAGTTACTAAGATATTTTTTTAAGAAAAAAAGATATTTAATTTTATTTAAGTATATTAAATAATTTTGTAATACGAAAGAAATACCAATTTTCTTGAGATATTCTTTAAACTCAATATTCATTTGTTTTCCTCGTAATGATATACTTTGTGTGATCGACATTATGGCGGATCTAAGATTTTCTTGAGAGATTGCAAAAATTAAATATAGTTGTGCTTTGATTTCTATTCCGCCAATTCTTTGAAACCTTAATGTGAATTTTGAACGTCACCAAACTATTTCAACGATTCCAGAATCAGAATTGAGGCTAACGTTATTGATTTTTTGTTCAAAATTCACTATATTTTTTTAAAAAAATTATTTAATTTTATTTTATATAATTTTAAATTTTTTATAACCAAAAAAGTCACTCAATTTTACTAAGGTGCTAGAATCCATTTTTTTCCTCATGTGTGTGATAGCCAGACAAAGTTGAGTATTTTTTGGTTAAAAAGATTAATTTAGTAATTTTAGTGATATTTTAGATAAAGTTGAGTGACCTTTTTATTACAAAAATAGTTTAGTAAAATTGATGCAGTAAAATAAGCATTGAGTAACCACGGATGAAATTAACCAGTGAGGCCGATGCTGCTGCCATTGCCAATGAAATTCTCCAACTCCGAGAGCTTTCTATTTTCGCAGCCCCAAAATTGATCAGAATATCAAACAGAACACTAATTCCAACACAAAAATGGATGAATACAGTGAAACCTCCTCTATACTTGGATGCTGCCATTTCTGAAAGACACAGAAGAACTGAGTGATTAAAAAAGAAAAGGAGAGTTAAAAACTCAAACAACAGACAAAAGGAAGTTTATCTTAGAGCCTGTTTGGATTGACTTATTTTAGGTGTTTTTAAGCCAAAATAGCTTTTAAGCACTTTTGTAGTGTTTGGATTAAAAATAAAAATCCTAACTTATTTTTTAAAAATACCCAAAAAAGCTGTTAGTTTACCCCCACCCACCCCACCCACACACACACCAAAAAAAGGGTCATTGATGGTGCTTGATATTAAGCAGGTAGTCCAATTAATATTTGTAGCAACACTAGTAGCAATATCCCGAAACTTTTTCAATACGGTTCAGATTGCGAGCACCCAATTATAATTTTGCAATAGATGATGCATGAGTAATCTTTTTCTAACGGTTCTTCCTTTTTATTACCGACATATCTATTAGTATTATTTTCCTCGCAAACTGTGTCCCAATAACATAGTAGTAATCAATAGAATGGCATCAGGCAAGTTATAATTATGGCCTGAATACAAAAGAGAAGCAAACGTCAAGTGTTGATCCAAAGAGTAGAAGCCAAAATTTTCACATTTTAGGTTTATTTTATTTTTCTGTCTTCTTTCATTTGTTTGAGGGAATAGACGTAAGACCAGTAATAACAAAGCAATCGGCAAAGTTAAATTTTGAGCAGCAATGAGCAGCAATACTTTGGACATATTATGTCACCACAACATACTTTAATTAGACTTTTCTGGAATGACAGAATATTTTGGCCGTCCTTAACGGGAGTTACTACAAACCTCATTTCTTGTTGTGTAAGACGTGTTCATTGTATCTATTCTGCATAACATGTCTATTTACAAATCCAATACACAGTTTCCAAAAAGCACAACCATAAATTTCCAAATAAAGAGAGAGAGAGAGAACACTTTTCTCTTAAATTGATTCCAATGATGGACTCATGATCATATCTTTAAGCTTCCTCTTCTTTGATGATAGCCTCATTATTTTCTCCTACAATTCTCTTCCAAAACCAGTGTTCCCTCCACACTCTGTCCATTTTCTCAATAGGCAAATTCTTGGTCTCTGGCAAAAACAAGTACACAAATGCAGTCATTATTGCCACCCAAGCTCCAAAAAAGAAGAAAATCCCAAACTTGAAGTGGCACAGCATGGCTAAAAATGTTTGACCAACCAAGAAAGTGAATAGAAAGTTCACTGCTACTGTAATACTTTGTCCAGCTGATCTTATCTCCAATGGGAAGATTTCACTTGGAATTAACCATCCTAATGGCCCCCATGACAAACCAAAACCAGCTACATAAATGCAGATCAACACCAATATCACAAAGGCCCAAGCTTTACTCAATCCACCATGATCCCCTAGCTTAGCCCCCATTAATCCTCCTACTATCATTTGTGTAACAAACATTTGTATTCCACCAAAAATTAACAGCCCTCTTCGGCCAACTTTATCGACAATCAGCATGGACATAGCAGTTGTGACAATTCCCACTGCCCCTGTCACTACAGCAGACAAAAGAGCTGCACTTTCACCTTGTCCAATCGTACGAAAAAGTATAGGAGCATAGAATGCAATGACATTAATTCCTGTGACTTGTTGGAAGAATGGTATCGCTATGGACATGACAAGTTGAGGCCTGTATTTTCTTTGTAGAATGTTCTTAAAAGGGTGTTTTATAGTTTTTGAAATTTCACTAGCTATGATAAGATCATCAAGTTCTGCTTGGACATCATCAGTGCCTCTAACTCTTTGCAGCATTCTTTTAACCTTTTCGTGATCATTTGTGCGTTGGATTAAGCTATTGGGTGTTTCTGGGAGAGATAACGCGCCTAATGTTAAAATGGATGCTGGGACCGCAGCCATAGCTAGTGAGACTCTCCATCCCCAACCACCTTTGACCTTTTGAGTCCCATAATTTATAAGGTTTGCTATTAAAACCCCAATGCCTACACTGAGTTGAAAGCTATTGTTGATTCCTCCTCTGTACTTGGATGGTGCCATTTCTGACAGATACAATGGTACAGCCTGCAAAATGATAAAAATCAACTTAGGTTTTAGCTAGAACAGATAGTTGATTGAGCTGCTTTATTGGACAAAAGGGTAACTCTTTGAGTTTGAATTTTTGAGAACTTCTAGTTATCTTTACAAGAATGAAAATATAGGACGTTTGTCTACTAGTTGACAAGTACTGCTTCCATTTCATTTTAAATGATCATCATAGATAAGGAGTTTAAGAATCTATAAAGACTTTTCACATGGCCCATATCAAATGTTGGCATTTGTTTGACTTAGCACTTTAAATATATTATTCTCATTCTTAAACATGTTGCGGCTTTTCTATAGCTATAAGAGCATCTCATTAACAGTGAAATGGAAGTATTTCTAAGTAGGGACATGTATTCTTTTAGAACAAACTAAAATGTTGAAGTTCAGCTTTAAATTAGTTTGGTTCTTTGCTAAACATGTTGCGGCTTTTCTAATCGAAAAACATAAAGCAAATCTCATTAACAGTGATTTTTAATGGAAGTATTTCTAAGTAGGGACATGTTTATTCTCTTTAGAACAAACTAAAAAGGAAACAATCCCATATAAAATGAAATAGATGGAGTAATATTTAACCTGATTTGCATTCTGAGAACTTCTCGTTTTCTTTACAAGTGTGAAAATATAGGATGTTTGTCTACCAGTTGTGAAGAACTGCTTCCATTTCATTTTAAATGATCGTGTTTGACTAGATAAGAATTCAAAAATGAAAGACTTTTGGCACATGTCAAAAGAACCTTAAGAACTTGCGGTTGTATGCATGTCATTGCATTTTTATGGCTATGAAAACATCTCATTAAGAGTAAAATAAAAGTTTAAAGACATTTTCAAATAGGGAAATATGTGTTACTTTGTAAAACATACTAAAATAGAAACAATGCCATATAAAATGGAACAGATGGAGTAATCTGTTACCTGATTTGCAAAACCAACACCAACACCTAGTAAAACTCTGCCAAGTATAAGCATATAGATATTAGCAGCAGCTCCACCAAGGGCTGCACCAGCTAGGAAGTTAGCTCCTCCAAGAAGGATTGAGACCTTGCGACCAAACGCTCTGGTGACTGATGAGGCAACAAAAGTAGCAAAGAGACCAGCCACATAGAGGGAGGATGTGAATGATGTCAACAATTGGCTGTCAAATTTGCAGTAGTTGCTAACTTCATTGTCTTCTTTCATCTTTGTGTACACATCATGGAAGAACTTTTTTAGAAAGGGCTCCATGGATGTCACTCCACCTTCACATTTTCAAAGCTTGTATTAGATCAATAAAATAGATTATGCAGAGCAATTGATTCATAGTGCCAAAGGAAATAGCTTTACTAGTTGATTGTACATTACAAAAGTGAGGGTAGTGAGGAAGAGGTCCTAAACAGAATCCCATGCAATTTTTAGTTCCTTTTTTTATTCCTTTGCGCACTTGAAACCTATGTTGCTCGGACTATTCAAAAATGTTGTTGGGGTATCGGGTCCTCTTAAAGTAGTGCATTTTTAGAGTATCCAAAGACATGTGAGTCAACATTTCAGTCTGAACAACATAGCTTGAAACTTTTACAAGATATGTCTTAGATTGTACTTATAACTTATGGAAATGCAAAAAGCAAACCTGAAATTCCAATATCATATCCAAAAATTACACCTCCCATAGCAGCCATCATACAAGCTAATATTACAAAAGATGTCAGCTTGCCTTGGTAATGCCCTTCCTCATATGCCGCTGCTGCTAACCCCCCTGCCATAGTTTCTTTGAACCTTTTTTTTTTTTTTTTTTTACTTCTATTTTGCTCTTCCGGTGAACATGAATAATAGGGGAGATACAAACCTAAGACAAAAAAAAGTTGAGTTTTAGCAGTCCAAGTTGACTGCTAGAGATCAGCATCAAATGTGGTCCACCCATGTGTGTCACTGAGTTGAATATTCAAGTTTTAAGTGCCTTGTCTACTTTGTTGTCTTATTGCCTTCGCTATCAAGAATCGTCCTTATGCGTAATCAAAATAATTGGTCAAGTAAATAAAGTAATTAGTTCTGTGAACTAATACACAAAAGATTCTGATTGTGTAATCTCTTTGACAGACTTGTATTTTTGGAGACAGTTAACTATATTTCAAGCATTATTGGTGCAATGCAAAGTGATATGTGGTAACTCAGGCATGCTGATAAGAAAGAGCAAAATGAAAAGTCTAAGCTGATATTATGGCATGAAGACTAAACAAACTAGAGTAGTTGAACACGTGAACTGATGCAAGCCTCTTCTTTTCTAAGGAAAATTAATTTCACGGGTCTTGGCTTGGTTTTCCAAAATGTTCAGTATTGTCTTAACAAAGACTTATGACATGTAAAGTAGTTTCTTTTAGTGTTTGAAAGTAACAAAAAAGCGCTCCCACATATTGAGAATAATCAAGCGATTGGTTTCTTCATTAATCTAACTTGCTTCTTTTAGTCTGAGATAAGGAAACCATAAAAAAGACTACCTTCTTTAGTGTCAAGTCACCAAAGAGCACTCTCAAGCTTTTGGACCGGCATTCAAATTTTAGGCGTCGTTACCCATGTAATTGAAAATTAACCACTTTTTAATTCAAAAAAGAATTTGACAAAAATATCCCTAGCTAAAACATGAAAAAATGCCCACAAAAAACTATCTTCAATCCACGAAAAAATGGTGGAGGTTAAATTGTGGAAATTCAAAACTCCCATGAAAAAACTTTTGTTTAAACTCTGACAGTTCAAAACTCAATAAAAATAGGGCAAACTACATAAATCACAAAGATTTGGGCTTAACTCAAGCCACATAGCATATGTTTCACTAATTACATTTTATAGCAACAATCAGAATCCATGCGCGTGTATACAAATTCTGATTTGTATACAATAATTATTTTTTTTTCTGTTTTTTCACTGTATTCATGAAAAATGACTATATGTATTCATAAATTGACTTGTTGTATTCATAAATACAGCAAGTAACAAATGAATACGTAAAAACATATATACACACAAAAATTAACAAAATCATATTTTACTAAAGATATACAACAAATACAAGGCATACAACATAGATATACCAAAAAATTAACATTGTATACAACATAGGTACACCAAAGAATTAATGAATACACTCAAATATTGAATACAAGAAAATAAAATTGACTGTATTCATTTGTATACACTTCAAAATTCACTGTATTAATTTGTATACAACAAAAGATCTTTGAAAAACGCGAAAAATATTGTATACCAGTGTATCACTATATGTATACACAGATCTGGAAAAATTTCCGGTCAGATTTGAAAAATTTTGGTATGTCTACGACAAATACAAGAAAAAAAAACGTTGTATACAACAAAAATACAGCGAAATATCCGGACTGAGCTTTTTTCCTGCGTAGATTTGAGTTTTTTTTTTCTTTTTGCTTCCAACAATGCTTAGATCCGCTCGGCTACGGCGGTGGCGACGGAGGCTACGGTGGTGGAAGACGTGAAGGTGGCGGTGGTGGATACGGTGGAAGACGTGAAGGACGCCGCCATGGTTAGGCTGCGCATCCATGGCGGCGTCAATATTCTCATTAGCTCTGTGATTAAAGCCCAAACCCATTTTCACGAGCTCCCAAGCGGTGGCCGGCACAATGAATAGTGGGGAAGAGGAGAGAGAGGGGAGGGTTGGGTTGGGTTGGAAGTGAATAATGTGATGGGTATTCTATTTTGTGTGTATATATATATATATATAGTTACTAAATGCCATTAATATACAAATGTTTGCTATGAGAAGTAATTAAGTTAAACTATAGCTATTAAATGTCAATAACCACTATATGTTTGTTATGTCATGTAGTTTTCCCATAAAAATATTCCTAAAGTTTAAGAAGCCCATGAAAAAGCACTGGAGTTGAACTGTACTTTATGAAAAAATTCTGGAGTTCTTTCAATTTATGTGGCACTTTTCGTTTCTCGATATTCAGACTGCATGAAATTTGATCAACATTTTAATATGTATTTTTTCACCAAATTGATATGAGAAAATTTGCAAATTATACTATTCATGTAGTTTTTAAATATATAAATTTTAGTCTTAAAATATTAAGTTAATCTAATCCTATTTACCTTCAAAATTTAGTCAAATTGACTTTCGTAAAACAAAAAGTCACATAATTAAAACCAGAGAGAATTTTTATTTCTGCATTAAATGTGGCTACACTTTGAATAGTTTTCAAAAAGTGTTGAAATTTTACTTGGCCGTCAGAAATGTTGCTATTTGCCCATTTTTCTTGATAAGGTTGCCGTAGCCCATATCTGTTTATATGGGAAGGACATACCAAAGCCCATAGGTGTGTCTCGGAGAAGGATTTGGGGTTTTTTGCGCAGATTGCCCTTCTTTTGGGGTGGTCTTTAAATTTTATCCCTCATATTTGTGCTCTTTAAATTATGCCCCTCATATTGCCGGTCTTTAATTTTTGTCTTTCGCATTGCAACCTTGAGCGTTCACGCAGAAATCATGAGGTTCTGGGTTCGAACCCCCACTGAAGCATAAATTAAAAAAAAAATTACAAGGCGGTTTAGGTCGTGTGTGTGGGACCTGACCCGCATACCACGCACTCGCATAAGTATGCGGGTCCGATAACTTTGTAATTCCTTAACAAGTATATGCTTATGGGGGCATACTTATGGGCAAACTTTTTAGTTAAGCCTTAACTAAAAGTCTTTTCCTAGTTATGCCTTATAGGCTGCGACTTTTAGCTAAGCACAACTAAAAGTATCCCCCGTAAGCGCATAACTAAAAGTATGCCCCATAAGACGGAACTTTTCCTCAAGGCATAACTAAAAATTTGCCTTATAAGACAAAGTCTATGTCTTAAGGAAAAGCTATGCCTTATGGGGCATACTTTTAGTTAAGGCATTAACTAAAAGTTTGTCCCATAAGGCATAACTAGGAAGAAACTTTTAGTTAAGGCTTAACTAAAAGTTTGCCAAGTATGCCGGACCCGGCATAAACTTGTGAAGGAATTACCAAAGTTATGTCGGACCCGGCATACTTATGTCAAGTCTGCCCATAAGGCATAAGTATGCCGGGTCCGGCATAACTTTGGTAATTCCTTCACAAGTGTATGTTAAAGGCATAGCGAAATTTAAACTACGCCTTGCGAATTTTTTTTTAAAATTTTGGTGAGCGGGGTTCGAACTCGAAACCCATGGGTTTTAGTCGAAGGATAAAATTTAAAGATTTCAAATATGAGGGGAAAAATTTAAAGACCACCCCAAAAGAAGGGCAATTCGCATGTCAAACTAAAATCTTTGAGAAGGATTTATGTCGGGCAATTTGCAGGATTGTCCTTCATTGGCGCTGGTCTTTAATTTTACCCCTCAAAATGGTGGTCTTTAAATTTTGCCCTTCAGGCAGAAATTCTTCCTTAAGGCCCAAATCATGGCCAGATTTGTAAATTCTGCCTTGCGATTTTTTTTTTATTGAGTTGGGGTTCGAACCCATAACCTCGGGGTGTTAGGCGAAGGGTAAAACTTAAAGACCACCCCAAATGAAGGATAATCCGTGCAAAAAAAAAAAAATTATGTCAAACTAAAATCTTGGGCTTCATTTGTATTACTATACGAGCTACTTCTTGTTTGGTGAGTCTGTCCTGGAATGTTATGAAACTTGAATAGATTGGGTTCCTACACTCCCTGCATTGAGCCTCTATGGTGTTGAATTTCTTGGACAGAGCGAATTGCACGATTGGCCTCTTTGGGGGTGGTCTTTAATTTTTGTCCCTCAAATTGCTGGTCTTTAATGTTTGCCCTTCGCCTAAAATACCCGAAGGTTCTAGGTTCGAACCCCGGCTTAGTCATAAAAATAAGAAAAAATCGCAACGCAAGGCTTCACGAAAAGTGTGCCTTATGCGACAGACTTTGCCTTATAAGGCAGATTTTTAGTTATGCCGCATAAGGCAACGTCTGCCGTATAAGGCAGACTTTAGTTATGCCTTAAGGCAAACTCCGCCGCATAAGACAGACTTTTTGCAAAACCTTACCTTGCGAAATTATTATTTTTTTACTGAGTGGGGATTCGAACCCAGAACCTCGGGGTATTTTCGGCCACCTTTTAAGTGAAGGGCAAAAATTAAAGACCAGCAATTTGATGGACAAAAATTAAAGACCAAAGGCCTTTGAAGGGTAATCCGCGAAGGGCAAAAAATTGTACATAGCTTCTAATTTGGGCTTAGATTTTCTCGGTGGGCCTTTTAGTAATTAAAGTGGACTTGTTTATCATATCAAAGGAAAAAGAGAAGGAAACGAATTTTTTACATGATGTAGCTAACTATAAGAGGTATTTAAGTATAATAACTTACACTTTAAATAAATTACAATCTGTAGTTGTATTGTGTATTCAATTTACCGCTCCTAACTACATCGTATCCCAGATCCAGTGTATTCCCATCTCTCCCTCTCTCTTCTCCCTCACCCCTCTTACTCAGTTTTCATCATTGTATCCCAGATCTAGTGTATTTCCATCTCTCCGTCTCTCTTCTCCCTCACCCCTCTCACTTAGTTTTCATCATTACTGCCCCGCCGGAGTTGGTGCATTTGCCGGCGAGCAACGAATACAAACTCGTCTGTGCCACAACGACCTCCGTCACCACTGGAAAAGGTTGTAATCGATGAGTCACCCAAATCTGAAAAACAAACTCGCCTACGCCACGAAGACCTCCGTCACTATCGCCATTAACTTCACGAGCAAAGCCATCCATCATCGGCTCGAAATTCTCACCATATCTCTATAGCCGCTGGACAAGTAGGAGTAAATCATCAAAACCGTCGCCGTTGGTTCATCGGAGGTATACACACATCGTGTTATTGAATCTCCAGTCATCGAAGCAGCAGAGGGGTACTAATTATAAGACACTGAAGATGCAAATCAGAGTCATATGTTTTAAAAATTGGTGTTTAATAAATAGTTGAATACATTATTCAACAAGGTCGCATTTGTATGATCTCTGGTGAAATTGTTGCAGATCTGTATGAATACAATGTATCTTAATTTATAGAGTAAATATAGTGTATTCTTAAATGGATTTGAGTGTATTCTCCAGTTTTCAGTGTAAATACAGTGTATTTTGTATTTCACCAGAGATCTGATCGGATTTGATTGTATTCTCCATTTTAAAATACAATGTATTATGTATTTTCGCCTGAGATTTGATCGGATTCGATTGTATTCTTCATCTTTTAGTGTGAATACAGTGTATTTTTTGTATTCGTATGTATTTCTGTACCCCCGAAGGAGAAAATTGTGTATTTGAATACACCTCAATACACCCAAAACAAGTAAAACATAGTTGTATTTTACTGACTGTATTTTGAAACTGTGTATTGAAATACACATAAATACAGGCGAAAGAGCTAAAAAGTAGCTACGAATTATAATTAAGATAATAGTCGCTACGGTTGGTTAGAAGCCGTGAAACTATAATTATTTATGTAAGTTATCCAAATAGAAAAGTAATTGAAGGTGTCCTAGAAGGACTTTGGACTGGTAGTTGAGATTCTGCTCTGCATCCTTATATTCTTTTCGCATCCACTAATTCACTCCCAAGTCCCAATAAAAGAAGTTTCTCAAAAGTCCTGTAGTCGATACTCTTTGGTTTTCTAATTCTAGAAAATTCTTAAATTTTATTTGGTACTAGCATTCAACGGTAAACATATTTTCTTATTCTTCAAAATGTGTCCACTTTTTGTAACTGCACAATTTTTATTTTTATTTTCTTTTTGAGGCGGAAAAAGAAAGAGTATGTCTCATCTAATTCTCAAAAAATGCACCTTTCAGAAATAATGGGAGTCATCTTTTTCCAGCTTCCTGTCATTTTCTTGTTCCATCATTAGATACTGATACGATCTTGATGGAAATTATATTATATCAAAATAATGTCAATAAAATGTCATGTCTGATAAATGATAGATCTCCTCTTTATCTTTTTCTTTTCTTCATAGATTTCTCGATAAAGAAAAGTAGCAAGGCAAGATTAAGTTGCTATACATACCTAAAAACATCATTGAAGCTACTATTTTGGAGATTTACTTCAAAAAAACACGGACATGGTAAAATTAATACTCGAAGAAAATATCAACACTAAATCAATACTATATATTTTCACTTTAATGTAACTCTTAAAGTCAATCTTATTTGATTTGATGCAAACACGTGATGCAGGTGATAAAATTTGTTCTCCTTGAGTTGTTATAGCCCTTAGTTTAATTGATAAAATTAACAGAAGAATTAGGAGTACCTATAGCTAGCAGACCCTAAATAATGTAAAGGGAAATAGAGCTCTAAAATGGGTAGGTTAGCTAAACAAACGTTGAAGTGCCTTACAAGTGCATTCTTGATTTTGATGTATCTTACAATTACAATCTTAATTATTCTGTGTTTAGACCCTTTTTCTCGTAGAATTCCTTTAGAAAATCGGAAGTGTCCATGCTGAATGTAATAATTTAATTTGCCTTTTTACAAAGGCAGTGAGCCTATTAAATTATGTCATCCTTGAGTTTTTACCACTCTAAATCAAAGATTAATAAATTAATTAGAGCATAAATTACAGATTAATGTCTACTTTTTACACTTAACTAATGTACTTACACGTGCTTCACGTTGTCGTGAAAAAAATTTATCTTACGTACAAATACAAAATTTAAGGGGAAAAAACATAACTAGGCAGCATTTTAAAAACAATTGCACATTAAATAGCACCATTAGTTAGTTATCATTTCATATCAATCCATTATTAACGCATCTATCAACTTCCAAATAACCATCCCTAAATTTTAGCTGGATAAGAATCAACCACAAACTATTCCTATTTTTTTGGTCAATTTTTTTTATCTTGTATTGCATCACTCTATTCTTTACTTTTTTTAATCTTTTATTGCTGATATACAATCACTCCACTCTTTTTTTTTTCCTTTACTTTTCTCATGGCCTTTTTTATTACCTATATAATTTATATATTTAGTATAACACACGTATAAACAATAATATATACAGTATATCCAATAATATTCACAGTATAATAAAGATATATATCTAATTATATATACAGTATAATAAAGACATACATGGTATAATAAGTATGATATATTTGAAATATATTAAACGTCTATTTTGAAGAAAAATAAAATTGTCCACCATTTTATGTGTATGTCTAATTATATTTACAGTATAATAAGATATAAATGGTATAGTAAAAGACATACATGGTATAATAAAGATATCCTATGATATACATGGTATAAATATATCAGAAAACTGAAAATAAGAATAATTAGTATTAAACGAATTCCTTAATTAATGGGAAAAAATAATGATGAAAGAGAAAAGGATATGCACATATTAATTAGAATCATTTGTAAACTATTTCTTATTTAGTGAGAAAGATGATGATGAAAAAGAAAATGTTATGTATTAATTGGGATTTAACTTAATTCCTTAATTAGTGGTCCTTCATTATCCGTAAATGATTTCCGAATATGCTAAAATGGTAAAGAAGTGTGTCATTTTTTAAATAAAAAAGAAGTACTCTTTTTTATGAAAATACTCTTAGAATATTAACTTCTCGGGTAAAAATCTCAAAATTTAATGGAAGAAAAATGAAAAATACAAAATAAATGTAGATAAGTAAAATAGAGGTATATATAGACAATATTAATCCCCACATTTAGTCTAAAATACAATTTTTATATCATGGAAATGAAATTTTACAATACAAATGTCGAGAGAGTAGAACTGACATGCTAATTCGCATAAAAATTGTAGATATACCGTAAAGTAAGAGAGAATTATGGAGAAAAAGAAAAGTAAAATAAAAACATGGCATGTGTTTGTTAGCATAAAATCTTTCTAGAGCATCATCTTGATAAAATAATAAAGAAAATTGAAGTCCGATCCTTAAAGAATTACAATCCTGAAAGCATAGAGTGTATGTAAGCATGTAAGCGAAATTTGAATTTTTCTATTATTTTATTATATATAAATGTGGTAAAGGGACGAACATAGCTTCCCATAGTTGTACCATGGGCTTTAAAAATTATACACGCAACGAATGCTTGTACCATAAGTTATATAAATCTATTATATATAAATGTGGTAAAGAGAAGAACATAGCTTCCAAATTATATACGCAATGAATGCTTGTACCATAAGTTATATAAATTGTACAGTTTAACCGACTATTTTTTTATCCCACGAAGACATATGTCATAGTACTTAATATTTATTCCCTTCTCATGTATAGACGTATATACTTCAAATTTAATTCTCCGACACATTTATTTCCTCCGTGCATTTTTACTTGTTCACTTTTGACTTTTCGTGTTCTAGCTGAATATTTATTTTCTTCTCATGTATAGACATATGCAGTTCAATTTTACTTTTGACTTTTCACAATCTTTAAGAATTAATAAATCCCACGTGGATATATGCCATTGTACTGAGTATTTATTTTCTTCTCATGTATACATGTGTGCACTTCAAATTTAATTCCCCGACACATATTTATTTCTTCCGTGCACTTTTACTTGGTCACTTTTGACTTTTCACGTTTTTGCTGAATATTTATTTTCTTCTCATGTATACATATATGCACTTCAATTTTCATTATCCGACACATATTTATTTTCTCCGTGCACTTTTGACTTTTCACTTTATTTAAGAATTAATAAATGAAGTACTCCTTCCGTCCCATATTTCTTGACCACATTACTTGACTTTTCACGTTCTTTAAGAATTAATAAATGAAATACTCTCTTCGTCTCATATTACTTGGCCATATTACTATACTTGACTTTTCACATTCTTTAAGAATTAATAAAAATGAAGTACTCCCTTCGTCTATATTACTTGGCCACATTACTAAAAATTTATGTCTATTTTTCTATTATATATTTTTCTTCTTTTCTATTTCTAATATATCTAAGTGTGAAGAGAGGACTAACACAAAGAATAGAAATTTGTACCACAAGCTATATAAATTGTACATTTTAACCAACTACTTTTTTATCCCACGTGGTCATATGTCATAGATCGAATATTTATCTCTTCTCATGTATACATGTATGCACTTCAAATTTAATTCTCCGACACATTTATTTCATCCGTGCACTTATACTTGTTGACTTTTGACTTTTCAAGTTCTTTAAGAATTAATAAAGGGAAAAGGGTCAAAAATACCCCTTTACTTTGGAAAAAGGGCTAAAAATATCCTCCAAACTTATTTTGGGTCAAAAATACCCTCCCATCCTTAAAGTTTTCAAATATACCCTGTCTTGACGAAAATTATCCTCCAAAATAACCCGAAATCATTTTTGAAACCCGCTCCATCATTTAAACTCGACCCAACTATATAATAACTCATAAAATTCCCTTATTCCCCCAATACGTAGGTTTGAAGTTTGAGGGAATTGGGGAATAAAGGGATCTTATGGGTTATTATTTAGTTGGGTCGGGTTTAAATGATGAAACGGGTTTAAATAATGATTTCGGGTTATTTTGGGGGGATAATTTCCGTCAAGACAGGGGTATATTTGAAAACTTTAAGGATGAGAGGGGTATTTTTTACCCAAAATAAGTTCGGAGGATATTTTTAGCCATTTTTTCAAAGTAGATGGGTATTTTTGACCCTTTTCCCATTAATAAATGAAGTACTCCCTCCATTCCATATTACTTGGCCACATTACTAAACTATTTTTTTACTGAATATTTATTCTTTGCTCATGTATACAAGTATGCATTTCAATTTTAATTGTCCGACATATATTTATTTCGTCCATGCATTTTTACTTGTTCATAAATGAAGTACTCAATATTACTAAAAATATATGTCCAAATTACTTGCTCATTTACAGAACCAAAATAAAATTAATTAAATGTTTTACATCTTATCCTCTCCGTCCCATATTACTTGGCCACATTACTAAAAATATATGTCCAAATTACTTGTTCATTTACAAAACCAAGATAAAATTAATTAAATCTTTCCCATCTTACCCTTAGTAATAAATGTTCTTAAAAATAGTCAATTTTGATTAGAATGTATTTATTGGAGAGAGATAGGGGTAAAATAGTAAAATACATATTTTACTTCTGATTTCTTAACGGGAGTGCAAAAGGGAAAGTGACAAGTAATATGGGACAGAGAAAATATATATTTTACCATAATATTCATATTTATTAGTGTAAGTCTCAATAGCCTTCGAAAATAATTTGAAAATGAGTAATTAAAGGATAAAATTAATAATAAAAACACACAAATATTCACTTATTAATTCCATGGAAATTAATGGCCAGCCCCTTCTGCATGATTCTCCTCACTCTTCTTGCGTTGCCTAGTTTGATGGTCGCCATGATAAATAAAGGAATACAAGAAAAAAGATGACATGTATACAAATATATATGCCTATAATATATGCGTAGTCGTTATCTTTATACACAATCAATATAATTGAAGTTTCATACTAATTAATAATTACCATATTAGTTTCTTTTTCTTGATATGTTAACGTGGACAAGTAAAAATAAACAGAGGGAGTGACTTTTATCTCCGTTTTTCTTTTTTGTCAATACTTTAAACGTGAAGAGGTGACGAACAATAGCAATGCAAATTTGTACCAAAAGTTATTTTAATTCTCCTACACATAACTTGTTCACTTTTGACTTTTCACGTTCTTTGAGAGTTAATAAATAAAGTATACTATATTTTATCATGCTATCCATATTTATTGGTGTATAGTCTTAATAGTCTCAGAAAATGATTTGAAAATAAATAATTAATATGAAGGGTAAAATAAAAAGAAGATTTTTTTTTCCTGCTATGTTAACGTCAACAAGTAAAAGTGAAGGGAGGGAGTGACTTTTATCCCCGTTTTCCTTCATTGTCAATACTTTACTTATTTACTCTCCTTTGCAGTCTCTAGTTATTGTTTTCTTTATATTGTCATTTCAGAATTAAAATTTGGTGATTAATGATATAACATATATCTTTCTAATTTTGATTTCTTTGTAACAATTTGTTTTATCTATAATTGTTAACATAAAAAATTATAATATATTTTTTAATTAATTTAATAAAAATATTTTATTAGTTTTGCTTTTAAAAAACCTAATATATACATCAATGGTTCTTATGTTTGGATTTGAACAGTTACTTAATTGAAATAGATATCAACTTGTTGCCTGTTGGTATACATATAAAATATTAAAGCATTTAAAAGAAAAAATTTAGAATCAAAATATTAATTTTCCCTCATATTCTTACTAATTTTCTTTTACGTCGATGAACAACTTTCATTGTCATGATAATGAGAAAAAAGTCCGACTCTTTCCATCTGAAAGACTTAATTCCATCAACTCCATTTTTTAATTATAACTAAAGTGATGGTGTATAAAATACATTTTGTATATGTTGATATATATAATAACAATTACAATATTTTTAAAAGTTATTTTCAAAATACAAACCTTAAAGACTAGCTAATTAAAATGAATAGACATATTCAGCCCGCGCATCGCACGGGCATATATGGCTAGTTATGCATATATATCTTGTAATGAATCACACTGCACTGTTTTCCCCCTTTTAGGCTTTGGCGTGTTTCCTGCAACTTTCGTTTTATCATTTAACAGATTCATATCGATGTTGTTGAGTACTTTATTTAAATATTTTGTTGTTTAGTACTGAATATGTGTTATAACATTAGTAATCCAATCCTTCCATTTTTTTTTTAAGAACCTTGACGATTTTCAAATAAAGGTGAACACTGCAAAGTGAAAGGGAAAAAAGTACAAGAATTTTTTAAGCTGTCCATGGAGCAAGGCAAAAGTAGGAAGAAATATTAAACAGGGCATGATAAGCCGAGTTAAAATTTAGCAGGTTAAGATTAGTCTTATTCTTCGCTGCTCTGCTCATTTTTTCATCCTATAATTTTTTTTGTTTGTTTACTTCTTCATATTTTGAATCCCCTTAATGAAAATCCTGTCTCCGCTCATACTTCTTCATATGTACACAAAATATATTTATGCATGTATCCCTACATTCCCTTTTTATATACCAGAAAAGTTTACACGTGCCATTCTAATTGCTCGACCGCTGTCTTCGTGATGCCAAATCAAATAAAATGGTCTGAATGTATATGTGACCTTTAATTTCGTACTCATTATTTTCTCTCTTTGTCGTTCATCTTCTCTGTAATAATTTCTCTCTCTGCCAATTCATTTTGATGCATATTGCTAAAAATATCATTGCCAACACTTTCCCTATATGGATGCTTTCGAAATGGACTCTACTAGTGACGAGACTAGCGCACGAAAACTAGAAGAGCAAGGGATTCGGTTGGTGATACATCATTCTCACCCGGATTTTTATTTTAATGAATCAAAGGTGATAAGATTTCGAAAAATGCCAAATTTTCATCAATACATTAATTAACGTTGAAATAACGTCCACAATTCCGTCTAAATGATACCAAACAAATGAATAATTAAATGTAAATTAAAAAGAACAATGAACGTTATAAAGTACTCCTACGTATCACCGGAAAGTTAGGCAATTTTAATTTGTCAAAATGTACACTATATCATCTAGGTCTAATTAAATACCCCAGTTCTTGATCTTAATGACTTTATAATTGATGATTCCAAGTGCATTCGTGTTTTGATGATTGTCAAACTGTTTCAGAACCAGATAGAGACATGGTCATACAGTAACTCCGCCTTTTATGTGCACCTTGCACCGTCAAGTAGAAAGTAGTTGTAAGCTGAATCCACTTGCCGCACAAATGCGACAAAGGAGTTGGCCCATGCTTTAGGTCAAAGTGAATGAGTGATCTCTATCCATCCCACATGCTCCCACTATATATACAACATGATGACAACATATTGAGTAGACTTGAACCTTAATCAAAATCGAGCAAATCCTTGCGTCACAAGTTCACAAGTTCTCTCAAGAACAAGTCACTTGCAAAATCAATCGTTTCTATCTGCATATTGCATTTTAGTCTAAAGTTCTTTATGTTCTTGTAAGTCTTTGTTTGTTTGTGCTTAAATTGTAAACCTACTTTCTCGTGTTAAAAAGTCGTTTGTAGGTGTTTTGAAAAGTCTCAGTGTACTTCTTTGGAAGTGTGTTTCCAAGCTTTTGAGTGGTATACTAGGCTAGAGTTAGTCTAGGTGTATTAGTGGTCCTTGGCTAGAGTTAGTCAAGTGGCGTTGCTTGCAATCGGAGTATTGCAAGTGTAGAGGGATTACGGAGGTTAGTTCCTAGGTTACAAAAGAGTCATTGTAAGGGTGAGGCGTTATGGGAGTTAATTCCTAGCTTACAATCGATTGTAATTTGAAGTTGCTCATGTAGTGGAGTTGAAATACCACTGGGGTAGGTCATGGTTTTTAATCCCTTGAGTAAGGAGTTTTCCACGGTAATATCTTGTCCTTTACATACTTGCGTATTGCATAAGGGAACTGGTACACAACCAGGTCCCCCTCCATACTGTGTTTGGTGGACGCATAGCGTACAACAATTGGTATCAAAGCGGGTACTTTCTAAAAGGTTAACACCTAGAAAAAATTTGTGAAATGGCAGCCCCACCAAATATGGAAGAAGGACAGTCATTCACCAGACCTCCCAGATTTAATGGAAAGTACTATGGGTGGTGGAAGACTAGGATGCACGATTTCATCATGGCTGAAGACTCAGAGCTATGGGATGTCATATGTGATGGTCCCTATATCCCAGTTCACACAAGTGAAGACGGTAAAGAGAACATTGTCAAAATGAGAAAGGAATACAACGAAGCTGACAGAAAAAGGGTGGATAAAAACTATAAAGCAAATAAGATTCTCGTATGTGGAATAGGACCGGATGAGTACAATCGAGCCTCAGCTTGTTCATTAGCCAAAAAGATCTGGGAAGCTCTTCAAACTACCCATGAAGGAACAACTCAGGTAAAAAACTTTAAGATTGACATGCTTACCACTGAGTACAAGATGTTCAAAATGAAAGAGAGTGAATCTATCCATGAGATGCACACCAGATTCACCTCCATAATCAACGAGCTTCACTCTCTCGGAGAAGTCATCACAACCACCAAGCTGGTAAGAAAGTTACTTGGTGTATTACCTGACTCCTGGATAGCAAGGTAAATGCTATATCTGAGGCCAAGGATTTCAGCAAGTAGATCAGCTCATTGAGAACCTTAAGACTCATGAAATAAAGATGATCATGAAGAAGGCGTAGTTAATGAAGGGTGAAGAAGAGAAGAGCCTAGTTCTCAAAGCCGGCAAGAGGAGACCAAGTGATGATGAGTCCGAAATAACCTATCTCACGCAGAGAGATTTCACAAAATGATCAAGAGAAGTGGGGATTCCCAGGTATCGTAAAGCTCCAAGAGAAACTTCAAGGGAAAATGACTACGCTGTCATATACGGGTAGTTCGGGTCATTTCATCAAAGACTATCCTCAAAACAAGCAGGACAACATGACAGACCGCAAAGAGGAACCAGGTCCCCGACAGGAGTTTTAGAAGGAAAGAGACCGCTGATGAGATTGTGAAGCAAGTAGTTGCAGCCTGGGAAGACTCCTCAAATGAGTCTGAGGATGAAAATGACAAAAGGGAATTGTCCATATTGGCAATTGATGATGGAGCAACTGAGTATAAGTCAGACCTTTCACTCACGGCTGAATCTGACACGGATGATGATGATAATGACGATGAGAACAAAAAAGTAAATTTCTTCGATATAAAGAAAAACCTGAGACTTTTCTCTCAAAGGAAATTTATATCACTGTCAGGCGTGCTGATTGATGTGTATCACGGTCTGGTCATAGAAACACAAGAGTTAAATCTTTCTCTTGATGAAATAGAACTGGATAGGGAGGACTTGTGTGTGTTAGCTAAAGATATGAAGAATCAAGTTTATGAGACAAACCAACAGAATATCTTGTTGGAAAGTCAAGTGAGAAAAGATGAGGAAATCTCCTTCAAAAAGAAGAAAAGAAGCAAGACCTTCTGAGCTTGGAGAGGGAGCCAAAGAAAGTAAAGTCAACCTCATCAAGAAACTAAAGGAATGAGCAGCTCAAGAAGGACTTAGAAAGGTCTAAGTTCGATCTTGACAAAACTCTCAAATGGATTTGGTTGTCTGATGAATTTACTTCCAGAAATGAGAGTAATGGAAACAACAAAAGGGGACTTGGCTTTGTGGAGGAGAAGGCGCCCTACAATCTTCACAGCAATCATGTTTTCAATATGAAAAACTAGGCATGCACACATGGTGGACAAACTGATCACTACCAGGAAGCCTGTGAAACAAAGACTGAATCTATTCAAACAGAAAGGAATTTCGTCAAGAAGGGAACGAGAGAGAAAGGAACATGTCCTCAAAAGAAAGGACCTCGAAGGAAGAAAAGGAACATGCTGCCCAAGTAGGCTAGAAGGAAGAAAAGGAACATGCTGCCCGAGTGGGCTAGAAGGACCTTGATCTATCCTTTCTACAACTACAAAGGAACCAAAATCGGTTTGGGTTCCCAAATCCAACCACCGACATCGCCCTAAAAGGTGGGGAGAGAAGGAGCGAAATAACATAAATTGATAAATCGAGATGTAAAATCCAAGATGCAAGACTGAGGTCAAAAGGTCTATTTTTCAAAGCCCTTATAGCAGGATGTGTGTCGTATGGAGATGAGTTTCTTTTTTACAAATGGTACAGGAAGGGATCTCTCAACGGCTACAAAGAAGGTTAGGTACATCGCTGGCAAGTGTTTTTTGGCTATAGCTAACTCACTTTTGTACCATTACAGGTATACATACATAAGAGGATCAGAAGAACTTAAGCGCAGGTAATTCTGCATAGTTCACAGTGATTGCTAATATTTTCAAATTACCATTCAGAGACCTGGTCTCCGTATCTCAGGTCAGTAATCCTTTTAGTACTCATAAATGTATTTGAACTGTGAAATTACCAAACAAATTATGTGTCCTTTCCTCTTCCAAGAAATTTCAATAGTGTCTGTGCCAAATCGTCACCACTCCTTAAACCAATATGTTGTCCTCTGTTACACCTATTCCAAAAGCATCACCTCAGCCTCTTTAAAGGACATCCCTCTCATCCTGTCCTCTATTCACTTCCCAAACCTTTGAAGCATAAGACTTCATTTGTACATCTCTCTCGTACAATGCTCAGTCCAAATTACTCCACATCTTTGTCTTGTTACCAAGTTCTTGCCAATCACCAATCCTTTTCAAGCCTAAGCAAGTAGACTCCTTCAATACCAAAAAAAAAAAAAAAAAAAATCAAAGAAAGAAATAGTGGGTGAAAATAAGCATTTGCTTGCCCATAAGTTGGAAGGTGATAGGAGTAAAAATGTGGGTCTTCAGAGTCAAGAAGAGAGGGGAGAAGAGAACCCAATGACCTATCTTTTTCTCAAGAAAAGAAATATGAGTACAAATGAGAGACCAGGTGTTATAGCCCGTATTTCGTACGTCCGGACATAGCAAGACAATGGTGAGAAATTAAGGTCAAGACTATGTTCTAAAATAATTTTAATGTCCGAGTTGTTAGGAATATTGAGAAAGGTTGAGGGAGAAAAAGGAAATTCGCAAAGTGGCACCATGGTAATTTTGTGGAAAGCTAGGTAGAAACGGGAATTTCACAAAATTCAAGAAAAGGCCATATGGCCGTGTAGTGTGTGTGGTGTATGCCATATTTTAATTAATAAGGGTAATTGTGCATGTGCATGGATGAAGCTTGTAAGAGAAGGAAGTTGGTCATCTTTGCTCATTTTTAAGAAAATTCAAGAAAATGGAAGAAAAGTCTAGAAAAGAAGGAAGCTCCAAGTGACTAAACTTGAAGGACTTAATTATAAATATGTAAATATGGTGGAATACATGTATATATATATGACTTATTAGTCATAATTCTCATGAAAAACTCTAGAGATTTTGAGAGAGGAAAGAAAGAAAGGAAAAAAAAAATAAGAAAGAAGAAAGAAGGAGAGTTCGGCCAACAAGGGCTTGGGAGTGAAGGAAAATATTTTTTTCTTCTATTATTTCCACTAAATGGAAGGTTCTCTTAACATGGAAGGGTTGTTGGAACAAGGAAACCAATTATTCTTGCAATTTCTAACTCTAGCCGAGAGTTGAAGAATAAGGAAAGAGGTAAGGTTCAATCTCCCTCCTTGTGTTATGGATGCTTGAACATGTTGTAATGTGTAGAAGGAATGAAAAAACATAAAATTTTGCATGTTGAAGGTGTGAGATAGGTTCTTGCATGGTATGGAAGTGATGAATCGATTCTGTGTAGTATTTTAATTGTTGTTGTTATGTATTTTATGATGAAATGAATGAAAAGCATGAAAAATAGAAGTTGTGGAGGTAGCCGGTATGCATTGTGTTGGCCGTGGGTGTGAGTTGTGTGTATGGAAAAGAATGAATAAATTCTATGTAGCATGTTGTTGTTGTTGTGATGTATAGAAAATGGATGAAAAATGCATGAACATATGTATGTAGTATGTTGCCGAATGGTTTAGGAAGTGGAAGGATTGTTTTAGAAGCTTATGTTAATCGAATATAATGTTCTTGCATGTATGGAAGACAATGATGTTATTATGGTGTTGTTAGAATATAAATTATAAGGTTGTTATTGTTTTTATTAGAGTTGGAAAGTCTTGAAGCATGTAGTATGTTGATTGAAATTGTTAGCATGATTGGTGGCATTGTCGTTGATAGTTTGTGCCGGTTGTATTCCCTGGGATTGTCGTTGATTGGAATCGGCCAAGTTAAACTTGGTGGCATGATATATTTACGGAAGTCTTTGCGAAATTTCGGTAGCCAAAGCTATTTGAAGAATCTAGTTCTAAACGCAAATCAAGTTTTGGTAAACATGACCAAATTGTAGATTTTGGCGAATTTGGAGCTTGAATTTGGAACATATGGAGCGGAAAGAGGTATGTAAGACTTCACCCTTCTTCCTATGGCATGTCTTAGACGTACTAAGTCGGATATGAGCCTCGGGGACAACCCTATTCTCGGAATCCGCACCTAAAGTTTCCTTTTTCATTCGGGAATTGAACTAGAATAGGTGCAAAACGTTGAAAACCTTCCCAAGCCTTTAACTTGCATAAATGGACCCGAATACTTTAAGATCCTCATAGTAACGTCATGACACGTAACATCTTGCATGAATTAGTGTGCCTTACTCATTCGGCCCGAGGTGGGCCCATTGTTCCCGGATTTTTCCTATCGCTTCGTTTGACTTGTTTTGGAGTAGAAATCCTAAGGAAACCTTTTGATCCTCGTCCCGATTATCAAACGCATTACAAAGACTACCCTAATGTAAAAAATGTCTATGATGACCGTGATAACGATAATGCTAAGAAAGAACATACGCCCATGATAAGTACGACAAAGATGATTCCTTGACTAAGGTGAAGAATATGATCTTATAATGATAATGATGGAGTCGAAAATGAGAAAAATGCTTACGATAGATATGTTGACGATATGTTCTGCTATAAAAATGAAAATATGGAAATGTTAAACGATTTCTTGATATCTCAACTCTATTATAGGGAATGACTGCCATAAAGGTTCTAAGTAGATGAAACTATACCTTATGACCCTATTCGATGTTTTTCTATAATGACACTTTTCATTGGTAACCTCGCCTTGTGATACACGTGTATGCGATGATGTGTATATATATATATATATGTATATGTATATGTAAATGTATATAGGGGAATGGGGAAGGCACCCCGTGTCCACCATTCGGGCCGGCTTATCATCCCGGACGCGGATGCCCGGACGCGCGGATATGGGAGAAGCACGCCGCGTCGTTTATGTGATGTATATATATATATAATATGATATACTTGGGGCCACCGTTTTTTGGGGAGGGGGTGGGAGAGCCGGATGAATTCGGCGTCGTAAATGCAGTAAAAAGTACCGTTTTATGAAATGTTCTGTTTTGAGTATGTGACATATGTAATAAGTTGGGACAACGTTGGGGAGGGGGGTGGAGAGACGATACCGGCGTCGCGGAACGTGTAAGTAAAGGACAAATCTTTTTCAAATGTTCGTTTTCAGTATATGTAAATAAGGGGTACCGTTTTCTAGAAAGAAACTAAGCATGCATGGCATCCGCCCGAAAGGCACTCACACAAACGGTTATATCTAACCCGATAAGCTCGTAAGTTTGTACCGGTTATTATTCATACTGCATATGTCTTTATCATATTACTATTCATGTCTTACATATAAGACAATGCTCGTACCGACCCCTCTTCTTCGGGCCGTCCCATGCCGCGCGTACAATTAAAGGATTGAAGCAGTATACAAGATGTTCCGGCCGTTGGCAGGCTCCACTTGTTCTGAGTGTAGCCGAGTCAAAGTACATAAGCCATGATGTTTTGTTGGGTGTTAGAGACTTTGCGCATGAGTCGTGGGTATAGAGATTTAAATTTTGTCGATGGCTCCATGACTAATATGTTATTATGTTTCATGTATAAGTCCCACATGACAATAGACTTTACTTATAGAAAAGATTTTTAGTTCACTATGTATCCTATTTTTACTTGATAAAAAAAATTTATCTATGTAATAAGAGTCGAGGGTTAGCTCGGCCTAGGTGGGGTCGGGTGCCCATCACACCCCGATCAAGACGGGGGTGTGACATACGATGTTCCTGTGTAATGGCGGCCGAGAGAAGTAGTAAAGAGAACCTACACAATCAAAAGGTTCTCTTGGGAGAGTTTTTGATGTCTGTATATGTTGAGAGGAGATGCGGAAAATGAAGGATTTGATAAGGAAATGGTGGAATGTCGAGTGGACTATCTCTTTACTTCAACCACCACCATGTGTATTACGAAGAAGAATGTTGAATTTATAAGAATCGGCTTTGTATAAGTGATAATACTCTCACCCAATCGGATTAAGAATTCGACAGAAGTTTGTGTACTTTACCGAGTCGATACTTAGGAAAATCTAGTCCGTAGAAAGACAAATGACCGTGAGTCAGAATAGTGTAACGATTATCTCCATAATTCAAGAAGGTCATTGTTAAATACGCAAGGTGAGCAACAAAGTTGACCCGTAAGAGTGAGCTTAAGCCCGAGCATCAACTAGCTTTCGAGCTTCTTCGGGGAGGTTTTTGCCAAGCGATACAGGGGACGATCTATCACGATAGTAGACCACTGGTCTAATGGCATTTTTACACCTTTGAACCAATAAAATTTTTGTCCTTTGTACCATCATGATCATTTGGGTAGAGAATGAGTAGGACGATGCAAATTTAAAAGAGAACCTGGTCTCCTATATGGATTTTTTCCTTTAAAGAAAGTCCTGCGCACTTTAATGTAAGACCCTAACGGCTTATGTACGGGAAATAATATATGTATATGTGTTCCTCTAGCCACCTTGAATTTAGTGTGATGTTTAAACGAAATTTGACTTGGTATGCCGATACCATCCACCCTCTCATGGGTGTCCAATTGAAGCCCAAGAAGCGGCAAAATGGGTCGTGACAAAAGTGGAGGAAAATGCCCTTCGAAATGTCGAACCGGCCGAACAACCGAAGCAACTTGTTTGTCGGTGTGTTGGGCCCGAAGAAATCGAGGAAACGGGCATCTGAAGATGTTAGATTAGTTGAGAAATCAAGTGGACGCACTCAGAGATGAGATGATGAAGGATCGCCAAGCCCATAGAAATTTACATATACTTGTTTAGCCCTTTCAAGTCTCTACACTTTTCAAAAAATCCTTTCTAGCCTCCATCCCTTTTGCATAAAATTGAAGTCACCTTTTCCTGACATTTTGGATTCTGCTTTAACTATCATTTATGTATACCGAATTGATTATTCGTGAGACGCATCCTTCGATCTATCTATCGGGATATTGTCATGGTTCTTACATTATTACTTCCTCCGCTTTTCTCTATCTTACTCATTATTATGTTGCCCATTGGTCTACGGCTCTCGGTTAATATATCGAACTTCTTATCGTTGTGCTTAATCTTTTGATGATGCCAAAAGGGGAAGATATAATTGTGTAGTGAAAAGTGGTAATCGAATGAACGTGCGGAGTGATTAAGGGGGAAGACATGTCGAATAAATGATTGTGATGGTGTAAATTCACAACTGAGGAAAGATGTGCTGAGCAAGGGGGAAGAACTGGAAGATTGATATCTGATAATATTGTGGCAATTTTTGTCTTCCAGTTGAAAATGGTATTATATTGCTAACATGTTGCAGGTACTTTGAAAATGATAGGTAAAATATTATGCGATGAGGAACAAGTGGGAAGCCTGGATTCTCGACATAGTCATGAAGTTTGTCATCATAAAAAAGGGGATATTGATAGTTCCCGAGTGTATTCATGTTTTGATGATTGTCAAATCGTTTTTAACCGGGTGGGTGACAGAGACACGAAACCAGAACCTTCTCTCTAAGCACCTTGCATCGTCGCAGAGAATAGTTGTAAGTCAACCACGCATCGCACATAAGCATGTAGTTTTGAGTTGGCGTCTTTGAGACCGTCAAAGTCACGAATGGGTGACCTATCCATCCCACATACTCCCACTATATATACAACATGATGGAAACATATTGAGTAGACTTGAAAACCTAATCAAAATCGAGCAAATCCTTGCCGTCACAAGTTCTCAATTTCTCTCAAGAACAAGTCACTTGCAAAACTGAAGAACCCGATCCAGACACAATTTTAGTCTAAAGTTCTTTATGTTGTTGTAAGTCTTTGTTCATTTGTGCTTAAATTGTAAACCTACTCTTCCGTGTTAGTAAAGTTGTTTGTAGTGTTTTGAAAAGTCTCAGCGTCCACTTCTTTCGGTGAAGTGTATTTCCACAAGCTTTAAGCTGGTACGCTAGGCTAGAGTTAGTCTAGGTGTATTAGTGGTCCTTGGCTAGAGTTAGTCGAAGTGGAGTTGCTTGCAAATACGGATAAATCTCTATACGCAAGTGTTGAGAACCACTACGGAGGTTCTTCCTAGGTTACAAAAGAGTCGTTGTAAGGGTGAGGGGTTATGGAGTTAATTCCTACCTTACAATCAATTGTAATCCAAAGTTCCTTTGTAGTGGAGTTGAAAAAGCTACCTGGGTAGGTCGTGGTTTTTAATCCTCGAGCAAGGAGTTTTTTACGGAACATCCTCGTGTCCTTTACATCTAAGCATTGCATAAGGAAACTGGTACACAACCAGGTCCCCCTCCATACTGTGTTTGGTGGACGCATAGCCTACAACAATAATCCATTGAAGAAATCAAGATTTTAAAGACGTTTCAATTCAGGGAAATTTGATTTTGTAGTCCATTATGTCATAAGAAATCAGTAAAATATAATATAACAGACTTATACATATAGCAAGAAATATCTTTATAGTAAGACTATTTTTTTTGTTAAAATTGTAAGTATAATGTGAATTTGTCTAACTTCTTGTCACACCCGAAACGGATTCATAAAAAAGTAATGATAATCATGAACATCAACTTCACAAAATTATTAAAATATATATATATATATATATATATATATATATATATATAGGGAGGGGATATAGTTTTGGGTATATAATGTAAGATCAAGAAATGGACAAACAGAAATTGGGGAAGTTTCAACGACCAATAACCACCATCAACGGCAGGTTACTGGGGATCTTATTTTATATGAAGAAAAATGACATACAAAGATTTGCATGCAATGGCCCCATTTCTGCCGACAATTTGCCTTTTACTTTAAAGTCGAGAACTGTTGCTCAAGGCTCATGCTATACACTAAATAGAAAATACCAAGCCATGCAAATTTTTAGCATTTTTTTGTGCAGAGTGCCCTTCAAATGCACCGTGTGTCTTTAATTTTTGCCCCTCAAATTGTTAGTCTTTAATTTTTATCCTTCGCCAAAAATTCACATGTTGGAAATGAAAGTTGAAAGCAAAATCACGCCTTGATCGACCCGCCCGAAGATAAAATTGGCCGTTTGCTGTAGAGCTTTGCCCAAAACTCTACCTTAAGGTAAAGTTTGAAACTGGCCTTAAAGTAAATGAAATTAATGGTTTTTGTTGTCAACTTTGGCCGGAATAGGCCTAAGTTTGCTATAAAACTATGTCTTGCAAATTCCTTTTTTTTATGAAATGGAAGTGGTTGCGAAATTAAATAGTTGTTAAGGCGAAAAAAATTAAAGACCGCTGTCTGCTTAGAAAGTATTCTGTTGCGAATTGCCCAATTTAAATTAAATCACGTTAAGCCAAATCGGCCTATTTCGGCAGACTCGTATAATTCATATATTGTCAGCATATATAAATTTAAATTAATTTTTTTTCTCCATTTAAAATAAAATATTTGTAAGTTTAAATGGCTTGAAGGAGTTTTCACATATGTAAATGATAAATACACTAGAGAAAGGGAGAAAATAAAGCCAATGAAGCATAAAGCTGAAGTTCCAAATCTTCTGGTAACTAAGGGTGTATTGTACTTTATGCACTTCATTCAAACAGAATTCGTGGTCATCAATTATTGTTATATCCCGCATTTTGAACAATAGGATAATTCGAGACAATCGCGGGAGGACGACAAGTAAGGCCACATTTTTATTTTGTTGAGCATGAATGGCCTAAGAAGAAATTAGAAGCGGAATTATTAAGAAAGGCTAAGGGCATAAGGAAATTCGTGAATACGTCTCGTGGAAATACGGAGGAAGGCTAAGGCAAAATTGAATTTTGGAAGATGGTTTCATGAATTATTAAAAGTGGGCTAAGGATTTTGGGCTTGGAAAAATTGGAAAAAAATAAAATAAAATAAGGCCCAAATTGCATGGAGGTGGCCGGCCATATAGGGGAGTCCAAGCCCATGGGAATTAATTAATTTCCCATGTGATTAATGGCTTTATAAAGTGGAAGGTTCAAGAAAAATTGAGGGGATTCAAGACAAAAGAAAGAAGGAGAAAAACAAGAAAAAACAAGAGAAAAAGAAAGGGGGGCATTCGCCCCATAAGTGGATTTCACCCTCCAAATTTTGATTCCAAAAATTATTTTCTTGCTATATTCCTACCAATTCAAGCCTCCCTCTACACCGTGGTGCAATTATTTCAAGATAAGCCGTTGGTTTTGTCGATTCAACACTTGAGGAAGTGAAGAAGTTTGAAGAAAAAGGTAAGGTTTCATCCCTTTTGTTTATCTTATGAAGGTTGGGTTGTGTTGTGGAATATGTAGTTGAGTGGAAATCATGAAAATATGGATGTTTGCATGGCAATTTTATATGCATGAATGTGCCGTGTGTGTATGTTGTTGTATGGATAAGATGAGTTGAAGTTTATGTTGTAATTTAGTTGTGGTGATTGTGGAAATTATTTTGGAAATGAAAGTAGAATGAAAATGGATTGAAGTTGGAAATTCCATGTTGGCGTGGCATACATGTAGGAGGAATGGTGACGAATTTATTTTGTTTAACGTGTTAGTTGCGTTGTTGTGAGCATTATAATGTAAACGAGGCATATATGGGTTAAGTTTGCATTGAAACGGAATGTAGGAACTTATGTCGTATTTGTATGGTTTTATGACATTATGGAAATTAAGATGTTAAGGTGTGAATTAGGATGGTTGTTGATGAATTTGGAAGATGGAAACATGTGATGAATGTGTATGTTAAAGATTAGACGACTTGGATAAATTATGATTTTGGTGGAAAATTGTATATTTTGTGTAGTTGTGTTACATTGTGTTTGGTGGTGATTGTTGATGTTGTTGTGGGTTGTTGTTGATATAGTTGTTGTTATTCTGGCCGAGTTCTATTCTCGGATTGTTGTTGAATTTGGGCCGAGCCATATTCTCGGGACGTTGTATTTATAGGGGAAGTGCTTACAAATTTCGGTAGTCAAATAGAAACCAAAGATTAAAGTGTCAACTTGCATGAATAGTAAATCGGTAAAGATGACCATTTGCAGATTTTTGGCGAAACGGGATTGGAGTTTTGATGAGCTTGGCAAGCGAGAAAGGTATGTGAAGCTATTCCTCTCCTTCTTTTGGCATGTCCTAGGTATGCTAGGCTTGAATTTGGGCTTCGAGGGTTATTCTCGCTCCTCGAAATCCGATTCCGAAATTAAGCACTATTCATTCGGTGCGATTGAACTAGAATTCTTATATCTTGTTGGAAAGATGCTCAAACGTCCAACTTGCAGAAATGGGATTGACGTGCCTCGGAACTTCCATAAATGACTCCGTTAAGCTTAGCACGCGTAATTTGCGCACGCCACCTCCGTTGGCCGGGGCGGACCCACTGCCCCGGATTCCCGCCTATCGTTTTACTTGATTTATTTTGTACCACAATTGGAGGGAAATTGTTGGCCATCGTCCTAACTATTAAGCGATATTGTATAAACTTTTCAAACCACTCCGATGGGAGTGTGATATTTTATTAAGACCTTTTAAAACCACTCCGATGGGAGTGCGATATTTTATTAAAACCTTTTCAAAAAAAAACCACTCCGATGGGAGTGTGATATTTTATTAAAACTTTTCAAAACCACTCCGATGGGGTGCGATATTTTATAAAACTTTTTCAAAACCACTCCGATGGGGTGCGATATTTTATAAAGCTTTCAAAACCGCTCGAAAGGGTGCGATATCTTATTATTCATATTTTCCAAAAACCACTCCCGAAGGGGCAAAATATTATTATTATTATTATTATGCCCGAAGGGGCTAGGATTAGTATTATGTCACGAGTGGCATGCCCGACGGGGCCGGGGGTAGCCGTATGTCACGAGTGGCATGCCTATGCCGATGGGGCTAGGATTTATGTCGGGGCGAAGCGTACGTCGAATGGGGCCGGGATAGACGTATGTTGGACCGACATGCCCGATGGGGCCATCATTTTATACCGGGGCCAGCATGTCCGACGGGGCCGGGGATAGACGTATGCTGAACCGGATGCCCGAAGGGATTATTATCATTGTTATTATTATTATTATTAGGCGGAAGCGACACGTCCGAAGGACTATTTTTTTTATTTAAATATCAAATTCACATTTTAAAATCATATCTTTATTAAATTTGTTTACTGTTGTACTTTTCCATTGCTTGCTTCGATGATGCTTTACATGCTCGGTACATTTTCCGTGCATCCCCCTTTCTTTCTTCTGGCCGCGTTTCATGCCACGCAGTACTCCCGGTGGTAGAAGTTGATTTTAGCGGATGTTCCGCGAGAGATGGCGAGCTCCACCTCGGTTCGGAGTGTTGCAGTGTCGAGTCCTTATGTCATAATATCCGTACATCTTAGAGACTTTGCGAGACAGAGTGTCCTGTGGGGTAGTGCGTCGAGTATGCGTATAATTTGTAGTTATTAGAAAAGTATGTATTTTCCAGTTATTTAGTTGGGAAAAGCGTAATTGATTGAAAAGTCTTCTTATCTGTACTAAGATAATGATTGTTGTTTGAAAATTTTCATGTTTTAAAAAAGTTTTCGAAATGGCGAGGTTTAGTAACGCGAACGTTTAAGGGTTCGCTCGACTCGACGAGAGGCGGGTCCCGTCACGCCCTGATGAAGGTCGGGGCGTGACAATTATGTTTTAAAACCTTTTAGAAGCAATTTAATTTAACGATCCGACAAAAAAAATCGCAATGTATACAGTGGCGGATTCAGGATTTTCACTTAGGGGTCGAAAAAAAAACAAAAGCTAAATATTAAAAATAATGTTGTCAGCTCGGATCGAATCTAGGACACTAGAGCAATTTTGAACACCCTGGATCACTAGAGCTAACCTTTTGCATTTGTTTAAGGTGTTCAAAAGTTAATAGATATACATAGACACAAAAAACCTATCCTATATATACACTATAATTTTTTACCTATGGTGTTCGGGTGAACACCCTGCCACCCACGTAGATCCGCCCCTAAATGTATATTAGACATGTGTTTATAAACAATTTGAATCTATAGAGTTCATTCCTCTAATGGTCATTAAATTTATAAATTTTTCCTATAAAGTCACTAAACTACTCCTATTTTCATCACTATAAAGTCACTCAAATTATAAATATTCTCTCAGAAAATAACTATGGCCAGAAACCAACTAAATCTCACCGGAAACCACGTAAGCAAGCCAGAAATCTATGTGATTAGCTCAAATTATCTCAAATCGATTTCTCTTTTTTCTTCTCATAACTTCATTTTATCTACCTAGCTAGAAGTAGTCGGGGGTGACTTGACTATAAGGGCAATAAAGCAATCGCTTGGGATCCCAATTTTTTTGGGGCCTCGTTTTTTTTTTTTTAAAGATGTATTTTATATATAAACTGTTGCCTTAATCGAAAGAAGTTTTTCGAAATCTTATCTAAGATCAACAATCTCAAGAGAGATTAAATGGATTAACTATATTAACAAATGAAAAGGAATTGTTAGAACAAATCGATTATAAAACAGTAATTAATGACTTCGCATCTAAAAAACTAAAAAAGTAGATGTTAAATAAAAATATATATGACGATTTTGTTGTTCCTTCTTTCCAGACTGCTTTATCATGCTTTATTTAGTATTTTATCATGACTCTTTACTTCTGTTATTTCTTTTTCCTGATTGCTTTGCTTTGCTTTTCTCTGAGCGGAAGGTCTACTTACACTACCCTCCCGTACTCCAATTGTTGGGATTACACCGTGTATGTTGTTGTTGTTGGGTATATACCATTAATCATGCGTTTAGACATGATATATATTCTAACAATTGTCATGGTTAAAAGTCTAAGTGGGAGATTGTTGGGATATATTAACCATGTGTTTGGATATAGTATTTATGATAGAACAATTATTTATTCATTGTTTAATAAAGAATTAAATAGATCATGTACCAAGTGTGTCCTTTACTTATATAGTAGATGATTTAGTGTATAGAGTTTAGCTTATACACGGAAGATTAAATCGTCGGTTCTTATAAGTATAAAATTTATGTTCACAATCTAAGATGGAAGTTGGTTAAAGCCATCGGTATGATTGTAGCCCAAGATTAATATAATGTATCTTCATTATGGGAACGGTATAATTTCGTCTTTCGTATAAGTACATTTTGTATGTATTGAACGGACCAAGTAGAGATAAGTGTTTTTGTATTGAATAAATAAAATAAATTCTCTAGTTCATTAAATGTACTTATACTTTAATCTTGATATAATTATTATGATCAATGTGATTTGTTCATTATTTTGATTTATTAAAAGGTACGACTCAATTGCGGGTCTATGTATTCCCTGGTAAATTGGATAATGGCAAATTACATTGTGAAATGATAATTAGTTGATAGAATCCATGTCTTGACTTTGAGATTGATGATACCCCTTTATGGATGCTTACAAGTCTTATGTGAAAACCCTGCAGGTGGATTTTGTATCCGTCACATGATGTAAGTTAAGCAGCAATATAAAGGATTCAATTAGTCAATGAATTAAATTGTCAGTAATTTAATTTAATTGATTGGTATCTCGTAATCTTAACATGGGAGTTAAATAAGTTTTTAATGTAGGATTTTCAAATTGAACCTCGAGGAGTGCAAGCACGATTTTTTAGTGGAATAATTCGTAATTTATTATGGTAGGATTAATTCAGATTTCTTGAATTAATTCCATAATAGGAAGCCTCGTTAATTAAATTATGTGGTCCCTGCTGTGCCCGAATAATAAAGAATTAAATCGAATATTATTTCTTGGTGGAAAATAAAGACCCAATGGTTTTGGAAAAAGGGAAAACCCTAAACCTATAGTTATAAAATAGGGGTCTTATTCCATAAGGAGGCTAAGGGTTTTACAAGTTTCTACTCTTTTTCCATAGAAATTCGCCCACACGAATTTCACAAATTCTGGTATTATTCGGGTTACACAGCAGAAGACTGTGGAACTGAAGGATGACGATCAACTGGATGGTGTGTGCTCGTGGTTGAAGATTCGATTCTTGGTCGCGGTCACGCTTCAAGAGATAAGTATCGATTTTATGTTTGATTAAAATCTTTGATTATGTGTTGTCTATATTACATGTAAGTTCGATCCTGGCTATTTGCTTCCGCTGCGTATGCCTGATTTCCATCAGTTGTTGTTTACATGACGATCTTTCCTTTAAAAAAAAATTAGGGTCTTTGTTTGAAGTTTAGCTTTAGACCCCAATGTTGTTGAGACGGCCCTGGAAGTAGTAGTTTCACAGGATACATTTTTCAAGAAAATACTTATATACTCATATAAGACCCGCATATGATGTTTATACATATCAAACCAAGCTTAAAGTAAGAGACATATCACTTCAACTATATTAAAGCTTAATTACTCATATATTAGTAGGTGTCTCAAACCCTATCGCAATTATTTAAAAAGAGAAAACGCTACAAGAAAATATATGTTCTTCATTTTTTTTTTTTTTTTTTTTTTTTAACTGTCACTCATATTTTCCCTCAACGTAGAAGTGATGAGTGTTCCAGTTGCATGTCAGTGACATGCATATTTGGACTTGAATCTAACTCATATATAATAACAAATTTTTACAATATTTATTATAACAAAGCTTGCTTGCAAGTAACTAATTTTATATACTATGAGTAGTTACTTGTAATTATCTATGCAGATGATTTAATCTAGATTTTTTTTTTACTCTATGTGTATATAGAAGTTAAATCCGAATTTGAATTGGATTTGACATATACATTTCGAATTTAGCCCTAAGCAAAAGCAAGCTAAAACGGCCTTGACCTTATTAGGAAAATCATGTGCACGTGGAGGATTAATCTGATAGCAACAGACAATGCTTTGTCTATATTTTCTCCTCTATATATACTTACACATTGCGCTCTCCATTTTGCATTGCCAAATACTGCAAATTAAACAAGCAGTAACAATATTAAAGTGCTGCTTAATTTAAGAAGCAATAAGCTAAATTATTGAGGCAAAAACATGGGCTTATTTGCTATATCACATTTGGTTATCTTTTCTCATCTACTAATTGTTTTAGTTTGTTTCACTAGCCCATGCTTCAGCTTCAGACCAAAACACTTCAATTTGTCCACCTATGCCACTCACTGGGCGTCGGCCGGAGCTACTTGGTATGGCAGCCCCGATGGTGCCGGTAGCGACGGTAACTTACACCTCATTCCTCTTTTGTTTTAATGTTTCAACAAACCCCTTACGTGTGGTACGATTATTTTTCATAGCCAAATACGTGAAATACAATGAGATTTGTACTCAGAATTTTTGTCCTACTCTGATATCATGTTAAAGCTGTCATTTTAAAACTTAATTAAACGGTTAGAGAAGTACACTTAACTACTTTCTTATAATATGTCTCAAGATTAATTATATTCCCTCCCCACCCCAGAACGTCCTGGCATTATAATCAACAATTTGTTTCACTCACAATTTTGTGAGAGAAGGTGTGCAACTATTAATGAGTAATGAAAATCATCTAAAAGATAACGTCAAGCAATTGTTATCATAAAATATGATATCAATACGCACAAAATAAGGCAGTTTATATGTTACTCCCTCCGGTTCAAAAAAATTGTCCACTCAGTCTTTATTTTTTTGGTTAAAAAAGAGTGTCCACTTACTAAATCAATAAAGAATTAAATTTATTTTTCCATATTTGCCCTTATTAAGTGTTAAGTGACCAAATCCCAATAACTATTTAATTAGGGTAATTTAGTCAAATTACCTATTTTTGCGTAGAGTTAGTATTTTCTTATTAAGAGGTGTCAAATGGCTATGTGGACACTCTTTTTTAACCGGAGGGAATACAAGTTGAATAACTGAGAATGTAAAAACAAATTGCATTATAATCAGTGTATACAAATTATATCCATGAGTTACAATGTAACCCTGTATGCTTATGAGTGCAGGGGGATCTTGTGGATATGGAACAGCAGTATCACAAGCACCTTTCTCTTCCTTGGTTACTGGAATTGGCCCATCCCTCTATAAATCTGGAAGAGAATGTGGAGCTTGCTACCAGGTTCTTTAGACTTGAATTCCAGTGTTAAGCAATAACGTAAAAAAGACCAAGTAATTAATCAATTACTAATATGTATGTATCATGTGATAGGTGAAATGTACAAAGAAGGTGCATCGATCGTGTTCAGAGAAGGGAGTAAGGGTGGTTATAACAGATTTTTGCCCAGGTGGTCCTTGCGTCTCACAATCAGCACATTTTGACTTAAGTGGAACTGCATTTGGTTCAATGGCTATTCCTGGACAAGAACACAAACTCAGGAATGCTGGTGTCTTGCAAATTTTTTATGCTAGGCAAATTCCATTAACTCTCTCAACTACCCACTCCCAACAAACAAAAAAAAGAACAAAGGAAATTAATTATATCTCTTTTGGATTTAATTACATATATAGTTTAATTTTCTTTTACACTATCTGTGCAATTCTCCATAAGACTTAAGTCATTGTGGTGTAAGATATTTACTTGCTCTCTTTTTAATTTCTAGAAGACTCATTCCAAACTTACTATAGTCAATTATTACGTTTAATTATCTGATTTTAAGTAACTATCTTTTGTTATGTTACACTAGAAATATGTACAAAATCAAACATTTTTTGTTTAAAAGTTTAATTATTATACACTCAATTGCCAGGATTTTATACTTATTAACTTTGTGTAAACTGTTACTAAGAAACAGTGAGCTGGAATCATAAGATGGTAACACACCTTTGAAGCTTAACTAGATGGAGTACTAGTCGTCCAATAAAATTTGATTTTTCAATTAAATTAATATATCTTAAATTTAATAAATCAAACTGCATTGATAATGTCAACCACCCTATGCCACCAGTATACATGACTTAAAATTCCTTCTTTTTTTTTTTTTTGGTAGAACAAAAAAGTCAAACTAGTACTCCCTTCATCCCAATTTATATGTCATACTTTATTTATTTTTTGTTTGTTCTAAAAAGAATGCCATAATTTCTTATCTAAAAAGTCGTCATTTCTTTTTTAACATCATGTCCAATCATGCGGGCCATATAAATTGGGACGGAATGTGTCAATCACACCCATTTTGATTATTCTAAATTTTTCAGGGTGGCGTGTGATTATTCGAGGAAAAATATCGTTCCATGTCGACCAAGGTTCAAATTCGGAATACTTCGCAGTGGTAATAGAGTTTGAAGAAGGAGATGGTGACCTTGCTAAAAGTTGAATTGAAAGAAAAAAACCAGCAACAGTAAATGGAGGCAAATGCAACAGTCTTGGGGTGCAGTTTGGAAGTTGGATGCTGGCTCTGAATTACACCCTCCATTTTCCATCCGATTAACTTCACAATATTCAGACCAGATATTAATAGCCAAGAATGTGATTCCCACTGGTTGGCAGCCTGGTGCTACATACCGCTCCCTCGTTAATTATCTTTAAGAGTTTAAGTTGTATGCACTGATAGTATAAAAAGCATTTACAGTCAGTGTATATAACTTGAAAAAATCACATCTAATTAAGTTACGTTTGTATTTGGCTTGTAAGATAGTAGTAAATTATGTATTCGCCCTACCTATTGTTCACCATTGGTGGCCGGGCCAAAGATGGTCCCGTGCTAAGCATACATATAGTGTGTGTATTTGTATGAAATTGTACCCAAAAAAAATGAATTTGTATGAATTTTAAAGGTGTGATAATATGGCTGTCTGTTATACTTAATCGAGTAGAAAAGTTTTCATTTATATTATTCTATGTATTCATTTCATTCTGTGGTTAACAAAGAAGCAACTAAAAAATGGCCTAACTTATATAGTGATTTGAGAGGTGGTACTTCTCGACCAAAGGATATACTAGGTATAGATTGGGAAGCACATTTTCAATCCTCATGTGTATCATTATAATTTCACGAGGGAATTAAAAAGAGATGGAGAATCGACAACGCAAAAATAGTGAATTTCTGTTTTAACAAAGATCAGATATACAAATTACAAGACAAAAGAGACGGATAAAAAGAAATAATATACAAGATATTAACAAATGCATCGAAGCAAGTCTTGATATTGCAGACTCCCGTAAATAATTAGTAATATCAAAACCTGCCTGAGGACTTGTATACGGTAAAAACCGGTTAGCGTTTGTCCGGTGCAAACCGGGGGCGGTAAAAGAAAGAAGGCAAACAATAGCGCTTGATCTGAAGTTTTTGTTAAAGTCGTCGTGTCCGGTTCAACCATAGTAGATTGGTCCGGTCCCTCCATGGCCGAGTTGATCGTGGCCGTTTGTCCGGTTCAAACATCGGTCCCTCTTCATGGCCATTCTGACGTGGCCGTTGGTCCGATAACCGGCTATTCGCCCGCCACGCGTGGAAATCAAGTTGCCAC
>NC_081346.1:31835738-31850680 GCF_029784015.1 Lycium ferocissimum
CCTATAACTATAAGATAGACACATATAATCTCATATATCCTAGAAAATAGCCCCAAAGGGCTACGATTGAACAATTAATACCTACAAATCTCAACGTACAAAACCACGAGGTGTAACAGTCCCCAACAATCACTCCATAGTTGTAACACCGTACCTTTAACTTAAGTTTTGACCATGACTCTAGACTTAGATAACCAGATAAAGAATGTGGGAATTAAAAATTTCTCTTCAGTTGTCAGATAGGGATTTACGCCCCAGAATATGATCGTATTTCAGTATACGACCCGTATTCCAAATCGCAACTTGGCATCTAAATCACTGTGCATTCTGGAAATTGGCTCAGGAAATTTTATAGTTAAATACGGACCGTATTTTGAGATACGGCTCGTATTTGATGGTCGTATTTGGTAAGGAGTTGTACAGTGTTTCTGTCCGTTTAACATGCTTAATTACGATCCACATTTACGGACCGTAATTCAGAATACGGATCGTATTTTGGTCCGTATTTCTCAACCCGCACCAGAACCTATAAATACCTGGTTTCAGTTCTAATTTTATTTTTACCAGTTCCTAAAACCCTAGCACGACTTGTTTCTCCTTTCCAACACCAAGAATTCTAAGGTAAGAAAGTTCTACCATTCCAATCAAATTCTATCATGTATTTAGATAATCTAAGATAGAACTCATTGTTCTTAATCTAGGGTTTTCATGAAAACCCATAGATAAGGTTTGAGACACAGGTTTTTGGGTTCTTCTCGTAATTCGGACTTTTGATCGAGGATTGTGGCAAATAAGGCATGCGAGGCTAACTATCTATGTTAGAGAATGTTCATGATTCTCCCTACGCCTCATTCTTCATACATATCAGTAAATTGACTCAAAATATAGTTTAGCCCTAGTTTCTTGGATAGTTGTAGAACTGTTATCTTTTAGGCATTATAGTTCAGAATTCATTTATGGTGATTAATTTGAATATCATGAACTCAGTACGTAATCAATATAGATCTATCAATGTATCTCATGTGTCTTATGAATACTTAGAATTATTATGAACAAATACTCGCTTTATCTTCATAATCAAAAGAATCGCATCATGCCATCATTATATCTCGCTCCCGCTTGTTATTGAAGACCTATATTAGGGCATCAGGCCCACAGATATGGACCTGAGGTCACAGATTATGTATATGTATACTTAGGCGTCATGCCACAGATTTTGTATACATATTATTATTATTAGACCTAAGGTCACAACATAAAGAAATAGGTTATTCATTACTTATGATAGGGAGTATCCATATCTTTACTTTTCTGTTCAGTCCAGTTATCAGCATTTCAGTTCCGTTTCAATTCAGCTTATTATTTCATTTAGTTACTTTACATACCAGTACAATTCCAGTGTACTGGCGTCTCATTTGCTCGGGGCCTGCATCTCATGATGCAGATACGATATACAAGGCGCGTACGCACGCACTAGAGGCTTTCGTATCCGCCTAGTCGGCGAGCCTCGCTCTCCGAGGCCCTACCTTTATCTTTATATTCCGCCACTGCGTATAGTATTTTAGTATTGAGGTATGCCGCGGGCCTTGTCCCGTAGTTCATCCAAGATTTCCTTATTCCGCAGAGGCTTCATAGAGTCACGCCGATATTTCAAGATTTTGTTAGATTATTGAGTTAGCCCTTTTGGCTACTACTTATTCGCATTTGCGTACTTTAGTATTTCTTCAAAGACATATATATTTTAGTCAGTTATTTCTCACTCAATTAGCATGTGTTTATCATACTTAGATATCAGTGTACCACATGTTGATCCATCCAGCCAGTTGGTTCGCTCGGTCATATACAGACAGGCACCGAGTGTCGTGTTACGCCTGTGCCACGGTTCGGGCGTGACAAATTCTGTACGAGACTAGGTTCGCAAAGTCTTAGGAAGTTCATGAAGCCGTGTCTAGTGGGGCTTGTTTATGTGTGTGTGCCACACATGTAAATAGTTGGCCACCAAGACATGTAGGATTGTTTCACTTCTTTCATACTCTAGATCGTGCAGTTAGAACAGTACCTCAGGAAAGTCTTCTAATTTTACAAAATTTCGTATTTCAGAAAAAATTCCTACTAAGAAAAAGTACACCAAAAAGACTGCAGCTACTAGTCAAGAGGCTTTCACCGAAGCCGATCAAACTACGGATTCATATACCTCGAGGATGCGAACTAAGGCTCAGATTCCGACCTCCTCCCCTCGTGGAACCCTCCAAGAGTTGTCTCCAACCGCACCTCCCAAGCGCCACCAAACTCCCGCTCTTCTCGAGACGGATGTTGGAAAGCTATTTAGCCGCTCACCCGCTGGTAGTTACTCAAGCCCACCGTCGTGGGTATCGTGTCCGGCCTTCAGGACTAGGTTTTTACGCACGAAGCTCCAAGGAGCTTCGTAATTTTATCACAGTTGCCGAAGATTTTCGTGGTCACCCGTAGTTTGGTACCTTCCAATTTTATCGAGAGTCCTGCGTAAGATTTTCATGCTACTGGGAGGAGTTCGAGATCGCATTTTCTCGCAAAGCTGCAGACAAAGCTTGGGAAGAGAGGAGTTTGTGTGAGATTATTATGTCAAGTTCTCATCACCTCCAGGTATGCTCCTCACATGATCAAATACACGAGAGCCCGAGTCCGCGCTTGTGTCGGGGACTTAGTTCGTAGCTTGACCCCGCAAAGATAGCGGCTCAGAACAAAGACATGACCATCACTAAGATGTTGACTTTTGTGAAAGAGAATGAAGATGATATGAAAGCAGCAGAGGTGAGACAGAAAGAACAAGACAGAGAGTTCACAAAAAGAGCCAAGTCCACAGGCCATTTCAGTCAAGCGAACTCGTGGTGCACCATTTCGTAAAGTAACCGCAGGGACCCGCCCCATCCGCAGCCGTTGCCCTAGTCCCGAAATTTAGAATGATTAGAAAAATAGAATTACGAGTCGCAGCTCCCAATCTCGGTTCGAGGGGTAACAAGGGTTTTCGAAGCGTCCTGTGTAAGTGCAACAAAAGGCATCCGGGAGTGTGTCGTTCAAGTATGGATGGTTGCTTCGTATGTGGGTAGCTGTGGCACTTCTTGAGAGATACCCATCGGCGAAGCGAGGCGCATAGCACACCACTAGTTGTTCCCCCTCGTGCTTCTCGTGACCCCGGTCAGGGCGTGGTGCGGCTAAGTCTGGTAACACAAGCCACATGTATGCTTTAGCAGGTCGTCAGGACATAGAGGCTCGTGCAAACATGGTCATAGGTGTTCTATCAATCTTCATTTTTAGTGTTTTTGCCCTTATAGACCCAGGCTCTACTCTTTCTTTCGTAACCTATTTCATTTCTAAAAAAGTTTGGGGTTGAACCCGAAAAGTTGCTTGAACCTTATGAAGTGTCTACTCCAGTTAGAGAATCAATTTTAGCCAGATGCATCTATAGGGGTTGTCTAGTCAGAGTTTATCATCGTCTTACCAGCGAAAATGGTAGACTTTGATGTAATCATGAGCACGGATTGGTTAGCCTCCTGTTATGTCATAGTAGATTATAGAGCCAAAGCAGTTCAATTCAGTTCAGATTTCCTAATGAGGCAGTCTTAGAGTTGAGTGTTGATTCAGTAACACCCAAGGGTAGATTTATTTCCTATCTTAAAGCCAAAAAGATGATTTCCAAGGGGTATATTTACCACTTAGTTCGAGCTGTGGACGCATGCCTGCATCCACTCTCTAGTACTAGTTGTCGCCGAGTTTCCGTGTCTTTCTAGATGATCTACCCTGAGTCCCTCCCGATAGGGAAATTGACTTTGGGATTGACCTACTTCCTGGTACTAAGTTGATATCTATTCTGCCGTATCGAATGGCCCCAGTAGAGTTAAAAGAGTTAAAAGTCCAGTTGAAGGACCTTCTTGATAAGGATTTTATAAGGCCAAATGTCTCACCTTAGGGCACACCGGTATTATTTGTCCGAAAGAAAGATGGGTCCTTACATATATGCATAGACTATCGCCAGTTGAACAAAGTCACCATTAAGAATAAGTATCCTCTAGTTACCCAAAAAAAAAAGAATAAGTATCCTCTTCCCAGAATAGACGATTTATTTGATCAACTTTAGGGTGCTCCGTGTTATTCAAAGATTGACCTCAGATCAGGCTACCGTCAGTTAAAGGTTAAGGGAGTTGATATCCCAAAAATCGCTTTCAGAACCTGTTATGGTCATTTCGAGTTTCTTGTTATGTCCTTTGGGTTGACGAATACACCAGCAGCTTTTATGGATCTTATGAACAGGGTTTTCGAGCCATATCTTGATTTGTTTGTCATTGTATTTATTGATGATATCCTGGTATACTCTCGTAATGAGGCGACCATACGTAAAACCTCAAAATAGTATTGCAAACACTCAAGGATAGCGAAATTTATGCAAACTTCTTAAAGTGTGAGTTTTTTGGCTAAAGTCATGGCATTCTTAGCCATGTAATTTCGTGAGCAGGTGTTAAAGTTGATTCTCGAAAATTGACGCAGTAAGAATGGCCACAATCCTACATCGATCGATATCGAAGTTTCTTGGGTCGGTGTAGCTACTACGTGCATTTTGTAAAGGGTTTTCCTCAATCACGCCTCCGTTGACCAAGTTGACTCAGAAAAAGGTTAAGTTTCAGTGGTCCGATGCATGCGAGCAAAGTTTCGAAGATTTGAAGAAAAGGTTGACTTCTGCTCTAGTTTTGACGCTACTAGAAGGAACCGAAGGGTTTGTAGTTTATTGTGATGCTTCAGGAGTTGGTCTCGGTTGTGTTTTAATGCAAAGATGGTAAAGTTACAACTTACGCATCTAGACAACTTAAAGTTCATGAAAAGAATTATCCGACTCATGACCTAGAATTGGCAGCAGTAGTCTTTGCACTAAAGATATGGCGTCACTATTTGAATGGAGTGCATGTTGATATATTCACCGATCATAAAAGTCTGCAATATATCTTCAGGCAAAGAGAGTTGAATCTTAGACAGAGAAGATGGCTCAAATTGCTTAAGGACTATAATGTAGATATTCTCTATCATCCGGGGAAAGCAAATGTTGTAGCTGATGCTCTCAGGCGGCGTTCTATGGGAAGTTTTGCCCATGTTGATATAGATAAGAGAATTATGACCAAGAAAGTTCACCGTTTGGCCAGTCTTAGGGTTCGACTTTTGGATTCCGAGGATGGTGGTGTTATTGTTCAAGATAGATCTCAATCCTCCCTAGTCGTTAAAGTGAAAGAGAAGCAGTTTCGTGATCCCTACCTGTTGCAGCTGAAGGAGGGGATTCACAAGCATAAGACGACGACTTTCGAACAAGGGGGAGATGATGGTACCTTGAGGTACCGAGGCAGATTATGTGTTCCAGACGTTGATGGGCTCAGAGAGCGAATTATGTCAGAAGCTCACAACTCCAGGTATTCCATTCACCCAAGTTCCACTAAGATGTATCATGATCTTAAGGAAATTTATTGGTGGAACGACATGAAAAAGAATATAGCAGATTTTGTGGCTAAGTGTCCGAACTGTCAGCAAGTGAAAGCCGAACACCAGAGGCCTAGTGGCTTGGCTCAGAATATTGATATTCCTGTCTAGAAATGGGAAATGATCAATATGGACTTTGTATCAGGTCTACCTCATTCAGCTAGGAGGCATGACTCTATTTGGGTGATCGTTGACCGGCTTACTAAGTCGGCGCACTTTTTGCCAGTCAAGACCACAGATTCAGCAGAGGATTATGCCAAGTTATATGTTAATGAAATTGTCAGATTGCATGGGACCCCAGTGTCCATTATTTCAGATCGTGGTGCTCAGTTCACAGCGAACTTTTGAAAATTCTTTCAGAAAGGATTGGGTACCTAAGTGAACCTCAAATACGCCTTTTCATCCGTTAATACGATGGCTAGGCGTAGCATACTATTCGGACTGCCGAGGACATGTTGAGAGCATGTGTCCTAGATTTCAAAGGTAATTGGGATGACCACTTATCTCTCATTGAGTTTTCCTATAATAACAGATATCATGCTAGCATTGGGATGGCACCGTTTAAAGCTCGTATGGGCAAAGGTATAAGTCACCAATTGGTTGGTTTGAAGTTGGTAAAGCAGAGTTGTTAGGACCAGATTTGGTCTACCAGGCTATGGAGAAAGTCAATTTAATACAGTAGCATTTGAAAATGGCTCAGAGTCGCTAGAAATCTTACACAGATGTGCGGCGAAGGGACTTAGAACTTCAAGTTAATGACTGGGTGTTCCTTAAGGTTTCGCCTATGAAGGGTGTTATGAGATTTGACAAGAAAGGCAAACTCAGTCCCAGATATATTGGACCTTACAGAATTCTGTAAAAGGTCGGTCTAGTAGCTTATGGACTTGAGTTGCCACAAGAGTTGGCTGCTGTACATCCAGTGTTTCATGTGTCCATGTTGAGGAAGTGTGTAGGAGACCCGTCATTGGTCGTCCCAACTGATAGCATTATAGTTAAGGATGGTTTGACTTATGAGGAAGTCCCAGTAGCAATCCTTGATCGTCAGGTTCGCAAATTGAGAACTAAGGAAGTAGCATCAGTAAAGGTTTTGTGGTGGAGTCGTAAAAGTCGAAGAGGCTATATAGGAAGCCGAAGAAGACATGAAGTCCAGATACTCCTATCTCTTTGAAGAGTCAGCAGAAACTGGTGAAGGTAACGTGCTTTCTCCTCTCATATCTATCCTTCTATCGTTTCCATGTTCTCAATATTCAGCTAGTTAGACAGTCAGCTTACTAGTTATTCAGTTCATCCCCTTTCAGTTTAGTTTGCATGTGTGCATGCCAGTTAGTGTGCACATGTTTCAGCATTTACTTTTAACCAAAATCTATCATTCGAGGACGAATGATCCCAAGGGGGATTGTAACACCTCAGACCTTTAACTTAAGTTTTGACCATGACTCCAGACTTAGATAACTAGATAAAGAATGTGGGAATTGAAAATTTCTCTTCAGTTGTCAGATGGGGATTTACGCCCCAAAATATGGACCGTATTTCAGTATACGTCCCGTATTCCAAATCGCAACTTGCATCTAAATCACTATGCATTCTGGAAATTGGCTCAGGAAATTTTATAGTTAAATACAGATCGTATTTTGAGATACGACCCGTATTTGATGGTCGTATTTGGTAAGGAGTTGTACAGTGTTTCTGTCCATTTAACATGCTTAATTACGGTCACGTTTACGGACCGTAATTCAAATACGGATCATATTTTTTCCATATTTCTCAGCCCGCACCAGAACCTATAAATACCTGGTTTCAGTTCTAATTTTATTTTTACTAGTTCCTGAAACCCTAGCACGACTTGGTTCTCCTCTCCAACCCTAAGAACTCTAAGGTAAGCAAGTTCTACCCTTCCAATCAAATTCTATCATGCATTTAGATAATCTAAGATAGAATTCATTGTTCTTAACCTAGGGTTTTCATGAAAACCCACAGATAAGGCTTGAGACCCAGGCTTTTGGGTTCTTCTCAGAATTCAGACTTTTGGATTGAGGATTATGAAGCAAATATGGTATGTGAGGCTAACTATCTATGTTAGGGAATGTTCATGATTCTCCCTATGCCTCATTCTTCATACTTATCAGTAAATTGACTCAGAATACAGTTTAGCCCTAGTTTCTTGAATAGTTGTAGAACTGTTATCTTTTAGGCATTATAGTTCAGAATTCGTTCATGGTGATTAATTTGAATATCATGAACTCGCACGCAATCAATATAGATCTATCTCATGAGTCTCGTATTAATAATTAGAATTATTATGAACGGGGCTACCGCTTTATCTTCATAATTAGTAATTAGTAATCGCATCATGTTATCGGCTATATCTCAGTCTCAGCGCTTGTTATTGAAGACTTGTATTAGGGCATCAGGCCCACAGATATGGACCTAAGGTCACAGATTATGTATATGTATACTTAGGCATCATTCCACAGATTTTGCATACATATTATTATTATTAGACCTAAGGTTACAACAGTAAATAGGTTATTCATTACTCACGACAGGGAGTATCCATATCTTTACTTTTCGGATATTAAGTTGGGTTAGATATTGTCTCAGGTTGGGCCCTGTTGTGTGATTGAGGCTAGCCACCCCATTGTATTGTGACTTGATTGTTCTATTGTTGTTGGCCTGATGCCATGTGGTGATAGTAGATATTGGAGACTATTGTTATATCCTGATCATGACATTGTAGTATCTTACTTGTCGACATTTGATACGAGGATAGTGTTTTATATGACTTGTGTAGTCTTTCATGATGTTGTTGGCGTACCCATGCTTGGTAATTGTGATGTTGATATGATTATTAATGTTAACTCATACATTGCACGCATTCTCATCCTTCATGATATATTGTTAATACATTTATGATACTTGAGGAAACACTGTGATGAGCTGGAATTAGTTTGGATGAGAGTGACGTGAGGTCCAATATCTGATGGTTGTCCCGGAATCGTGGTTGAGTGGTAGCGGTTGCCGAGGTTTGTGCCGAAGCCGTGAGGGGACTCTGCGGGTCCCCCATTGGATGTGCTGATGAAAATCCTCCATGGGAAAAGATCCAGAGTCTCGTCTGTTTGTTGGGCAAAGATCTAGGACGAGTGGTACATTGGTCTTTGCGAGTCCCCATGGGTTGTGCTACCGAGACGTCGATACTTCCGTCCGAAGTACATGTGTACACAGTATTGCATAGCATGGAATTGCATTTTCATTCATACATTATTGTATTGCATTGCATTATGGATTATATTGTGATGATCTGGTGATTTACTTCTGTTATTTGGATTTGGATTAGATGTATTGCAACTTGGCACACTTGGGTTTATATGCTACAATCTAGGTGATGACGTGTACATGGTTCTGACTTGTGTTTGACTTATACTTATTGATTTATTTGCTTATCTTACTTTATTGTTTGGATTATGTTAGCTAAACTTAGTCGGCCTATGATACCTACCAAAGACCGGTGGTTTTGTCTTCGACTCGCTTCATGCGCATTCTTTTATGAATGCGAGATTCAGAAGTTGGATCTACTTCCGTCTCCCGTGGCTGATAGTCGCTATCAGGGTTGCTTAGAGTCTACAGGGTGAGCACGAGACATCCGTTGCCTTGAAGATTCTTCTTATTTATGTCTTACTTTCCTTTACGAGACATATTCGGACTTGATGTATTATTATATTCCCGTACTTGTATATTTCTAGCTAGATGCTCTTTGTATGGATTAGACGTAGACTACGGGTGTATTTCCTTATTTCCGCACTTTTTTCTATGTTATTATCGTCAGACTTACGTGATTTATTCTCTTTCGCTTAGTTAATCATTTATTTACGTTTTTACTATCGCTAGGTTGCGGGTTCACTTACCGAGGTGGGAAAAGTAAGTGCCCGCACGACTTAGTTAAATTGGGTCATGACAAAGATCATAGGCCGACTAAGATTAGTTCATGCATATAGGCATAAAATCAACAAGATAAGTAGATAGGCACATAATACCCAAACCAAGGTCACAGAATATCCCATAACCGAATCACAACCTAAGATGAAGCTTCTAAACCACAAGTCTGTCGAGTCTCAATAATCTCAAACGATACTCACAAATCCAAGTTCTGAACCTTGACAGAGTCACTAATCTGCAATCTAACCCAGTCCATAATTCGATCTATGCCCTACAATGATACGAACAACCATACCAAATCAGACGTGAAGAGCCATATGAAGATGTAGAATAAAATGTTATGATGTGCAATGAGATGCCCTAGCCAAATACCTCAAAACTGTACACATATGCTAAAGGCATTGTTCGCTCAATAATCATGACCCGTGGGACCAGCGCAAGTCCATGTGTACCCACAAACGCTCGGGAGCAAACCTCGGATCACGAGTTCATGAATAGGCCACATCCTCACCCCTATCAAATGTGCCTTATATATATATATATATATATATATGTATATATATATATATACATATATACATATATATATATCACAAGATAGGCCACATCCTCACCCCCTGTCAGATGTGCCTTATATACATATATTGTATGCGAGATGAGTATTCAAAATATGGTTCAAGTCTAAAACCCCAATATGAAACACCAACTCAAAAGTAAGCATGATAAATCAATGAAATCAAATGCCCATGAAAGTATGAGTCACAATGCCATAAGCCATATCAGGACTTAGATAAACCAGCTCAACCATGGAATGAATCATACAAATCATCTCAATCAACATAAAGAGTCTATGACACCCTTTACTTCCAAATATAACAAGTACACCTCACAACAAAGTCTTGTATCACCAAAGTGCTCCATTTTCTCATGTATCATCACCAGTACCAAAGTCATAATTCGACATCAATATACATGTGAAATGAGAATGTATGCCATGCATGATATCATCATAATTATACAACACGATTTAGGCCTAATTTCATTATCCTTCCTTTCTCCGATGATAAATGACACAACAAAAGAGAAATGAGTGCAACACGTATGACAACACAGTAATTAAGGCAACAAGCCTAATCACAATAACAAGGCAACAATCCACAATCAATAAACCTAATAGAATGCCATCCCAAATTACCACAGTACGAATACAAATATACCATCACAATGCATAAATAACGGCGACAAGCCCACATAGTCAGAAGTCATACCAACCTAGGTAATATCCAACCAGACATCATGTCTGAAGACCTAATCATGCTTTCTCCCGTCAATTCTACACAATATATACGTTTCGCTAATCAAAGTCTAACTAAGGTAAGCCGTAACCTACCTTAAATGCAGAATGGGAGCCACGAACTACTCCACACGAGCCTTTTGTTTCTGAAGCGCCTCAGAACGATGGTAGTCTAGTAAATAACATCGCAAGTAAGTAAATGACCACGACAACCAACTAATCGAACGAGGAATCAATTCGGGAAAGGTTACTCAAAATACCCCTAATGAGTCACGAGGGAAAAATGGGAACTTAAGGGTGAAATTACCTTACCCATAGTCCCAACTATCATAATCCTTAAATTTATGGGTTTCTAATCATATTAGACCCTTCAATTTCATCAATTAGTCAAAACCCCCCAATTTGGGTAAAATCCTAATTTTCCAACAATCAATTTCATCAACATTAATGGAAGATTCAAGCTTATTACTTATTATCTCATCAAATTCCATGCTTTAAAGAAGTTAAATCCACTAACCAATCCTATTTTGAAAGACTAAAACTCCATTAGTGAAGAAACCGTTAAACCCATATTTATTGCTTAAGTTCTATAGACTACTAGCATGGGTTAAAGGTTATGAAAGATAAAGGATAAAGGCTAAGGTTAGGAGACTTACCCACAAAATGAAACCAGTCAAAAATCACCTCAAATCGCCTCCAAGGTTGCTTAGGATCAATAAATGAAGTAATAGCAAATAAGGGCTTTACCTAAGGCATTAAATAGGATTCTGTCCGCGTCATCATTGCACGTACGGAAGTCCTACCCCCATAACGGCCCACTTGCGGCGCTCACACGTTCGCCATCACGAGTCCGCCACAGCGGATCCCCGTCCGCTGTGGCGACCCAACACAAGTCCCACAAGCCCTCGATAGCGGCTGGTCCTCCGCCAAGGCGGGATCATATCGCTAGCTCCTCGGGTGCCCTACACAACACGGACACACCGAAACTTTGCCGTTTTTTCACAATCCCAAACCCCAAAATTTGACAATCACTCGGGACCTTCCAGATACAAACCAGACATGCATTCAAACACAAAAATACGCTACAGACTCACTCACAGTCTCGGAATTCCCAACGGAGGTCTCTTTGACCGGGTCAACGCCCAATGGCCAAATACTAACTTTCTAATCAATGACCCAAAATGCTTTCAAGTGCCTCAGGAATCAAACCGAACATCTCACCAAGTCACAAACGATCATTTGGACCTCTCGAAATTAACGAATTTTCAAAAAAGGTCTGTTCACTCTAAAGTCAACTATTTTCCAAACGTGCACTTCAAGACTCTATCTCACAAAAATCATTGTAATTCTCGCCCGATCATCTCGGGAACCATACCACCCATCCCTGCGAGTCAACAACATACTAACAAGGCTTAAGGATGGGTCAACAAGGGTAAATGGGTTGAAGGTGCAATAGCGACCAAAGATTTCATTACAGTTGTAGTGAAGTTTGAGGTAAATCTTCCAGGTCTTTAGGTCGTGGTTTTTATCACCTTTTGAGCGGGGTGGTTTCCACATAAATATCGTGTGTCCTTTACTTACCTGTTGATTAAATTCCGCAAGAGGATTAGCATAGAATAGGTAGAGTAACGTGTTCCATCCTATAAGTGAAAATAAGGTACGAACAGGATAGGAAGTAGGTCATGCAACTCAACATCCATTCTCTCCCAAATGACACTTTGGCTTAAAAAATATTTTGATTCATGAGCTCCACGCAAGATAGATGTCTAGGTTAAATGAAACAGGTCAGTAAATGGGTTTGTGGGTTTAATTTGTTGGAGCCAAGGATTTTTTCCATAATCATCATGCAACCATATCTTCTTCAAGAGCCATGAATGAAGAAATAGAAAATAGAAGAAAGAAGGAATCGTCGAAGAAGTGGATTTAACTTAGGAAAGGAAGGGAAATATTTTCCATTTGACTTACACACGTGGCAAAGAACATAAAACACATGACAAGGATGCAAGATCAGGAAAGCCATATATACTTTGATGGATTTAATCACATCCCTATGATCAAGTTGTGATTGATTTAATCACAGTCATGCGCTTGGGTACAAAAAAGGACAATAGTTGTACATAAATAGTACATTAGCCGTATTTTTTATTAGTATTAGCCAATAGATTCTTGTACATATGTAGGCAGATTTTTTCCTTTATACTTATATATATACATCATGGACGATTGAATAAAATACACATAATTCTTTTCCCTATTTCGATTGAGTTTTCCAACATGGTATTAGAGGAAATCAGATCCTTTTCTCTGTAAGTCGCTCTCTTATTTTCCTCTTTTCTTTCTTTTCTCCTCTTTGATTTTTCCATCCCAAACCTGAAAATGACTTCCACATCTGAAACATCCACGGCAGTGAGCATAGGTAGTGGAAACACTGCAAATGCTGCTACAGATCACGGTTACCCTTTTTTCATCCATGCCTCTGTTTTACCAGGTATGAACCTGGTAAACTCAACATTTAATGGAAAAGGTTATGGAAGATAGAGAATGTCCATTTTGATTACTCTTTCAGGAAAAAATAAGGTGGGGTTTATTGATGGTACCCACCACGAATTAGGATCTAAATCTCCTGAACTCAAGCTTTGAAGTAGATGTAATTATATGGTGATATCATGGCTCCTCAACACACTGTGAAAGGAGATATCTAGCAGTTTCATTTACTCAAAGACTGCTAGAGATCTGTGGAAGGAGCTGGAGGACAGATCTAGACATGCTAATAGAGCAGTGTTTTATCACCCGCAAAAGGAACTAAATTATTTAGTTCTAGCTCAAATGAAATTGCTGGTTACTTTACCAAAATTAGAGGTTTGTGGGACGAACTTGATGCTCTAAATACCAATTTTTGCTTTTCTTGTGCATGTGTTGTGTGATGGAAAGAACAAAATGAACAAATCACTTCAAGATGAAAGACTTATTCAGCTTTTAATGGTGTTAAATGATACCTATTATCCGTAAAGAGTAACATACTCATGATGACACCTTTGCCAATCGTGAACCATGCCTATTCTCTCTTGATGCAAGATGTGAAACAGAGAGAATCTTTGTGAGTTCACAATACCTTGGAGATTCTTCATTCTTTTTGGCTGCAAATCAGAATAACCTAGGTTACCTGAGAACTATGAGTTTAAAGGAAAGAAGAAAACCTGGTGTGCTCTAACTATAAGAAACCATGTTATTCAGTGGAAAAGTGCTACAGGATAATAGATTTTTCTAGTGACTTTAAGTTCACTAAGTTCAAGAAGCCTCAAGGGAATATAAGAAGCAATGCAACTCATAGAGAGGGAATGTATGATCAGAATGGTGAAGCTTATGACTAAGAGCATTCACTCACTAAGGACCAGTACATACAACTCATTCAGCTTCTTGAGCATGCTAAGATGAATCAGACAACAACTTCCTCTGGAGAAGCTACGGCTAATGCAGTTTCATAAGCTGATAACCTCTTCAAAAACTCAAATTACAGATTTATTTCTTTTAATCATAAGGCTTGAATTTTAGACTCGTGCTACCGAGCATATGTTCTTTGATTCAAGGAGTTTTCTTAGAGTTGAAAATCATTAACAAATCTATTTTTGTCAATCTACTTGATTATTCTAGGGTCAAGTTAACTCAAGTTGGTAGTGTGTCATTTCATTCTAATCTCATTCTAAATAATGTACCCTTTGTTCCACGTTTCAAGTTCAAGCTTATTTCTGTGCAAAAATTATGTGAACAACTAAGTTGTTTACTAATTTTTTCTGCCACTGCATGTTTTCTACAAGACCCTTCAATGAAGAGGCCACTGTTGGTGATGCAAGAAAGGGACTATACCTTCTAGATTCAAATTTTCAATATCTCAAAAAGTTTGCCACAAACACACAGTTTCTTTACCAAGTTTAAGAAATTCGAGTTGTCTTTCAGTTTCCAGTTTTATTTCAATTCTTGTAAAGAATGTTTCGGATGTAAGGCTATGGCACCTGAGATTAATGCTTCATCACTATTGAGAAATATTTTGTCACGGCCCAATTTGGGATATCGCGGGCACCTACCTTTCCTTTCTCAGTAGGCAAACCCTCAATTAAATAACACATCAAATAATAAAGACAATTTAGTTTAACCAGTAAATATATATTTAATAGCGGAAATCAATTTATTTAATAAACTCAAGATTGAAAATGATTACAAA
>NC_081346.1:31850780-31904004 GCF_029784015.1 Lycium ferocissimum
CACCCAGGAAGGCACAATGTGACCAGAATGATCATTAGAAAGAGAAACCGTACTGCCAAAACAGACATCAGAAAGAAGCAAGAATAGTGAAATTATAAAAAGAAAACTTTTAGCCAGGTAGGTAAGTGTAAGGTTGGCTGCCGAAAGTAGAAACAACAGAAAGTCTCTGCCAAGATCGTAGAGACCAATACCATGAGAAATGAGGGGAAAACTCTTACTGAATTAGTTGGGTTGCAGGATACAAGAAGGATTTCTTATATAGGATTTTGAGTTACAGGAAAAAAGAAAATTTGCCAAATTTTTGGAATTCCAAATTGTGGCATTATCACTAAAATATCATCTTGACTTTCAACACTAACATGGACATTAAGCATATTATGCTTAGTAATTCTCTGGACTTCCAATCATATCGCTACATCTACCATATTTTATTTGAACTATTTCATTGTAAGAGGGTTGAGCGATTGACAAGTCACACCTAAGTCCATCGACTGTCTGATGTCAAAAATTAAAATTATATACGTTTAGAAGTCGCACAAAAAATTCAGATATGGGAAATTAGTACATGCTAAAGAAGAATGTTGGTGACAGAAAAGTCAGCCAGTTGGTAAGGTAAGAGTTGATGAAGTTGAGCATCTAGCTGATGGTCTATACAATATGATATTTGTATTACATTAGCAGTTCATAAATATTATCTTCATGTTTAACATTACCATTCTCAAAAAAAAAAATATTATCTTCATGTCAGTTGGGCCTGGTGGAAGTCCAGACGAGAATGGAGAAACTACAATTGATGCCATGGTCATGGATGGGGTAATATTTTTCTGTTTATTCTTGTATGTTGCTTCATGGTCACTGTGCTGAAGGCAAACATAATTTGAAATTTATTTTGGACTTTCTAAGACATGCATAGGAAACAATGGAGGTGGGCGCTGTTGCTGCTATGAGGTATGTGCCAGAGGGCATTAAAGCTGCGAAGTTAGTGCTGGAGTATACTAAACATACTATGCTTGTTGGGGATCAAGCCTCAGCTTTTGCCATTTCAATGGGCCTTCCAGGGCCTATAAACCTAAGCTCAGTTGAGTCAATAGAGAAGTGGACAAAATGGAAAGAAAATTATTGCCAACCTAATTTTCGAAAAAATGTTATCCCTAGGGATAATTGTGGTCCATACCATCCAAATGGTCCTTCAACAAGAAGATGCCTGATGGCGAATGATTTCATGCCTAATGAATTTGGATCAGTTAATGTAGGTTTACATAGCCATGATACAATATCCATGGCTGTCATTGACCAAGTAAGTTGTTGATGTGTCAGCCTTCCTAATTTTGGTAGCTTGTTAGCTTTTTTCATCAAGAACTGTTTATTACTTTCCTTTTTAGCTTGGACGGATTGCTGTTGGTACATCAACTAATGGAGCCACGTTCAAGATTCCAGGAAGGTGATGATCTTTACTTGCTTATGCTATGAGAAAATTGTGTGATTTTTCAACGTTTTACCATGAAGCCCAAAGAAAAACTTCAGTGACCTTTTTAGAGCTGTTGTGCTTACACCATACACTTCTATTTTTGCTTCAGTAAAACAAAGTACTTTGCGAACCTGCTATTTATATCAAGAAAGCTGGAAATGAGGTTATCTAGCTTACTGTCCCTTTCCCTAAAGGGACAATGCTCGTCTTAAAGGGTAGAAGAAAAGACAAGTTACGTGAAGTTGTGGGAGGGAAAGCATCCCCCCCTCCTCTTCTTTTATCAGGTAGTTGTGGAGGGACATGCCCTTTATTCAGGGGCGTCCAAATAAGGTGAAACAATTCATCAACATTTCAATAAAAATTGCTTGTGAAAAAGGAAAAAAATTGAAAATTTGTAACGAAAATTTACTGCTTGATCTATCTATTTTGGATGGAAAGTAAAAAGTAATCTTTTAGAGGTTGTCACTGCAGTATCAAAAGATTAAACACTTACGCGTTATCGACTTCTCTATTCATGTCAGTATGTGTTTGTATATTCAGACCTTTGGTAATGTGCGACATATTCTAACTAATTCGCAAAAATATAGATTCATGATAGCTATCTCTTTTGTCCGAAGTTGAATATCAATGTTTGACTTTTCTCCTCTTTTTGCTTCTTTCATCCTTTTTTCGCTTTCCGCTATTTATGGTTGACAGACCGTTTCATAAAATAGATTGAGAAAGTTTAAGTTGAGAAGACTAAAAGTGGTTCCTATATATGATGGACCTTTAATCTCATTGAAGGGAAGTAGACGGTGTTTTTGTATCAAGTGAAGGAGGTGGAGATTTAATTAGAAAAGGAGGGATCAGTTTACTTTATACTTGGATTAGATTTTCTGAATAATTTTCTGATTTCCTTATATCAATTTGTAGAATGTTAACTTGCCTTAATATTTGATTGGTGGATTTTGCGTTTGAGTGTACTTGCCTCTGCAGTAGAAATTTACTTCTCTAACAGAATAAAGCCATTACTTTATTTACCCTTTTCCTCAGAAAACAAAATAAACCATTACAGTGGTCATTCAACCACAACATTTTATCAAACTGGTTTCGTTATTTTTCTTTCGGTTTTCTATCTTTAACAGTTTCCTTTTACTTCTCCTTTCCCTTTTTAAATGCAATCGTAGGGTTGGTGATGGACCTATAGCAGGGTCTTCAGCATATGCAGATGCTGAAGTTGGTGCTTGTGGAGCAACTGGGGATGGTGATATTATGATGCGCTTCCTTCCATGGTACTTCGCAAGAACTTCCTCTGATTTTTTCGTGCCAACATGTACAGCAGAATTTTGTTTAGAAACTAGTAACTTTAGCTTTCTAAGATGCAGAGAATATTTAGAATATCTGACCAGGTAAAGTCCGCAGGAAGGGTTTAAAGGTTGGGGTTTTTGCATAAATATGCAGCATGAGAATAAATGGCGAAGCCTAGCTCCTCGGTCTTTCACACACCCACAGGTGGTATTCCTGTGAATGTTAAGTCATTAACGTATGATGATTAGCGGCAAATTGTCATATGACTTGTACAAAAGCTTGTATATGTGAGAAACAAGCATTTTAAAGGTCTGGTTTGATTCCTGAACAGTTATCCTGGCAGTAAGAAGCTAAAGCCCCTTGAAAAAATCTAGCTTGTCATAGTTGATTCATAGCTTTGCATCAACTAGTATTCATCCTCTAAAAGATAGGAATAGCAAATTTGTGCTATAAGCGTCTAAATTAATACTCCCTCCGTCCCAAAAAAAGTTATCGCTTTAGCAAAAAAAAAATTGTCCTAAATTAAGTGTCGCTCTAGAAATTCAAGACAAAAAATAGTAATTGTTTCCAACTATACTCTTATATTAAAGAACTATACTTCTTTTTAATAATGCTCAATTCTCAAGAAACGTCTAATAAATAGGGGTAACTTAGTAAACTATACCTTGTATTTATTGTTTTTTCTTATTGGGCGTGAAATGAGCTAAAGCTACACTTATTTTGGGACGGAGGGAGCAGTCAGTATACCTAGGTTATAGTTGATTTCGCTTGCTCTCCAGATTCTCTTGCTGGGATCACAAACACTAGATAAAGCTTTAGGTTCATTCCCCTGATTGCTTGGATATGTTTTTCTCCCTTACACTTCATAGGGGATTTAAGAAGTTTCTAGCTGGATCAATACATGATTTTAAGCTCATGTCCAATATTTTAGAGGCCAACATAATTTGAATGGAGATAAACATTTTTCTGTGTTGTTTGGCTGATTCCAGTTATCAGGCCGTGGAGAATATGAGATTAGGAATGGAACCCAAACTTGCTGCAAAAGATGCTATATCGCGAATTGCAAGGAAGTATCCAAACTTCATTGGGGCTCTATTTGCAGTCAACAAAAGTGGAAATCATGCAGGTGCATGCCATGGTTGGACTTTTCAGTACTCTGTCAGAAACCCTGGGATGAATGACGTTGAGGTCTTTACCGTTCACCCCCAGTGATCCCTTTAGAATACCGTTTCTATTTTAGTTCTTGCTCTTCCATGAAGCCGCCATTCGTATTCTCTTGTGGATATTGTAGAAGAGTTGATGTTCTTCCATGTTATGGTTATTTAAGGACTTATTATCAAACCATAAAATGTCTATTGGTACGATAAATTCAAATCTGAAGTGCGTGTAATGACAACCCAGTTAAGCTTCTAATATTGCTTGGCTGAGACATCTCCAAAGCAATACTATACGGGTGATTTACAAGAATGGCCTTAGAGGTGGGTGCTCTTGACTTTTGACTTCACTTGCCTCGTGGGCAAAACTTCAAGGTCAACAAGTTTTGCCTTTTGACCTTGAAGGTTTGTCCTTAGGCAAGTAGGGTCAAAAGTTCAAGATCATTGTGTGTAATTTCCTGATATTATACTCGGTGATGATTTTACCCAGCTACTTGAAATGGGCTTAAGAACCGGCTAAGAATGAATTTTTCTTGGCAACATTTTTTTCTCAAAGAAAAACTGCAAGTTTATATGCATACAGTAGACTTAATTTCCAGGATCTTGTAAATTATGAGAGCTTAGTTTACCAGACGGTCTTTTCTTCTTCCTGTTTTGTGGACTAAGGAACCTAATTGACGGTCAGTTCTTAACGAGTTTAATATTTAAGTGTAAGGATTTTGCTGACTTGACATGGATTTATTTCAAGATTGGTTAGTTCTATCAAGGAAATATGAAAGCTGAGTTGTGCATAAAAGTTTCATTTTTTTGCGCGGAGTGCCCTTCTTTTGGGGTGGTCTTTAAATTTTGCCCCTCATATTTGAAATCTTTAAAATTTGCCCTTCGGCTAACACCCATAGGTTCCAGGTTCGAATTCACGCGCAGTTAAAATTTTAAAAAAAAATCACAAGGCAGAGTTTAAATTTCGCTATCTTGGAATACTTTTGTTAAGAATTATCAAAGTTATGCCGACGCATACTTATGCCTTGTGGGCGGACTTGGCATAAGTATAAAGTCCGCATAACTTTGATAATTCCTTCACAAAGTTATGCCGGTGGGGGCATACTTTTTGGGCAAACCTTTGTGAAGGAATTATCAAAGTTATGTCGGACCGACATACTTATGCCAAGTACGATAAGGCATAGTATTCAAGAAAAAGTCAGTTCTTCACATAATTTTTAACTACATGCCCGTCCTAATTAAAATAAACAGAATCCAAACTTAACAATATTAACACATCGCCACGATTGACAACCTCATCATGAATTGCATTTGCACCAAGATCCGTACCATTTCCACCCGACAAGAGCATGTTTATTCTCGTCAAGAAGTAAATCTTAGATAAAGCCAAAATAATTCGGTGTAAGTAAGCTAGCTATAGATGGTCACTCAAGCACCGAATGCTATCCACAATGTCGAAACTTTAGGTCCTCCACGTTATACACCTAGCAAGCTTCCACAAGAATGATGAATATTTTGAACCACTTTCTGGGATAACTGGTAACAAGACATGCTATGACTTATCACTCAAATATTTATTTCTGTTAGGACCCGGCATAACTTTGATAATTCTTCACAAGTTATCTTGGCTGGGGCATACTTTTAATGGGCAAACTTTTATGCCCGATCAGAGGCATAACTTTGTGAAGGAAGTCAAATGGACAAAATACTGCCAATAAAGGCATGATAACTTTGGTAAGCAAGTGTATCTATGACTTTGCGAATTTTTTTTAAAATTTTAGGAACCTATGGGTGTTACGAAGGGCAAAATTTAAACATTTCAAATATGAGGGCAAAATTTAAAGACCACCCAAAAAGGACGGCAATTCGTGAGAACGCCACAAAGTTTAAGTAGGTATTTGGACACAGATTTGGTTGAAATTTGAAGAAAAAAAATGAGTTTCCGAAATTGATACTACTATTTAAAAGTTAAAGTTGTGTTTGACATGTATTTCACCTAAAAAAAGTTGAAGTATTGCGAGTGGGAAAAATTCACTGAGAAATTAGCAACAACAACAACATACTTGATGATAATCCCACAAAGTGAGGTTTGGGAAGGGTAGTGTACGCAGACTTATCCCTAGCTTGGAAATAGAGAGGTTGTTTCCGGTAGATCCTTGGCACAAGGACAAGCAACTCAAAACAGTATAAAGAGTCATGACAAAATACTATAAAGCATGATAAAGCACTATGAAAAAAGGACAGTAACTACCACAAATTAATACAATAATTGAAGTACCAGAAACAACATAAAGTAGTAAAAATCGAAGTACAAGAAACTATAAGAGTAATACTATGACTACTAGTATGAACGAATAAGTAGGACAACGTTCAACTACCTACTACTCTTCTATCCTAATATGTGTCCTCCATAGCTTCCTATCTAAGTTCATGCCTCGTTAAGCTGGTAAGCACCTCTCCTCAATACTTCTTCGGCTTACCTGTACCTCTCCTGAAACCATCCATAGTCAACCTCTCACACCTCCGCACTAAGGCATCCGTATCTCTCCTCTACGCATATCTAAACCATCTCAACCTCGCTTCTTGCATCTTATCATACACGGGGGCTACTACCACCTTATCTTGGATAACTTCATTTCTAATCCTTATCTCTCCTAGTATGTCACACATCCATTGCAACATCCTCATTTCTGCAACTTTAATCTTTTGAACGTGAGAGTTCTTCACTGGCCAACACTCCGCCCCATACAACATCGTTGGTCTAACCACCACTGTGTACAACTTGCCTTTAAGTTTTGATGGCACCTTCTTGTCACACAAGACTCTGGATGCGAGCCTTCATTTCATCCATCCTGCCCCAATACGATATGTGACCTCGTCATCAGTCTTTCCATTTTCTTGGATAATAGCCCAAGATACTTGAAACTTTCTTTTTGTTGAATGATCTGGGTACCAAGCCTCACTTCAACGCCAACCTCATGCGTTGCATCGCTGAACTTGCACTCCAAAAAAAATGAAGAACATTTGCGTTGTGGTGGTTATCTAAGGGAACTGGATCTCAATTGGATGACCAATTTGTCACTTTGGAACATGCCATTATAAGAAATATGAAGTCTCTTCACTTTGTCACATGTACTGCTTTTCAAGTTTGATCGGTGGCAAAGGAAGAAACAATCACGAAAGTTGCCGCATCAGGAAGAGGATCTGAACCAAAGGATGGTCTGAACTTTAATAAATTTTAATTTCCAGTGGTTTTAGCTTTCTGAACCAAAGGATGTGGTTTTGGTTTTCTCCAAAAGCTAACTCTTCACAACATGTGTTTGAGAAGATAGACAATTAATTGCATAACTCATACGGCTTCCATCTGTGCAGAACATTGAACATCAAATTCGCAAAGTACGGCAAACTGTAATAAAGTTTACGACTCTGAAGGAAGTCGCTAGAGTGGACAAAGACATCGTCGAAGCCATAGACCAAGAAAAAATTACCAAAAAAAAAAAAAAAAAAACGGTGTTATAGAACAATAAACTAAAGCAAAAATATTTGTAAAACAAGAGAGAAGAGAGATCTTATTTCTTACGAGGGATGAAATACAATGAAGAGAACATCTCTATTTATAGGAGAGAATTGACTTGGCGTCAAAGTCACAAATCCTAAAATTCCTCCTAAAGATAGACATCACAATATTATAATAATATTTATAACACTCCCCTTGATGTCTATTTCGATAGATAATATGCCTCATTAAACTCTTACTAGAAAAAATCAGTGGGAAAAATTCTAGTGAAGGAAAAAGAGTACATATTTCTAATAATATACATTTTGGTTGCCTCATTAAAAACCTTACAAGAAAAACTCAGTGAGAAAAAACCTTATATGGAAAAAAGAGTACAACATGTATTAACTTCCCCTGATGAGAACTTCAGTCCAAATATTTGAGTCTTCGCATTCCAATCTTGTGCACCATCTTCTCGAAAGTTGCGGTTGGTAGAGACTTGGTGAATAAATCAGCCATATTATCACTTGAACGAATCTGTTGCACGATGATATCACCATTCTTTTGGAACTCGTGTGTGAAGAACAACATTGGTGAAATGTGCTTTGTCCTATCTCTTTTTATGAATCCTCCCTTCAATTGGGCAATGCATGCTGCATTATCTTCATATAAGATTGTGGGTATTTTATCACATTTTAAACCACACTTTTCTCGAATGAGATGTATCATTGACCTCAGCCACACAACTTCACGGCTCGCTTCATGAATAGCTATTATCTCAGCATGATTTGATGAGGTAGCCACGGTATACTGCTTTGTAGATCGCCAAGATATGACAGCACCCCCACATATAAAATACATTGTTTGAGATCTAGCTTTGTGTGGGTCGGATAAATACCTGCATCGGCATAACCAACAAGATCGGGACTGCCATTGCTAGAATAAAATAAGCCCAAATCGATAGTCCCCTTTAGATATCGCAATATGTGTTTAATTCCGTTCCAGTGTCTCCTTGTAAGAGTACAACTATATCTTGCTAACACATTAACTGAAAATGCTATGTCAGGCCTTGTGGTATTGGCAAGATACATTAGTGCACCAATTGCGCTAAGATATGGTACTTGTGACCAAGAATTTCCTCATTCTTTTCTTGAGGTCGGAACGAATCTTTATTCGCATCAAGTGATCGAACAACCGTCGAGTACTTAATGGATGTGCTTCATCCATATAAAACCGTTTCAACACTTTCTCTGTATAGGCAGATTGATGGACAAAAATGCCATTTGTCAAATGTTCAATTTGCAAACCAAGGCATAATTTTGTCTTTCCAAGATCTTTCATCTCAAATTCCTTCTTTAAATAATCAATTGCCTTTTTGAGCTGCGAGAGTTCCAATAAGGTTTATGTCGTCAACATATACAGCAAGTACAACAAACTCCGATATTACTTTCTTTATAAAAACACATGGGCAAATTGCATCATTTATATAGCCTTCCTTCAACAAATATTCACTAAGGCGGTTATACCATATGCGCCCGGATTGTTTCAAACCATACAATGATTTTGTAATACCGATTGAATACATTTCCCGAGACTTTGAACTACATGCTTCGTGCATCTTAAATCCTTCGGGGATTTTCATGTATATTTCATTTTCAAGTGATCCATATAGATAGGTCGTAACCACATCCATCAAATGCATCTCAAGTCTCTCATGGACAACGAACCTAATGAGATAATGTAACGTTATTGCATCCATAACAGGGGAGTATGTCTCTTCATAATCAACACTAGGCCTTTGTGAAAATTCTTGTGCAACAAGGCGTGCCTTATATCTTTGTATCTCATTTTTCTCATTTCTTTTTCGCACAAAAACCCATTTATAACCAACAGGTTTAATGCCATTAGGTGTTTGGACTACAGGTCCAAAAACTTCCCGTTTGGTAAGCGAGTTTAACTCTGATAGAATTGCCTCTTGCCATTTTGGCCAATCACATCTTTCTTGGCATTCTTTAACGGATTGGGGTTCAAGATCCTCACTATCTTGCATAATTCTTGTTGTAACATTATAGGCAAAGACATAATCCACATTTATTTCCAATCGATTCAAATTAATCCCAACATTAATTAGATTAATTGATATTTCCTCATTTTCTTGAGTCTCAGGCTCATTGATTTCTTCAAGAATATCACTATTGTTCAAATCTTGAATTTCTTTATGAGGTTCTTTCGTAGTGTCATCTTGACCATTTGTTTTTCTTTTCTAGGATTTCGATCCTTAGAACCAATGGTCTACCACGCTTCCGGCGTGCTTTGGACTCACTTAATGACACTAGTAGATGGTCCTACGTGACATCAATCTGAATTGGGACATTCTCTGGGGGATATGTGATTTGATAATCCTTTTCAAATCAGTAAATGCGTCCGGCATTTGATTTGCTATTTTTACGCAAGTGAATAATCTTTTGAACCTCTTGCTCACAAATAGAAGCACGTGGATCACGATGAGACAATGATGAATTATTCCACAAAATTTCCTTTTTATTTCATTATTCTCTCCCTAATTTTGGAAAAATTGTCTCATCAAATTGACAATACTGCAAATCGAGCGAATAAATCTCACGTTAATGGTTCAAGGTAGCGAATAATGGAGGCGATTCAAACCCAACATATATTCCTAATCTTCTTTGGGGACCCATCTTGGTGCGATGTGGTGGTGCTACGGCACGGCGACATCAAAATTCTTAGATGGGATATATTAGGTTCTTGACCCAAAAACCAATTGCAACGAAGAAAATTTATGATAGTTTGTTGATCTCGAGACAAACAAGTGTTCTTCATGTATTTGCAAAATAGCGTGACCAACGTCGGTGTGGGGCAACCTCGTTTTCATGAGTAATGGTCTTGCAATCAATTGCAAACGTTTAATTAATGACTCTGCAAGGCCATTTTGAGTGTGAACATGAACTACGGGATGTTGACTCTTATCAATTGATAAACAATAATCTTTAAATGTTTGGGATGAAAACTCTGCAAAGATTATCAAAGGCGAATAGACTTTATCGGATTATCGGGGAAATTGTGCCCGTAATCGAATTATTTGTGCCAATAATTTCGCAAACGCTTAGGGTTGCGAGATGACGATAGGCACACATGAGACCATCTAGAAGAAGCATCTATTAGGACCATAAAATATCTAAATGACCCACTAGGGGGGTGAATTGGTCCACAAATATCCCCATGTATACGTTCCAAAAATTCAGGGGATTCAAACTCAACCTTTGTAGGTGATGGCCTAATAATTAACTTGCCTTGATAACAAGAAGGGCAAGAAAATTCATTGTTTAAAAGAATCTTCAGGTTCTTTAATGGATGCCCATTTGAATTTTCTATAATTCATCATTATAGATCGGGTGTGTCCCAATCGATCATGCCAAAGTACAAACGTATTGGAGTCCGTAAACTTGGTTTGACAGAATGTACCTAATTACACCAATTTTTGTCCAATATAAGCGAGAAGACAAAGCGGGGAACTTTTTCTATAACAACTGCGGCGTAGACATCCTTGGTGATACCAATATATTCAAGATTCATCTCATCCATTGTTTTAATATGGTATCCATTTTGACGGATATCTTTAAAACTTAATAAGGTCCTTGGACTTAGGGAGAGAACATGGCATCCTTTATAATGAGTTTTGTTCCTTAGGCAAAATTATGGCGGCTCTTGCGAGCTTTCAATCAAATTAGTAATAGGGAAATGGTATTAACATTTACCATAAGTAAATGAGAAAAATATTTCTTGTCTTTGAAGATCGTGTGTGTGTGGTAGCCATCAATCAAACATATGTCTTCATAATTGAATTTTAATCCAAACTTCTTGGGGTGAATTATCCATATCTTCAAATCATCCACAAGTAGAATAAATATACGCTAAATACTAGTAAAGTAGCTCGTGCCAAAGTACCTGCTTGTAAAGCTTAACCATCTATAATGTGAATAAGAATAGTCCAAATAATGTACAAGGAGCAGATAACAGCGGCAATCATAATTAACGTGCAAATATACATATATCAACAGTCTGTTGTATCAATGTACTTACACTTGAAAATTAATCATAAATGGGAGTCAATGGAACACATACACACCATATATATATATATATATATATATATATATATATACACACACCATATATAGTACTTACTCATATCTCCTTTAATTAGGAAAAATAAAATCTTACAATTGTAAAGCAAATATGATACATAAAATTTACATATGCAGCATTCTTGAATCACAAGAGATTCTTTTCTTTTCCTTTTCTTTATACATTAAACTAGTAAAATTGGCCGCGCTTTGCGCGGTCATAAAAAAAATCGTGAATTTAAATTACACTATATGTAAATTTAGTCGAAATAAAAAGAAATTATTTTTGTTTATATGCAATTATGCATACATAATAATTCTTTTCTCCAGTTAGATGCAAAAGTCATATTTAAAAGTAAAACAACATATACTTAACGCATGAAATTAGTAGATGAAACCAAAAAAGCAATTACAAGAGAGGTTAAAATATCAAATGAATTAAATAAACACAATTACACAGAAAATTAAAGGTAAAAGTTTGAAACGATTGAAGATCACACAAATTGATTATTGAATTTCTAATTATTCTAATATATAAACAAAGTCTTTTGGATCTTTACCTATAATTGTTTTTGATATGTTTTTCTTCTGAAATTGCCTCGTAAATTTTCTTATCGTAGTACTCATTGTAATTTTTTTCCATAGAACTGAATATAGACCACAACACTACTCCAAAAATTCTGATCCTATGCTGGAAAGAAAAAAGGAAAAAATTAATAAGATAAGGTGAATAAGTAAATACTCGTAAAAGGCGGAATAAAAGAAACTAAACTTACCTCCAACAAAGATCTTCTCGGCAACAATATTGATCATCATCAAGGGACTGAAAGCAATCACAAAGATAGGTTCTCTTTTCTCCATTATAAGACCTTGAACGTAGAGGCAAGTTGATTTTAAGATTTGTAGTTTATGGATACGTACAACAATCTCAATTTAATATACAATAATAAATCATATTGCATTCAAATATTTGTACATAGTTAATAAATTTTTCAAAATATACATCCCGCATATTACTCTCCAAATCAGCCACTGCTTGAACGTGATATATGATGTCATAAGGAATAAAAATTTGTTTTGAGTGCTGTACAAAGATATCGATCATGTCCCTAAAACATTAAGATTGTGCTTAATAAATTTACCTAGAAAAAAAAGAAGACTGAAAAGTAAAAAATAGAAAGATCAACTTAAAAAGGCAGCATTGCTCCAAATAAATTTATATAGAAAAGAAAGAAGATTGAGAAGTGAAAAATAAAAAGATCAAAAGAAGCAGCGTTGATAATTACCATCTTCGGAGATGGTTGACGGTTTTATCGAGCAATATATTAGTTAAGTAAAGCTACCAAATTAAATCACTTGAATAACAAATTAAAGTAAACAACATATGTCAACCAAAATAATGAAGGAAATGATTTTACGTACCTTATATTACAGACACTGATTGAAAACTGGTAAAACGCATAAGAGTTTCGATGTATTTGCTTGTATGGGATGACAATGGAACTTTGTTAATTAGCAAATTCCTCCTTCACTTCAAGGATGACTCTGCTGCCTCGCCAACAAATTATATATATATATATATATATATATATATATGCAAATAAAGGAAGAAACACGTAAAACTTATAGGGAAGAGAAACCAAATATGAGGTAAAGTTATTTAATAAATTTAGTAGACAATTACGGTGGTCGGTGGAAAAAAAAATTGAACCAACACAAGAATTAGGAAAGCGGTTATATGTGATTTAATGGATTCTCTTAAAGATCTGATTGATTACTCATACGTGGACTCGTTTAACATTTATTCTGCTTAGGCTTTTTAATGTCATTTAGCTAATAGATTATGTATGAAAATAGATTATGTATGAAAAAAGAATTAAAAAATCTAAAAAAATGAGAAAAAAGATAAATATGAATGGTGGCCATAGAGAGGTGCCACATCACCTTGTCTATGCCTAGCTTTATATTATATATAGATAGATTATTTTCCTTTGTTGTTTCCTCTTAAAATAGGTGTAACAGTGACCTATTCAATATTAGTACCACCAGCAATGGAAAAGAATAACATGAAACAACATATAATTATATGACGTCATAATGCAATACCATCAAGTAAATATTTTCCTATGTTGATATCTGAAACTTAACAAACTAATAACAACAAATCATAATAACATCTCTGTTTAAAATCATCCGTGTAAAGACAAACTCTTCTATGAAAAAAAAAATTATTAGATGATGGGAGATAACTACTTGAAATATGTTGATTCCACAAAAGAAAAATCAATCAGTCCAAAAGACACTTTAATAATACACGACTCTTAAATAAAGAATCCAGGTGGATTCGATCAGATTAATATTTAGCTCATGCATGAACGAACAATAAATATTTAAAAATTTAGTGAAATGCATAGTTGATTTGTAATCCAACTCGATCACTTTGTTACCATTTCTCTATTCTTCCATTTCCATATATATCAAGTAGAAAATAGAAATTAAATAGTTATATGTATATAATAGAACTCAATGCAGTTGCAGTTATAATGTTTAACCAAATTGGTTATAGAATTTGCACCTTCATTAATGATTTACTCAAGACTTCAATCGTATTAAAATTTTATTAATAACTAACTATAACAAACTGACTAAATCTAGACTAATTAAAAATAGTACTCATGTAAACAACTACTGTTACATGGTCTTTTATTCATCAACTACTACGACTAGCAAAAATTAAAATAAACAACTCAATCATCTCTAACCACAGAACCATCACCAATCAAGTGATCTATCTTTCCTTTAGGGTGCTCAAAGAAATCTGCTACATCCAAGTGTGTGATGTTAATTTGATTTTCAGAGATAAAATTAGTTTGATTTATCTCTTTTCTTTAATTGATGCCCCGATAAAAGCTCAACCAAGTGCTTCGCCGCGTACGATGTGTACGTGCCCAAAGTGTCCACTTCCACCACATCGATAGCATTTGTTTTCGAGCCACGTGCTTCGTCACTTCATGCCTATCATCCTTCTTTTTCCCTTTTGGTGGTGATTTTTTCTTTGAAGAGTGATTAACACCGGAAAATAATTTCTTCTTTGACCATTGTCACGACCACGACCACGACTATTATCACGACCATGACTATTATCATGACCACGACCGGGCCACGACCTTTTCCATGCCCGGAGTAAAGTGGGCATACACCTCATTCACTTCGGGGGAGTGCAACGCCGCCGTAGGTCGATTCTCGTGATTTTTCATCAGCAAATCATTATTTTGTTCAAATACAAGAAGATGAGTAATCAAATCACAATACTTTGTGAAACCTTTCTCTCGATATCGTCTGCATAGAGCACATTCGAGGCATGAAAAGTGGAGAACGTCTTTTCTAGCTTATCAGAATCACTAATCTTTTCTCCACATAGTGTCAATATAGAAGTAATTCGAACATCTCAGAGTTATACTTCATAACTGATTTGAAATCTTAGCCTTAGATTGATCCTTTGTGTCGTGCTTTTGGAAGGAAGACCATCTTCGTGTGGTCAAACCTTTCTTTCAAGATTTTCCATAAAACGAGTGATCTTAATAGTAAGATATTCAATTTTCGTGTCCTCATCAAGATGATGACGCAAGAATATCATAGCCTTGGCATTTTCTTGGTTGGATGCTTTATTATTTTCTTTAATGGTGTTCCAAGACCCATAGCATCAAGATGGATTTCAAGATCTAGCACCCATGATAGTAGTTCTTGCCTCGAAATATCAAGGGCAACGAACTCGAGTTTTGTAAGGTTAGCCATAAAAATAGAAAGAATAAAAATAGTACCTTAGCCTTTCAAAAATTTCTTGAGACGGTAGAGTCTCGTGCTGATAACGTGTTATAGAACAATAAACTAAAGCAAGAATATTTGTAGAACAAGAGAGAGGGAGTTCTTATTTCTTATGAGGATGAAATACAATGAAGAGAACATCTCTATTTATAGGAGAGAATTGACTTGGTGCCAAAGTCACAAACCCTAAAATCCCTCCTAAAGATAAACATCACAATATTATAATAATATTTATAACAGATTCTACTTTCTTAACTCTATTTATTGATTTTAAATTTCTATCCTTGATGTTTTTGTGAAATTTATTTTCATAACTATTAGGGTAGATGGGACTCGTGATCAGAGGCACCTAGAGCATTAGAACAATAAGGCTATTGCCTTAGACCCCATAATTTGGGGGCCCCACTTCTTCCTAGGTATATATTTATGGGAAAAGAGTGTCCACTTAGCCAAACTAATCTCACATTTGACTACTGTTTGGGCTTAATTCCACCAGGAGTCCGGTCGGCCCAAATTAATGTCAAAAAATGGTCGGCAGGCCCAAAATAATGCCAATTTGGCCCGGCCTACCAATGTACTGCTTTCGCAAAAAAAAAAAAAAACACTTTTTGTGGAGACTAAGTCGCCACAAAAACGTCGCCACTAAAGGGCTACTACAAAAAAATCAGGCTTTTTAGTGGCAATTAAAAAAGTCGCTACTAAAGGTTAAATATCCCAAAACATGTATAATATGTGTATATTTAGTAAAAAATATCCCAAAATATGTATAATATGTGTATATTTAGTAAGTATATACAAGAATGATACATTTTTATATAAATATGTTGGAATTATATATACACTTTATATACAAGAATGATACAGTTTGTTTATATACATATGTTGGAATTAATTATACACTTTATATACACGAATGATGCAGTTTATATACATATCTTTGGAATTAATTATATACTTTATATACAAGAATGATATAGTTTATATACATATGCTGGAGTTAATCATACATTTATTATACATAGATTATACGTTAATTATACATTTATTATACATGTATTATACAATAATGATATGATATTCTTTTTACATATACAATAGTGATACATATTATATACCATAATGATACGGTTTCTATGATACATTTTTTATACGTATGATACACTTTCTATATAAGACTGATACAGTTCATATACACATGTTGATATTATATATACACTTTCTATACAAAAATGATACATATTATATACAAAAACGATACAATTTTCTATTCTATAATACACGTTATAGACACAAATGATACATATTATATACAAAAATGATACATACCTTAGTGATTCATATTTTATACAGTTTCTATACATTAGAGATAGGTAAACATATTTTTATACACAACTGATACATATTATATACAAAAATCGCCTCAGAGTTTTCTGGGATATTTCATACTGAATATACTCATATTATACATGTTTTGGGATGTTTAACCTTTAGTGACGACTTTTTTAATTGCCACTAAAAAGCTTGATTTTTCTGTAGCAGCCCTTTAGTGGCTACTTTTAGTCGTCACAAAAAGTCTTTTTTTTAAAAACGCCTGAGCTTTTAGTGATGACTTTTTAAATCTTTTGTGGCGACCTTTAGTCGCCACAAAAGACTTGCTATAGATTTTGGCTAGCGGATGGAAATAGTTTATGGGCTAATTTTTGGATTTGGGAATAGATGGTCATAACGATTATTTTATGGCCAAATACCTGTGTCCTTTCCTCTATATTTATTATGTATTATTTATTTGCAACTTTGAAAAAACGTACTACTTTTTGGGCCAACTTTTTACTATACAGTCAGGCCTCTCTATAACAGCATGTTGGGTCCAAAAAATTTTGGCTGCTATAGCGAATGGTTGTTATATATACACCTATAACAACAATGAAATTTAAATAATATTTTACTATTATATGCAAAAAAAAATACATAAAATCTAATTTTCATTTTTTATAATTGTCAAATTCTAAGCTTAATCATACTTTGTATAACTAAGAAAAATCATTTAATGAATATATATATATATATACTTTAGTTAAGTTTAGGCCTCGCATTAGAGTTTCGCCTTAGGCCTCTAATTTCTTTGAGAAGCCCCTGCTTGTGATGACCATGAAATGCATTTTAAATAAGTACTAGAAATAACATATTTGTGCTTATTATAAATTTATTATTCCACGCCGAAAAAAATTATCATGGCATAACTTTGTTGCATAAAGATCATGTGAATTTTACTGTCAAATTGCGGGATGATATTTATGAATTTCTTTGTTTTGATGGATAATATCTATACTTGAAAGTTGTTAGAATAATTGAAATTCAGCGAAATAATAATTTTATTACTAGATCGTTTTGTGTTTATTAAAGAGTCTTCTGATTAGATGCTCATGTGTTATAGTATCTGAACGCTATAAACTTGGCAACAAAATAATTTACTAAATTTAGTTTGTTGCATTGTTTGAGTTATGGAAAGAATACAAAGATTAGTTGGAAGTCCATTGGAAAAATATAGTCTTTTGTTAAAAAAAAAATACATATTTTATAGCACAAATGTGATGATTTACTAATATTAATTATATGTCCACATGAGTAACGAAAAGTACACTTGAAGATTGGGGTTTGGACTTATGACTAAACACCAAAACTGGACTTATGTCTAATAACTCGAGATTTTGTTAAACCCCCCACATAAATCATTAGCAAATATTGATAGAGTAGTTAATTAATATATTCATAATTTGTTCGGTTTTGATAACGAATGGTTAATTAAATTACTAACCTGATCGTTGATTATGTGTCGTTTCAGAAATGTTGTGTTCATTGTGAAAGGGTGTCACTTGAAATGTTATGTTCTCTCGTGTAAAGATGTCACTTGAGAGGTTCTGACTTTCATAATAAGATTTCAAGTATTTAGTATTAGTTGGATTTAAGGTAGGGGTGCTTGGCTTATAAATGATAAACAATAATATTTGAAGAAGTTTCAGATATAAAATTATTTTTTCAACTCCCGCAAAATATATCCTTGATGTGGTAGTAAATTTTACAACTTGACATTTTGGTGATGATTAGTTGATGAATCTACCATTTGATGGTTAAGCTATACGCCTACCTATATTGTTGTGTTCTTTCATAAAAGTTGTGACTTTTCATGAAAAGATGTCTCTGTTGAAACATAATTTTTTTTTTTTTTTTTGGTATAGAGTTGAACGTTCATAAGCGGGTGTAAAAATGCATTGGTCTATAAGTAGTACTGAACCAACATATGATAATGATAAAATTCATTAAAGTTGAAGTTGTAATATAATGAAGGTGCTATAATTTGAGCATCAGAATAAATTTGTATTCCATAATGGAATAAAAATGTGTAGCATGAAGATGCTTGAAAAGAAGCGGATGATTGAGAAATGTGATATTAAAATGTTGTGGCCACAACTGATGCAACCATTCTAAGCTATTTATATATGCAATGAAGCTACGAAAAGATTAGTCAATAATTGGATATGCAATGGAAAGTTTAGGCATATGTGTCTGCAACATGCCTATGTAAAAGATATCTTTTCAATCTGTCATGAAAATAATTTATGATCTTGCAAGATTTATTTAGAAAAAATACAGTATAAATCAATGATGAGGGAATAAGGCTAAAATCCTTAAATTAAACACAAGTAATGGGAACCCAACTTTGAGTTAGTACTCTAGCAATACAAGTTCAATGGGTAATAGCAAGTTACTTTGTGTTGTTAAAGCATGAGTCTCCTATTTCAGAGCCTTGATTCTGATGTACTGCATACTGTTATGTGAGGAGTAAGGAGTTGTTAAATGCCTGAAATAACAGGGGCATAGTGACAACCTCCATAGAGCAAACTGTTACAAGAAGAGGTTGAATTTATTCTTAATGAAATTAGTAAATGTTTGTAGTAACAGGGACATAGTAGCTACTTTCACCTATTGAATATTGAAGCCACTTAAAAGAAAGACTTAAAGGGTTGGTCTTGTAAGTACTCATGAAATCAGGATGAGCACATGGCCATAAACGTGCTAAAGCAAATACTGAGTTTTCTAAGCTGCTAAATAATATTATGTGTCTGATATTTTCAGTTTTGACACATGGAGTTGTGGTTCAAATCTTTAATGATACCAATAACTTCGTCAAAACCTTAAAGTATTTACACTAATGGAAAGTTCAAATCTATTATAAGATACTCTCTGGTATGATATTATAAGAAATATTACAAACTAGTGGGGGATTGTTAGATAGTTTGTAATATATATGAAGTGGATTGTCCCAAAACAAAAGGCAAAAAGAGTTTGAAGACTTTATATATTAAAAGTCTTGGTATTTTCATATTTTATTTAAAATTTGAAGTTATGAAAATGTCTGTTCATGAAACAAGATGACTATTCAGAATAGTCATCTTTCTAACTATATAAATAAGGCACTCCTTCATGAAGTTGCTATGAAAAATCTGCCGGTGTATTGGGCAAAATCCGTGCTCAAGCTATTTTCTGTAGTCAGGAGGCCGGGAGGGCTTCCACAGCTGGCATTCACTCCCACCACCTGGGGTCACATCAGCAGGTCTCGATCAGAGCACCGAGTCAGGGAAGCACGTGAAAGCGCAGTAGGGTCACATCAATTGAACGTTGGGGTTGAAAAGTCTCGTTTTGATATCTATATAGAAAGCTTATCATGTAAGCTAAGGACACTTTCACTTCCACTCTTATTACCTATCTCTCATTCCTGAGCAATAGAGATCCGGGCTTATCATTTGATCTTAAGATATCTGTTTGTCTTGCATTATTTTCTTATTTATTAAGCTCGGTTCTTTCGATATAGCTTTGATAATCTGAAACATTGACCCCGAAAAGGAGAGTTTTCGGGATTGGATACAACCTACTTGTCTTTAAAGACATAAATTACAAATCTCTAACTGATTATCCATTTTCACCGAAAAACAGTTTGGCCCCGTATGTGGGGATAGACAGTTGTGGAGTTGTCCTGATTCGCAGCAGAAATTCTCCTTATAAGAAACTCTAGCGAAATCAATATACGTAGAAAAGACATGTCTAGCGGTAGTTCGAGCAATATACAGGGACCCGAGGACGCACAGATGTTGGTGAGAGGTATGAAGAACTTGGTAGAGGTGCCAATATCCAAGCACGAGGAGGAATCCATTGAAGGTCAGGGGAGCAGCAGGGATGGGACACCGCGAGTGACTTTGGTGAGCGAGAAGCGAGAGGTGCGTACTCAAACGATGACGAGCGTGTAACAATCGCGCCAACGCTTGTTAGGAGGAAAGGGTCAAGTACGGTCTCAACCTGACGGGCAAAAACTCGCTCAAAAGACAGGATCCTTGACGAGTGAAATATTGATGGCCACATTCAAGGCACAGGAGGAGAGAATTCAGAGCATGGAAAAGAACATGACTACCATGGCCAAGCACTCAACAGAAGGGACGCCTGCGTCGAATCAAAACGCGGATAAGATCCTTACGACCTCGCAAACTAAGAAGGCTGAGGTAGCGAAAGAATGGATGGATGCATTTGAAAGAACGGATGGATGCATTTACCAAAGGAAATGATCGAGCGAATAAGACAAATCTCGAAAGACCCGTCCGGAGTCGGAAAGTACGACACGTCATCATGCCCAGAGAGCATAGCCCTCGCTCTTGAACAAAAGAAGAGGGAATGGTTCTAGACAGGAGACATGAGCGCCAGAGAAATTTCCCCTCGCCCTGATGATATGACGTTTAATGCATTAAGATATAATGTTGTGGTTCCAGGAATTGCGGTGATTCCGAGGAGCGCGATTAACATTATTCAATGGGAAGTCGTTCAGCAGCTGGTTGAAATAGAAGAGATTGAATTTTCCGGTGACAAAGTCATCAGGTTGTTTTGTAATGGAGTCGTGGAATTGACGGTGGTCACCGAAGGGAGCGAAGGGAAGGTAAAGTTTCGAGTATTAGTCGGGAGCATGGATTTCAAAGTCGTATTGGGGAAACCCTGGATTCAAGACACAAACTTTGTAATTTCAGCCCCCCTAAGAAGGCTGGAGTTTCCAACGATAGGAGGGGTGAAGTATATCCCGACCAAGACATGGAGAGAGTTGAACCCCGGGTATGCGGACCGCACACACACCGAGGGGAATCAAAGAGCGATGGTCCCAGCGGAAGAAGGAAATTACACGGGAAAAAAATCAAACTCCAATCTAGAAGCAAGCGTCTCAAGTCACCGAAGACGGTTTGAACGTACGAGACCCCCAGGCCCTCAGGTCAAAATTCGAACAGGGGAAATAACAGGAGTAGCCGGGGTATCCTTAACAAGAGTAGCCCGTGCCCTTTCGGGTCGGCGCCGAAAGGGGACGGGCCCCCGATGCTCTCAGATCATAATTGCTGCATAAATGTTGCGGAACTCATTCCAATAATGAGAACAATAAAAGAAACCAAGTTCAAGAGAAAATCCGGACAAACCCAGACAGGAGGAACATCGGCTTATGGTGCCACTTTCATAGCACCCAGGGGCATACCACGGAGGATTGCATGAACCTGAAGGTCGAAATGTCCCAGCTTTTGCGAGCCGGGCACCTTATAGAATACGTCGATAGCCGGGTCAAACTCAACTCAGATAAGAATCCTAGGCAGAAGAAGGACAAAGCGCCCTGACCCGCATGATCTTCAGAAACGGAGAGCAAGATGTCGAATGCAGAGCGTCGGAAGTTCAAAGTTTCATTCGTGACCAAAAGCCGCTCCTAGGGCCCCGCAAAGAGTAAGGACGTATCCTTTGCCGCCTGCAACCGCACTTTCCTTCTGACCATGACATCTAGGTAATCCGTTCGAACTAAAAATTCCTTCATTTAAATGTGCGCTTGGCAATCCGGGCAGAGATAGTGAATGCAACGCAACTCTGAACTCGTAAGAAGACATCTAGTGGGCGACCCCGGTGGTTCAAACTCTATCTTGAAGAAGCCTACACCACAGGATCGAGGGGAGGTTGATCGAAAGACCCGGAAGAATTAAGACTAATCCAAGGAACGCTCGAACCATTGGACGGATTGGGGGCTGGGAATCCCCGCAACGGGCTAGCACCTCAGTGAAGGATCAACGTAACCATTGGAGGAAAAGTGGTAGGAGCGGTGTCACAAGAGGTGTAACGATGGTACCCATCTCCCACCCAGAGAGAGGGAAAAACCACCCGAAAGATGTTATTACCTTTCAGTGAAGCAGAGGAAAAGGGCACTGACACACTGGTAATATCATTACAAACTCTAAATTTTAATATTAAACGTGTGGTTATCGACCCAGGTAGCTCTGTGAATATTGTGCTCATTCGAGTGCTCAAAGAGACGCAGGCAGAGGATCGGGTAACCCCAGTGATAAAAAAATTTAACCGGATTCAACTTGTCGAGCGAGACCACTCGAAGGCAGATCAAGATAGTCACTGGTGTAGAGGGAATCCTCTCGGAGGCCCTGTTCGACGTCCACGAAGGAGAGAGGCCTTATAATCTGGTCCTGGGAAGGCCCTGGATACATGCCATAAGGGCGGTCCCTCCGACTTACCATTGGGTCCTGAAGTTTCCCACCCCGTGGGGAATTGCGGAGATTCAGGGAGAACCGGAGCTCAATCAAGGGGATATGACCACGACTGCCGTCGAAGAAAAACCTAGAGGTAGCGGTCGCTAGCAATTATAGAACTCTAACCCCGAAGTCCTACTCCTAGTTTGTCTCAGCAAGCTGCAGACAAAAATCACCCTCCCCCCACGGAGGATGCAATGGACCAAATACCGAGAGGGTTCGTGGCATCGGAAGAAACGGATGTAGGGAGATCCACGACAAAGGACCTAGAGCTGATTGCTTGCCACTCGAACACCCCAGAGGAACAGGTAGATCTGGGCTCGATGTTAAACTCCGGGTCCCAGGGAAAGACACTTAACTTTCTAAAAAAATCAAAAAAAAAAAATTCGTATAGCGTCACTTGGTCGAGGGTTGATACTGCAGGTGTCCCGCATAGTTGGCCATTTGCGGATTGGCCGCGTATCCGGACAGTCAGCCTGACAAGCAAAGGAGGCGCTCAAATTTTTGCTTGTTTTAGCTGAAAAGGCCCTGCCCCAAGGACAAACGTGTCGCCCATAAAAAGGAAAAATTTCCCTAGCACCAATGATCGGGGGATTAAGTCTATACCAATGGCGATCAGAGCGGTGTCGTGGTATCGTTCCCTTTGCGGGTCGTCTTGCAAAAAATTCGGACCCGCGCCGGTCGGCAACAGGATCGAAAAGCTCGAGCTAACTTAAGCCGTCCAAAGAAAATGCGACTTAAGGGACAGGCTTCGAAGTCAAAATCACCTCGTCACCCGGGAGAAGGGATTAAGGTACGCACTATGGATTTCCTCGGCAACAGGGTTAAAACGTCGCATTATGAAGGTTTGCCGCCTCAAATTATAACATTGGCATTCTTACAAAATTCTGTACCCTGATACGGGTAGGAGAAAGATGTGCCCAAGCAGTCGGAGCAAACAACCGGGCCGTTACCCGTTCATCCGTTGAGTCCCCCCTCTGCCCGCTATCGCTTTTTTTAGGAGATCCGGATGAGAGACTATGTATTGATAGGACGAGTTGTCCTGATAAAAACTTAAAAGTAATGTACAAATCTCTGCTTATCTTCGGCAGTTATTAAATAATGTGTCCTTTGTCAAGGATCACGAAAACGCTCAGGGCAAAATCGAGCTTGGGAGCCGCATGGCCTCGCAATTCGCTTCAAACACAAGACACGACCCTTGGAGCCTCTGAGAGTGCAGGTTCCATGAACCTTTGTGCCATTAAATGGGGTTGAGACGTCTTCCCCATCAACACCGAAAAGCGAGGGGCCTCCTTCATTGCGAATTGGATGACTGAAATCCCCAAAATCGCGAAAGTGCTTCTAGAAGTTACATTCCCGGATTGAGTTAAGAAGGATGGCGCACACCAGTTATCATACTTCAACTTAAACAACAGACGCTCAAATATTAGCATAGTTACGGAAGACGGGCATAGCGGTCACGCCCTGACAGTTAAGTGCAAATTAAAAAGCCAACAGACCATTTTATAGCCACAACTGTTGCAAAAACAAAGCGCATGTGAAAACGCAAAACAACTCGATAATTGTCTTAACAAAAAGGGCCAAAATAGCACATAGGCTCATACAAAAGCATCGAGCACATAGAACTAGAGATATCCTCCAAAAAATAGGGCTCACAGGACGAATCAGGAAAGCAAAAATATCTAGAGAAGGGCACACAAGCCCTAAAGCATACGTTAAAAAGAGATCGGCTCGCAGGCTGAGTCAGGAAAGCAAAAACGTCCTAAGAGGATACCTCAATCCTAAAGTATTAATTAGATAGCGAAAGACATAAACACTTGCGGCACCAAAACCTAGTCATCCTCCCAAGGCATGCTAAAAAAGTCAAGGCTGGTGATTCTAGTACAGAGGAACTTGCTACTGACACCCAAGACCTAGGTTCGTGCGACGCCGGGTCCAGTGCTCAAGACTTACAAAGCCGGATTGGGGGGGGGGGGGGGGGGGGGGTGTGGGGAACCCCCTCACTGTCCGAAGAACCTGTGGAGGCATCAGAAGAAGGTGGCATTTCACCCCAGAGATCGCCATGTCTACCTCGGCTGCAGCCAAATCTACCTCGACATCGATCAAAGCCGAGGACACTTCAACTCTCCCCTCTTCGATGCCTTGTAAAACCTCATACCGGACATAAAGAATCGCATGATCCCGAAGGTGGAAGCTCTCTATCTTTCAGCCTCTCGGCGAAGCACCAAACGTTGATTTCGAGCCCTAGGACGAACACGGGCAACTACGAGGGTCTACACTCGCTCTCAAGTGTCGTCGTGTTTAGCTTCTGCCCGGTCCAACCTATGATGCAGTACCCTGCGAGTCGTAGTCATTGTTCGGAAGGTGCTGTCTCGGGCGGCTAGAGCCTGCTTAGCTCTCGCATGGGGTCCGGCTCCGGTGAGGCCTTCATGCACGGGGAGACCCCTACATTCTCCGCCGGGCAGCCGCACGAGTTCATCCTGGAGCCGTCGGTTGTCCTCCGTTATCCTTTCCACATCACGGAAGAAAGAGCGAGGGAAGTCCTTAGAAAGCTCAAGGGCAGAAGAGAGGGTGGTTTGATCCTGGAGAAGGGAAAAAGGAATAAGATTAGTATTTGCGTGTCCTTCAAACGCAAAATAAACAGCCCAGCGTCAAAGACCATGATTACCTGGAGGAAAATACTCACTAAATGTCTCAAGGAGGCCTCTAAATCAAGGCCGGAACCGTCAGCGTGAGAAGTCGAAACATAGGGACCAGCGCCTAATTTATCAGCACGGGGGCGCCTACCCCCACACTCCTGGATGGGCGTTCACCCGCTTCCGACCTAAATATGGCCTCAGAGGATGGGACTCCTGTCCCCCGATCCTCAACAGTTCCTATCTCACCATCCCCCGAGGATGGACCACTGTAACATGTACCCCCCCCTCAAGCATTTGCGAGCCCGACGCGTGCCCCAATACGAGAAATGATCCCCTCGGAGGAAAATGCCCCTGTCTCGTCTGGGAGGGCCGGCTTCCTATCCTCTTTCACCTCCGCCGCCGCCCCAGTAATACGAGCACGGGCCTCTTCTCTAGAAGGAGCTTTTTTGACGGAAGCCCATGGAGCAAAAAAACCTAGCAAGAGCAAAAAAATTAAAATAGGAGCAAGGGATCGGACAAAAACGCAAGCACAATGTGAAGGCACTTATCGTGGCTCTTTCCTTCCCACCTACTGATGGAAATGCCTCTCCAGGTCTGCCCAGTGCTCCTGGAGGCGTGCAGCATGACCATCACCTAGTCGACAATGTCAGGCACTGAATCATGAATGATTGGTACCGTCGGAAGAACATAAAAAAAGGAGGGGTGTCGTCATTCGACATTAAGCTAAGAAAAGGAAATTCGAGAAAAAATGGAGGCATGGAAAGACAGAAATCCAAAAACTCACATGCGTTGTTCCACTGCTCCAGAAAAGGGCCAAAAGCGAGGTTGTGAAGGAGATCGGTGCGCATCATCACGAACCGATTGAGCCATCTCCAATCATGATCGTCCTCAGCGTTCGAGATAAGGCCTCGGGGGCCTCGAAAAGTAAGATTTATTATTCCCTCGCAAAGCATCCGGGGGGGATTAAAGGTGGATCAAGTGGTCCAGAGTAAAAGGGAGGTGTGCTCGGTCCGCCAAAAACTATAAACATCGGACCACTCTCCAGGTTTGAGGGGCCAGTTTCCCCAAGCATATGCCATACCGGTGACAAAAGGGCCTCGATGACTTCGTGGATTGGGAGGCCAAACCCAATAGTAAAGGGGTAAGTGTATACCAAGGATCTCCCAAGGATGTGATAAGTGATATTGACACTAGCCGGGGGTGGGGACACATCCACCAGGGTCCCCGGCGCGGCCGGTTGCGGACTCGGGATGATACTATTGTCAACGAAGAAGTTGAAAGCCTCTCACGGGTTCAAACGGATGGTCGACACGCGTAAATCCCTCTCGAAACGAAAATTCGAGGGAACAATGTCAGAAGCAAGGGAACCCAAGTCTTCCATTTAGGTGGTAACAATGGGGGATGTTTGATGATAAGCAGAAACCACTGAGGTAGCCCCTAGTTGCTTTCGTATGCTCGCAAGAGGAGGATGTTGAAATGGATGATGAAGACATTATGGTGGAAAATGGCCCGAGAGTAAGAAAAGCGAGTTTGCACAATGCCGAAGGGATAAAAATATGGATGGGAGAAACCGAGAAGGCCACTCACTTAGATATGGATGTGAGACTATTCGACATAGATATGGAAACAACGCGTCCAATCAATGAAAAGCCAATTGGCGTCTTAAAAGGAGTGTCGTGGAATGAAAGACTGGATGCATTAAATGCCGGCTTGACACTAGTCGCGGGAAAAGAGGCGACGCTCCGTCTCTCGTGGGCATTATGGGAAAAGAGGCGACGTCTTGTCTATCATTGAAATTTTGGGAAAGGAGCAGATTCTTTCACTTCCCGGGCTCATGAAAAATGAAGGGCCCGAAAAGTGGGGGACTATCTGTATTGGACAAAATCCGTGCTCAAGCTATTTTCAGTAGTCAGGAGCCCGGGGAGGCTGGCAGTGCTTCCGTAGCTGGCATCCAATCCCACCAACTCGGTGTCACGACCCAATCGGAGGGCCATAACGGGCACCCGGAGCTAACCTACCGAGCACCTCAAAACGTACGTCTCATTGTCATATCTGAGTAGGCTATGAAGCTAACTCATAAATATCATAATTGGAAGGGACACATGCCCAACAGATACATATACAAATGTACATCATCAAACTGTGCCCAAATATAAATCGACAAGGCTATCAAAGGATATAACAAAATATAGACCGAGGAGTTCATAAGACATCTAGCCGTACACATTTGTCTACCAGCCTCTACATAGAGCACATAATAAAATAAGGATGGGACAGGACCCCGCCATGCCCATATAAATACACAAAAAAATCATATCACGCTGAACTGCAACTCCGAAATAATTGGAGTGCTCAGTACCAAATAACAGATGGAAACCCAAGAATCAGACCGTCTATCCGTCTACCCGCGGCACGAGCAGGTCCACAACAAAAGGACGTCGCACGGGACAAAGTATTGAGTATTTAAGGCATAAGAGTAATATAGGAAAGACATAAGAAACTATAAGGTAAGTAAATGCAACCTGTATGTCACGCCCCAACCTTGGTGAGGCGTGATTAACACCCGACACCTTACTAGGGCTGCGCGAACCAAACTATATCTCGCATCATCTATGTCTCGAAAGACAAAATAAGGACAAGGAGGCCAACCTATGAACATATTATCATGTATAAGTAAACACCTGACCATCTGGGTCAACATATGTCTCAATAACCAGCAACCAAATATATGTATACATATATATATATATATATATATATATATATATATATATATATATATATATATATATGTATATACAACGGGCCCACGAGGCTGATATATCAACTGACAAGACATAACTAAACTGCATACAGGAAACTGTCTGCAAAGCCTCTAAGAACATGACCAAAGTATATAAGTCGGGACAGGGCCTCCGACATATCCATAACACAAAAATACATATACAATCCTTGACTCCGCAATGCTCCAGGAAGAAGTAGGGCTCACCAATCAAAATCGGTACCGGAGCAAGATCCGCGCGGGTCCTCGTCTCGTCTGTCTATACCTGCGGGCATAAACGCCACGTCCACAAGCAAAAAGACTTCAGTACGAATAAAGTACCAAGTATGTAAGGCGAAAATGAAACATAATAAACATATACTGTAAAGAAGAAGGATAAGAATCAACTTGGCGCTTCTAACTTACCAATGAGAATCTAGCATGTATGTCTCTCTATACTCTCCTGTGGTTAACTACATCTATGTACAATACTGTAGCCCTGACCTACTTATCATCTCCCGGGTCTTGTCTCGCCCAATCGGTAACTAGGGGCATCGAAAGGGTATTCTTCGATTCATTTTTTTCAAACTTAGGTTCGGCTATTTCAGTTTCGATTTCGCTTTTTTGAAGGTGGACACCAAACACCGAACAAGCTAGTTCAGTTTCGTTCTTTCGGTTTTGATTTTTTGAAGTTCAGTTCGGTTTCGGCTTTTTCAATTTGATTTTTTTGATATGATATTAGAAGCGATTCCATTTACACTATTTCATATTCTCAAAAGCAATAAAATATAAAACTGATAAATTGAAATCAAAATGAAACAAACACGATACACAAGAACAGATGACCATAACCATGATATAGGATTACTAGGTGTTATATACATACAATAACAATAATTAAGAAAACACATAAAGGACATACATTAATCCTAAAGACACATCCTAGTCACCTTCCTTTGTTAAGGATATTATAATTCAGTTATTTTGGGGCTTGTTACAATTGAGTTTTTTAGGCTTAAACTTAATGGGCCTGGACTATTTTAATTTTTTTGGATAATGCATTAAATTTCGGTTTAAACCGAAACACCGAAGAACCGAACTCTAAAAATCAAACACCTAACCGAACACCAAAGTTTCTGAAAACGTAAACCAAAACTGAACCAAAAAGATAAAAAATCGAATTAATTCGATTCGGTCCGATTTTTTGATTTTCGGTATTTATGCCCAGCCCTAATGGTAACTGCCGACCAGCCGTAGCTCGGTGGTAACTGCCCATCTGATTATCGCCCGATAGTAGAGCGCATGTCATAACTTCCCTACTGATCAGTGGTAACTGCCCAACCGGTCGTAGCTTGGTGGTAATGTCTGCCCGACCACCCGTAGCATGGTGGTAAACACATATCTGCCCGACCGGCCGTAGACCGGTGGTAAATATAATCAACATCATAACCAGACCCTATGGGTAATTTATATGCACTTCTCATGATCATTACTTATTTGTAATACCTACATGGTCACATAAGACTTATAAGCACATTTCTGGGCCATTAAGACTTCTTTCCGGTTAACTAAACCTTAGTATATTCTTGGATGCGTCACAAGCCTATCTTTTAGCATTAAGTACCTCATTAGGGATCTTATAGCTAGCATACTATACATGTCTTACAAAACATTCCTTGAGAATACTTTTTTGAATTCATCGGAGTGACGTAAGGTCGTTAAATCTCCGATTACCATTATGGATCTATCATCATGAACATATCTCACCTTGAAGGAACAATAACCATAAGATGAGATCAACAACAATGAATAAGATCAATAACCAAAAAATAAGATCAATAATTATGAGACAAAGATCAATAATATCATAAGAACATCAAGAACCAATAAGCTTTTAGTATTTCTAGGAATAGGGACATTATGGATGTCATTTGTGTGGGTTTGTATTAATATGATCATGCCATAAGAAAGAAAGGAACAGCCTTAACATACCTCGTTGCTTACTTAACCACTCAACGTTTATCCTCCCGAGCTTGCAAATCTACATTCAAGATGATTCACACTAAGGTTAAGTCGTTGAAGTAATTATAAAATCAAACTAGACTATTAGGTGAGCTAACAAAATTTGGGCAGCATTTCCCTGTAGCACCTACTTCCATCAAACTCCAAAACAACTCCTAAACATCAATAACAACATCAATAATATCATACCCAAGAAATTACATTCAAACTAGACTCAAATCCATCCAAAACTTCTTTTCAAGTTCAATCCATAGCCATCAACTACAACACAACACTTATGACTATTTCCCCATAACTTATTTCACTTATAAGACTTGTTTAACCTTTAAATCAACCCAACATAAGAAACAAGATGAAGGACATACCTTATACTTGAAGAACTTCAACTCACACAACTTGTTTCAAGACCAAGTTCACCACAACTCCATGTAGAAGTAAGAACAATCACTTTTTATGAACTAGTTGGGGATTTTGGTGTTTGATCTTCTCTTGAAATGATTTGGAATGTTTATGGATGATGGAGGGAGCTTAGAGGGTCATTAGGGATCTATTTTGATGAATAAATGAGGCCCAAGCCGTGGGAAATCAATTTATAGGAATTGTCCATTGACCTTAAATTTTCTGGAAAATTCGGGCAAAGTACGGGCCGTACTTCAAAGTATGTCCAATACTTTCAACCCGTACTTGGAGGTAAAAAATTTCAACTTTCTGGAAATTTTGGGTAAAGTACGTCCAAAATATATGGGATGTACATTTTTGTACGGGCTATACTTTATCCCGTACATCTCAGAATTGCGATCTGCCAGTTGCATTGGAAGAAGACCCGCTGAACTTGAATTTACATAGGTTATGAATTCCAAAACTCTTCATATTATAGGAGATATACCCCTCTCAAGTTGGACTGAAATTTCCTGTCTAAAATTCTGTGAAGTTTTTTAAAATTTTTGATAAACTTAATTCCTTCAATTCGCTTGATCCCGGAACCTTAGACACTTGCTTAACACTGGTTAAAAGTCTTCCTTAAACTTATAAGGGTCCCATAACCTCCCCGGGCTTACATTAGTTTATTTACGACGCAAACGACTCGAAATTTTTTGAGATGTAACACTATATGTCTCAATTGTCCCTGTGGATGAATCATACATATAATTACTGTGCATCTAAATTGCTTCTGAGGGCTAATGATATGCATAAATACTGTGCATGCATGCATGAGGTCATACATACATAAATACATATATATATATGCAAGACATGATAAGAGTACAAGTAACTCTAAAGATTATACTGAATCTGAAGAAAAACTTCCTGATGATACATTGTGGATCATGAATCAAATGAGTCATCCCTAACTCTAAGAACAGAACCATTATGGATTAACGTTACGTGTACGTTCGGTTCACAAGGATCATGCCAAAGAAGGAAAGGAATAGCCTTAACATACCTCGTCGTCTCCTTACTACTCAACGCGTATCCTCCCGAGTTTGCGAATCTACATTCAAGATGATTCATATTAAGGTTAAGTCGTTGAAACGCTTATAAGGTCAAACTAAATTAATAAATGAGCTAACGAAAATCGGGCAGCATTTCCTTTAGACCTCCTACTTCCACTAATCTTCTAAAAAACACCCAAACATCAATAACAATGTCAACAATTCCATAGTCAAGAGATTATATTCAAATTACACTCAAATCAATCCAAACTTCCTTTCAAATTCCATTCATAGGCAACAACCACAACACAATACTTTATGACCTTTCCTACCACGATTCTCTTCACCTTTATGACTTACTAACCTCCAAATCAACTCAATATAAGTAATAAAGGGAAGAACATACCTTATACTTGAAGAACTTTAACTCACACAATCTTGCTTCAAAACCAAATCCACCACAACTTCAACTAAAAGCAAGAACAATCATCTTCCATGAACTAGCTTAGGGTTTTAAAGCTTGATCTTCACTTGAATTAGCTTAAGATGTTTATGGAGGATTTAGGATGGTTGAGAGAGCTTGAAGGATCTAGAAGAATATGATTTTTGGTGAAAAATGAGTCCCAAGGATGTGGCCCCTTTAATTTATAACAAAAAGAAAATTTCCACCGCCTCAACTTCGACGGTCAACTCGACGGACCGTCGATCTGCTCAACGACCGTCGAGTGGTGGCGTCAAACTGCCTGATCAGAGTTGACTCTCTGATGGTGGTTTGACGGTGGGGATTGACGGGTCGTCGGCCTTCTACGGTCCGTCAAGATGGGCGTCGAGCTGCCCAGTTGTCACACTCATTTCCTTTGATTCGTTCAACCTCCAATCTTTTTGATACCTGATAGACATAACTTAAACTCTCATATACATACAATAAACATGTAGGATCTCTTATGACCTTGACGAAAACTTCACTTTCTAACTCCACGTCGGCTAACTTACGGCGAAACTCAACATATAAAGTACGGGGTGTAACACTCGGGTCACATCAGCAGGTCTCGATCAGAGCACCGAGTCAGGGAAGCACGTGAGAGCGCAGTAGGGTCACATCAATCGAACGTTGGGGTTGAAAATTCTCGTTTTGATTTCTGTATAGATAGCTTATCATGTAAGCTAATGACACTTTCACTTCCACTACTGTAACCTATATCTCATTTCTATTCCTGAGCAATAGAGATCCGGGCTTATAATTTGATCTTAAGATATCTGCTTGTCTTGCATTATTTTCTAGTTTATTAAGCTCGGTTCTTTCGATATAGCTTTGATAATCTAAAACACTGACCCCGAAAAGTAGAGTTTTCGGGATTGATATGACCTACTTGTCTTTAAACCCATAAATTACAAATGTCTAACTGATTATCCGTTTTCACCGGAAAACAGCCGGTATAACATGGGTTTTTCCCAATCTGTATACGGGAAATATTTGTTTAAGAAAAGTCAATTCTTCCACGTCTCAAAGCCATTTCTTCTTCTATTATATTTTCCTATTTTTCTAACATTATTGTCATAAGTTGAGATGTAAATGTGCTTACCATATATGAAAGACATACAAACTCCCAAAAGGCTAAATCAATATTAAGCTATTACGAGGCATGAGTTTAACTTGCCCCTACATTATTCCATCTCTATATTCTTAACCTGATAACCTCCTTGATAAAATGGTCGATTGTTGCAAACTCTAATCATATTGACTATCATCACTTTAAAGTCACTAAAATTATTTCTACTACTTCTTGGTCAAATCAAAAAGATTGTCGATTAATGTTTCTACTTTAGTCTCTACCATGACTTGCCATTTATTTTACCTTAAGTAAAAAGAGTAGATATGAAATATGGGACCAATTTCTAAAAAAAATTTACTTCCTCCGTTCCAATTTATGTGACAATTCGAAAAAGAATGACACTTTTATATATTTAGTGACAATTTAATTTAAATTTTCAATTTTATCCTTAATGAGATGATTTATAGTCATACAAATATCATGACTTATTTTAGACTACAAGTTTTAAGTCCGCATTTCATTCTTAAACATGCTCAATCAAATATCATCACACGGAGGAAGACAAAAATAAGGGATAATCTTAAGGAGTGAGAACCCTCTTAATTGATCAATGCGAGTAATCTGTTTCTAGATGCTTTTTAAAATCATACCAATCTATAAGAAGAGTTGATGGATGTGTGGGTCAACTCAAGCCTGAGAAACAGTGTTGTAAATCGCTTTCAATGTGGAGAAACGATAGGGGCATTTGTCTATTTTGAGTTTTCGTCGCAGTTGCCAAGGCACTCACTCTCTCTTCTCGTACCTAGTTTATCACAACTGTTGATGTTATTAATTTTAAAACTTTGTACTTGAAAAAAAAAGAATTTGTAAAATTTGTCCACATATTAAGTGTAACCGCGTAAAACTTAGTTAGTATACTTATTAGGAAGGAAACAAGTCAACGTCCCACCGAGGGAGTAAAGGTCGATCATTATAATGTCTGATTGGTAATTTCCTAGTTACCCTTTACATAGTTATAAAAAAATAAAACCAACTTTTCGTTATGTTTTAGCTTGGCCTCAAAATAAGTGCTTGTCCCTATTTAATACGGTTTCTTGACTATTCAAAATCCCACTTATAAATAAGGTTAAATTTGAAAAACAAATTAAATAATACCTTTTTGATTATATAAGAAATTATTTATATAAGAAAGCTCTTGAGTTTTCTCCATCCCCATGTCTATTCTCTATTATAGTATGTCTATTCTCTATTATATATAGTATTATTCTCTAATTCTAAAACAAAGTATTGCAGAATAATAATGTGTCCGGAAAATCTTGAATTCGAATTTCGAACACCCTTTTAGTCTTTTTATTGATTTTTGAATTTGGGTTTCTGAATTATGTTGGTTCATTTGAATTTCTGAATTTTGAGGTTTATGGGTTTTGACTTTTGAGAGATTCTTGGTGCTTTTGAGATTTGAGATTTATGAGTTTTGGTAATTTCTTGATTATTTTGAGTTTTTTGAATTTTGGGGTTTATGAATTTTAAGGAATTTGAGAAATTTTCATTTTCAGGTTGGAGTCATCATTTTGTTTCAAAGAGGAAGTACCATTTGCACTGCGACCGTGAAGTTTTGGACCTCTGGGATCGTATTTACACTAAATTTTGATCCGGTAATGAACATTTCTTTATAATTTTAAATGCGAAAGGGGTGTGATTCTTTTATTTTATTATAAATTTGGAAGAGTGTGATTCCCTTACTTTTGAATGCGCAAGGGGTGTGATTCCTCTATTTTATTATAAATTTGGAAGGTGTGATTTCCTTATTTTTGAATGCGAAAGTGAGTGTGATTCCTCTATTTTATTATGAATTTGTAAGGGTGTGATTTCTTATTTTTAAATGTTAAAGCGGTGTGATTTCCCTATTTTATTATGAAAATGCGATTTCTTTATTTTTGAATGTGTAAGGGGTGTGATTCCTTTATTTTTGAACGTTAAGTTGATGGTTATAAAATTTTATATTTTATCTTAAAAATAATAGTAAATTCATTCTTTTGAAATTCTGAATTTGCCTATTTGAGGAGGGTGTAATTACTTTTCTCCCTATTAGGAAAGGTCATTTGCCAGTCATGTCCCACGAACTGTGGCACACGTCCTTTAGAAGATACAAAAAGATATAGTGTGTGTTGTCACTTGTTAGCTTGTGATGACTTTGTGAGTCGTGATTTGCATTTAATATATTAGGTTTGAAAGTTCAACTTTGCCTTCTCGTCTAACAAGTCCCTCCTTCCATTGACTCTCTGTTCCTTTGCTTCCCAATTCCCATAGAACATTCAACCAAAACATAAAGAAAGGAAAAAAAAAAAAAGAGAAATGAACTTCGTACTGAAATTTTACTCACTCTGATTTGACAAGACACTATTCTGTCACCCAATTAAAAGAAAAAACAAAATGAGAAAAAAAATATGTAAGGACGAACAAGACCTTCTCAGTTTTTATTTTTTTTTGCAAAAAATGGTTGTTTGACCAAGATTGGAATACGTAGATTTGATTCAAGTATAAACCGATAAAAACATGTTGATTACAAAATATTATTGCTATTGTTATTTTAATTATTTCTTAATCAAATACAATGACAGAATGTATTACGTGAGTGATGATACGATTTAATTCTAAGAACATACTTTAGGATATATGTTTGGTAAACAAGATCCAATAAAGCACCAATTTTAAACGTTACTTTGTTATGTTTGCGTAAGTGAAATGGGTCATGAGATATATATGTGATTCTTGGCTGGCAATAACGTAGAGGGTCAACAACTACCAAACTACCCTAATTAACTTTGTAAAGATGGTACGTAGTACGCAAGTAATAAATTTTTAAGTTATTACAACTTTGAAATAGTTTGAAAGTGCAGTAAATGCTGTAGTGCTAAATAATTTAAATCCTTTGATAAATAAACCACATGATGTGATCATTTAATTTAATGTAAGTAAGTAAGTTCTGGTTGGAAATTACTGTCATATCAACTTAAAATCTGGTTGAAAAAAGCCAAGATTTTTTTGGGACAAGAGCAGAAGAGAGAGAAGAATATGCCAAATTAATCCTTTACTGTATAGTGCAATTATAGAGAAGTTGGAAATAATAATTGGATTGACTGAACTGAAAAGTCATTTTATTTTCACTCTGCAAAAGGACAAATATGATGTAATAATCTGATACGCATTGGCGGCATGCTTTTGAGAGTTGAATCTGAACTAGGAAAGTCTGACTCATGCTGGGGGAGTGGGTCATCTTATTTTTATGTCATCTCGTGCCTTCTGCGAAATTCTCAAACCTTAAATTACTCGTTTTTAATGTTAACCAACCAAATTTTCATAGTTCCTTTTGAATGACCAAAACCATGTCCATTTGTCCTTGTCTCTTCCTTCTTCACATGTCTTTTAAGGATTTCTTCCTCTGAAGTTGCCAAGAATTTGTAAGGATTCTTCCCTCAAAGGGGTCTTTAAGTTTCTGAATTTCTTTATAAAAAAATTCCTAGGCATTTCAAGAATTGTGTATTTGTGGATTGAGCTAGCACATGATTCCCACTTGTGGGATTACACTGGGTATGTTGTTGTTGTTGTTGAGTTAGCACGTGATGAGGTATTCAGAATAGTTTAAAGATTCAGTCTTTAACGTGCTTGTTCAGTCAAGGAAATGTTTGATGTGATGTGTTTTTTCTGGTTAATTTTCTGTTCCCAGTTTGCATTGATTTGCAAAGGTTAACTCAATTTCTTGCTAAATATATGAGTTTCAACTCCTTGATTCTGGAATTTTTCCTGTTTACTACTGTCATGTTGGTTAACACATATCTGTGTGCTAAACAGTTCCTTTTTGTGTAATAGAGCCTTGACAGTCAGTGGTTAGATGATGGAAGAAAAAGATGGAGTGGTAACTAAAGTGGAAGGCGTAAGTTCTTTGCCTCCATTAAACTCTTCCACCATTGCAATAGCTATAAATGGTAAGAAAAAGAGCAAATATGTAGTAAGGTGGGCTTTGGACAAATTTGTCCCTGAAGGGAAGGTTTGCTTCAAGCTGTTACATGTCCGTCCGCGCATAACTGGTGTGCCAACCCCCAGTAAGTTGTTTTTCTGCACTGTGTTCTGTCTAAATATTGACTTATTCGAAAGCTTTCTGGTGTATGAAAATTTGCTTGCAGAGGACTGACTTACATAGGCTAGTAATTCAAGTTTAGTCTTTGTAATAAATGTAAGATGATTATAGACTTCAGTAGATTGATGAATTCCAAGAGTGTAAGTTAGGCCACAGTATAGAACATGCTTTTATTCTTGTGCTTTGGAAAACTTTGTCCATGATGACAGTTGATCTTGCATTTGAGGTGTAATGTTCATAAATATCTGATAAATTTGCTTCTGCATCCTGGAACAATGAGATATGCTCTACTTTTTATTTTTGGATGATGAGGTCTTTTGGCCTTTTCTTGCTGGAGCATGCCATATAACCTTTCTTATCTAAATGCACTTTGTGGCAATATAAGAGATATAGTTTTAATCCTTCTCGAACTAGACCTTCTTCAGAAACGAAAGGCAAAGAGCAGACAAACTAGAAAAGATAATAGCTAACAATTCCTTGATGATGCTAACGTGACTAAAGCTTCCTTCTCATATATTATGTCACATGAGTCCTTGATTTTCCTTAAGGTACCTGTGTCAAATATATAAGTAGTACTTTCTGCAGATACTCGGAAATACACTAAATATTAGCATAAAGCTGCTCGTATCAGTGCCAGATGCTTCACACACTTACTGGATACGTCCTCTGAACGAGTCCATCTAACATGGTTCATATGCCAATTTTCTTTGTACACATCAGTTGTCATTAATTAAAAATTCTGGAAACAATGTATGGTATGATAGGATTATGACTTCTTTATTTATCCTTTCTTTAGTGGGAAGCTTTATACCTATTTCTCAAGTGCGGGATGATGTAGTAGCTGCTTTCCGAAAGGATGTCGAGTGGCAAACAAGTGAAATTCTGCTTCCTTACAAGATGTTATGTACTAGACGAAAGGTAAATATAATATCAGAAAAGTGGAAAATCTCCTAAAGTTAAATTGCTGATCACTCAAAATAACAAGCAGGTCCAAGTAGAAGTTTTACAACTTGAATCAGATGATATCGTGAAAGCAATAGCACAGGAGGTCACCAAGCTTAATATCATCAAGCTTGTGATAGGTGCTTCATCTCGTAGCATATTTTCTAGGTAATAACATTTATGCTCTTTTAAATTTTAATTTTGAGCTACTTTGCTGACACTCCAGGTGGCAATCTCTTTATTTTTATTTCATTATGTCTAAGGTATATATTGGCCTCAACACAGATTATGTAGTCCTTAATCCTTATTGCCACACTGCAAAATGGTGATAGTTAAGAAATGCAACTACCTGTGGGTATCTTAGAAGATATAACACAGAAGAGAGGGATGGCACCCAATATGGACAAAAAAGATTATTTACTAGACATCCATGCCAGCTTCGTAAGATCCTTGTGGTCATTGACTTGTAAGATCAAAAGAAACATTGATTCTAGAATAGGGGGCATTCGTGGATTCAATTTTGATGAGCTGTGAGATTCCCTCCCTAAAACAAACCTGACATTTTATCCCCTGCCCTTAGATCATATAATTGTTTCTTTCTGTTTGCAATACTCATGAAAAATAACCAAGTAGTCTTCTTCCTATGTGGACGAACTCTATAGAATTTAAATACTTAATTAGGACAGTGTCAAACTAAAAGAAGAATACAAGAAGTTCATATTATTCGCAAGTCAAGTGTAAAGCAGCTAACATTAGACACCATGCAGCTATTCAAAATTTATATGATACATATGTGAAAATAAATAAAAACTTCAGTTGTTGATGCCCCTAACTAGGCTGAAGAAGCAATAAGAAGTTTGCAAGTAATTCTGTACATGCCAGATCATGAATTAGATCTGGCATCTAGCATCAATGTCATTTCCTGTTGTAAGTCTAAACTTTTTATTTGATGTTTAGGGGACAAAGCTTATCCTCAAGAATCTCGGAGAGTACTCCAACCTTTTGTACCATCTATGCTGTTTCAAAAGGAAAATTGTTATCTGTACGTCCTTCTGATTCAGAGATAAATGGAAGCAGTTCGGCTGAAGATAGTTACACGAGCTGCTCAATCACCAGTTCAACAGGCCACACTTCAAGTTCACTAACAGGTAGTAAAAGTTAATTGTTTGCATTTATTTCATAATTATATATGTTTCCCCAAACAAAATACTACAAACTGTTGCCCAGTTTTGTGTACCTTGGCCGAACTTGTCGCCTTTGGGTGAAAACCTTTTTACTCCTTTTAGGGTTTATGTAGTTCTTTGCTCCATTTCTTGCTCCCTTGTTCTTCAGCAGCAACATGAATTCTCATTACCATCACCCCTAATGTTGGATGGAGCATATATTGGTTAGTACTGAATGTCTAGATGCTGTATTTGATGGCTCTAAATGAAAAACATGGTAGCAACTGTTAATATTCCCTGCCGCACCTCTATCAATGCATGCCTCAGGATCGTGATAGCATGTGCTGTATCTTGATTGAAGAAGTATCTTTGTAATAAATCTTCTGCTAAACAAGGAAGCAGTTTGTCCATTCTTAGAAGTACTCATGGTACCTTGTAAAAAAGGTTATATTAGGCAAGGTAATGCTTTGGGCCTTTTAATGAATCTCCACTCGAGCTGTTTTCATAGATTAGGTAGTCATTCAACTCTCATTACTTCATACTTATCATCTGACACATCGTGAATGTTGGTTTTTAGTTTGGGTGATTCATTTTAATATGCCGTCTGTTGAAAATACACCAGACTTTGTTGAAAGATTTATCCATTCAAAATTCAAAATATTTCTCCCCGGAATATGCCTATGAGTTAAGCATACATCAATTCACTAAAGAGTCTATTAATTAAAAAAAGTACATTGGTGATGGTTCACTATCTGTAATTACCCATCCCCACTGACCAGAATCATAACTTCATCCTTTGGATCTTGATCAAATTCACTCTCCGGCAAAATCTCTTCTTCCTTCACTCTGTTTCCTTCAAAAGCATTTGAAAGATCAATAAATTCTTGGATCTTCTATTTGAGTACACATTGAAGATTCTTTAGTATTCATGAGTAGTTCATTGCTTCTTATGAGTAGGACTTTGCTTTGCTATTTGCACCAAGGTAGAATGGGAGTCTACTTTGAAACAAAGTCTTCCATAGTTACTGGTTTTTCACATTCAAATTCCATCTTTCTTTTATTATTAATTGTTATGCCTTGTCTATTGATTAAGTGTTTTTGTTAGTGTTTGCATATTTAGTTATTTTCTAACAATAAATTCCATTTTCTTGAGAGACTTCAAGTACTAGGACATTTTCTATATGTGGGAGTAAGTTCATCATTTCTGCTTTTCAGAAAGGTCGGAACCAGACTCAAGTTCTTCATACAGTCACTTCCGTTCTCCATCACTACCGATGCAAAGATTTCAAGCTCTGTCACATATTAATCAGAACTTTCCTCATAGAAGAGCAAATTCAAATGAATCAGTCCACCATAAAAACTATTCTCTTGATTTTGGAGACGGTGCGGATGATGTCAGTTCTTCTCCCCAAGGAACATTTCTTACTGATGGAGATGATCCTGCTTCTAGTTTTAGGAGCTTGGTAACTGACAACTATTTAACAGCAGATGATCAAGCTTCAATTTCAGGCGCTCAGACAGATTCATCGTCGGGATATGAGGTATATTCTGCCTCAGTTTGTTATATTCATTACTCATCAAATGGGCATAGATCAAAATTCTGATCAACTGATGATGACATGATTTCATTTCACTTACATCAGGCATGCTTCCTGTTCTTTTTGTTCTGGATCTGTCAAAAACAATCTAGTGCACATTCTAGACTTTTAACACTGTTCAATCTTCAAATGCAGGTGGACATCAATTTTGAGCTAGAGAAGCTAAGAACTGAATTAAGACATACTCGAGGAATGTATGCAGTTGCACAAACGGAAGTAATTGATGCTTCTAGGAAGGTATGCTTAGGCAACAATGACTTCTAATATTCAACTTTTTATGTCTGATTCATATCGTATAGTGATCATAAACCTGCCCACAAACAGATAAATGAGCTTCACAAGCGTCGGTTGGAGGAAGACGTCAAATTTCGGGAAATTTGTTTGAAGGAGGAGGAAGTTAAAGAGTTAGCACAAAAAGAGAATGAGAAGTATGAAGCGGCAAAAGAAGAAGCTGAGTATGTGAAGGACTGTGCTGAAAGAGAGGCTGCACAAAGAGAAGAAGCAGAATTACTAGCCTTACGTGAGGCAAAAGAAAAAGATAAGCTTGAGAATGCCTTGACAGGTCAGGCACATCAGTACCAAGAATTCACTTGGGAAGAGATCATATCTTCCACCTCTTCATTCGCTGAAAATCTTAAAATTGGTATGGGGGCATATGGAACCGTTTATAAGTGCAGCTTGCATCATACTACAGTCGCTATCAAAGTTCTTCACTCTGAGGGATCTCACCTGACGAGGCAATTTCAGCAAGAGGTATGACAAGTTAATGAATGAAAGAATGACCAAATTGAATTAGCTTGAGATTTAAAAGAAAAAATTACTTCACTTACTGGATTATTTTATTTTTGTGACAAGGTTTACTTTACTTAGTTGATAAATGGAATCCTTTTCGCAAGCACTTGGGTTAATTATATTTCCTTACACCTATTGGTGACAATTCTCAATCTTATTTACCAACTTTGCAAAATGTTAAATTGATACAGAGTTACTTGGAAAATTTGTTCACAACAATATGTATCAATTCTAAACAAGTCGGTGACTATATGAATTCTCACTACTGCATTTACACTCAACTCATGTCATATCATATCACATCCAACTTTAATTTGTTAACTAAGCAATAATTGTAAATCATGTATAAGATCCACCACTCAAGTATGATGACTAAACACAGAAGAAAAGATACTAGTTAGTACTATATTTAGATTGATGAAAGATGAAACTTTCAATGTGGAACTGTTTAGCACCAAATATGAAGTAACTTCGAAGTGTACTTGTACGAAAAGGTGGCCACTACATTTACAAGAAAGCAAAATACATTTGGTCATTTTCAGTATTGAAGTTCTTAAGCACTAAGATAGTTATAACTTATAAAGCAAAAAAGGCTGATAGATAGTTTTGCAAAAACCAGGACCACCATATTTACAAGAACCCAATATATGCTTGGTCCTTTAGATGTACATAAAATATACAGCTTTCACTAGCTTATCCCATAAGTTTGGTCACGGAAGTTTGAAAGTTCCTGCTTCCCCGGACATCATTGTCATCAATGTGCTAAGAGAACAGGAAACACTTTTGAATTTCTATATCTGTTGCTTATGTAGTCTTTGACACTTGTTAGTTCCCTTGATAAAGCTTGCTTCTTTTACCTACTTAGTCATTCAAATGGAATTGGTCCGTAGGTGCGAGAATGTCATGATTGAAAGTAATAAAAGGGGATGAGGTAGACCTTGTACCATTACCATATGTTACTTATTTTTATAGCCAACCATGTACTGGAAATTTATTTGGGAATGATTTTCCATGATAAAGAAAAAGAATAGTCAAAAAGCGAAAGTTTATTAATTGATGGATTTCCTTAATTTTATGAAAGTTGAAAAAGATCATCAAAGAATTTTTCTTAAAGAGTAGAATCTTCAATGTCATCAATGAAATAAGAGAACAAGCTATACATCCCTGGATAATGTGTTGTTTGTTCTCTTATTGCATTGATGACAGTGATGTCTGGGGAAGTAGGAACTTTTGAATTTCCGTGACCAAAACTCATGGGATAAGCAAGTGAAGTTGTATATTTTGTGTACATCTAAAGGGCCAAACATAAATTGGGTTAGATTGGGTTCTTGTAAATATGGTGGTGCTGGCTTTTGCAAAACCATCTATCAGCCTTTTTTCCATTATAGATTATAACTTATCTTAGTGCTCAAGCACTTCAATACTGAAAATGACCAAATTTATTTTGCTTTTTGTAAATGTAGTAGCCACCTTTTCGTACAAGTACACTTCAAAGTCACTTTGTAGTAAGTAAATATTTTGGTGCTACACAGTTCCACATTTAATCTAAATATATTACTAACTGGTATCTTTTCTTCTGTTTAGTCATTGTAGTTGAGTGGTGGACCTTATACATGATTTACATTATTGCTTAGTTAACAACTTAAACTTGGTTGATATGATATGAGTTAGAGCGTAAATGAAGCAATGACGACAATTCATATAAGTATCGACTTGCTTGTTAACAAATTTTCCAGGCAACTCATTATCAATTTAACGTTTTGTAAAGTTGGTATTTAAGATAGTTAAATGTGAGAATTGTCACCAATAGGTGTAAGAAAATATAATTAATCCAAGTTCCTGCAAAAAGGATTCCATTTATCAACTAAGTAAAGTAAAACTTTTCAAAATCAAATAAGTAAAGTAATATTTTGTTAGCTTGAGATTTGGAAGACCATTATGCGTAGGGTACCTACCAATATTAGTCCCCTCTGTTTTAGAATTCTTAGGATCTGCTCTTTTGGTTTTTCAGCTGGAAATATTAAGCAAAATCAGTCATCCACACTTGCTAATCCTTCTTGGTGTGTGCCCCGATCGTGGTTGCTTAGTGTATGAATTCATGGAGAATGGTAGCTTGGAGGAGAGGCTTCTCAGGAAACATGATACGCCTCCGATTCCATGGTTTGATAGATATCGAATTGCATGGGAAGTGGCCTCTGCCCTTGCCTTTCTTCACAACTCCAAGCCAGATCCAATTATTCATCGTGATCTAAAGCCAGCAAACATATTGCTTGATCGTAATTTTGTCAGTAAAATTGGTGATGTTGGCCTCTCAACTATGATTAATTCAGACACTTCGTTATCCACCATTTACAAAGACACAGGTCCTGTGGGAACACTTTGCTACATAGACCCTGAGTACCAAAGGACCGGAATGATCTCTCCAAAATCTGACATCTATGCATTTGGGATGGTTCTGTTGCAGTTGCTAACATCAAAAGCAGCAATGGGACTTCCCCACATTGTTGAGACAGCGATCGATAAGGATAATCTAACTAAGGTACTAGATTCAGAGGCTGGTAAATGGCCATTAGAAGAGACAAAGAAACTAGCAATGCTAGCACTTAAATGCACAGAGCTTTGTCGAAGAGACAGGCCCGATTTGAAAGGTGAAATTCTCCCTGCATTGGAGAAATTGAAAGAAGTTGCTGATAAGGCTCGAGATTCTTCCTCAACCACCCGGCCTTCTCCTCCTAACTACTACTTGTGCCCTTTACTCAAGGTGTGCTATTCTTTGCTTCCCTTAACTATCACAATGTGATGATGATGATGCACATTTGATGTGGTACGCAATAGTATCAAAGAATCAAATGTTATGTTCTATCAGTTTCTCATCTTCATTTCTAAGGCATGGTTGGTTCTTTTGTTGCAGGATATAATGGAGGAACCTTGTGTGGCGGCTGATGGGTATACTTACGACAGGAAGGCAATAGAAACATGGTTAAAAGAGAACGATATATCACCAATGACAAACCTACCATTAGCTCATAAGAACCTTCTACCAAATTACGCACTGCTTTCCGCGATTCTGGACTGGAAATCAAGAAAGGCTGGAAATATTTGGATTGTTTAGATAGATCTTTGTGAGACTTATAGTCTAGTTGAACATAGCTTACCAAATTTATATACCTTCACACAGTGAACCAGCCTATAGATTTGGATGTTTCTCTGTATGTAGCATATAACAATGTTAGAAGCATAAAAATATGTGAGACAGTAAGAGAAGAGTTGTGCCCGGGGTGGGGGTGTGTTGGGGTTGTGAAAGGTTGCATATGAAACTATGTAATGACATGCATCAGTCTTGAATTCCTGTTGTCATCAGTGAAGCTGCAATGATCGTGTTGAGACCTTCTTTAATATCAAACAGTGTGTTCTTTGCAATATCTCCATGAAAATTTGGCATTTTATGGAAAAGACAGAATTTTAATCCCACAAGAAGCAGCTTGGACTTAATCTTGCCTCCTATATCCACGGGATATATTGGGATTCCCATAACATATACTATAAAGATTCTAAAACCAAAGCCCACGTGGCCAGGCATGATCATCCAAAATTGCTTTAGGACCTAATTTTCCTGGCATTGTAGTTCAATCGGTCAGATCACCTCCCTACCAACGCGGAAGTTGTGGGCTCGAGCCCAATCAGCCCGATGGATTCAATAAATATATCTATTCATCTCTCCATTTTCTGTGAAAAAGGGGGACAGGGAACATACTTCATTCCCAACAAGTCATCTGCTTGACCTTGCTTCAATCTTGTTTGAACATAGGCAGATCCAAGATTTATACTTAAGTTATTAGAATAAGCAAATTGTACATATGGGTTCAGATCTAATATTTGTTGATATTTTAGTAGGTTTTCAAATGTGTAAATATATCTATGCTTCCTGTTGAAAATACTTGGTTCAGATGAACTTGTTGCAAAAGAGCTCCACTGCATGTGAACCACCCTATCATTCTTGTTTCTTTCGTAACGATCGGGAATAAGAAAAAGAGCATTTGAAGTTTTTGGGTTATCATATTTTGCCCACTATTCAACTTTTTAGGTTTCTGGAGCTGCTAAAGGCCTTAACATTAGACACATAACTGTAAATGGTGATCCTGTTCTTATTTTCATTTTTTCTCCTTTTTCTTTAAATACACTTAATTTAACAAAATTCTGTATAACAACACATAATATATATTTCTTCACTTCATTAGTGGCCCCTTTTTAAAAAAATAAAACAGATCACCACTATCTTGTTTGGTATGTACATTACCATGCACAATCTATCTTGCTAATCTTTATAGGAATGAGGAAAATATATATTAATAAATAAAATAACAAAATAAAGAGACAAGTTCATGAAAAACAGCCATATGCAATATGGCCAGGTGAATGGTGGGGTTTACGTTGAGTTTGCTTTATTGGACATCTCCATTTTTGCCATTATTTGATAATAATCCTTTTTCAATAAGTAATTAGTACTATATAATTCTCCTCTGTTTTAATAGTTCAATTATTTTAACAGAGGAGAAAGTTTCCTTTATTCTTTGCTTTGGGCATTAAGCATGCATTTCCATTGGTCGTGGTAAGATAAAGGAATACAAAAGCTAACAACACTACGTGCAAATTTCTTAAGGAAAAGGTGGAAAATTAATTTGACTTATTTTAAGATGAAGCTTAACAGCATTTATGGATTGGGACATATAAGCAACTTGAGATATGGAATTGGTGTAATAAACTCACCTGTTTATAATTAATTAATCAAAATGATTTTTCTCCGGCAGAAACCACCAAAAGAGATCCAGCTAACCTTTACATGGGATGTCGTTTCTTCTTTTATTCTTTTAATTAATTATTACAGTAGTATTTGAGTCAGTTTTCACGACTATTCTATAGAATCCCTAACACATTGACTAGTACAAGTATTAGATAACTCGGTGATAACTCACATGTTGTAATCATGAGCTTGGAGCTGACCTTTTATGCCTAAAAAGTTCAGGATGTATTGACAATATGTGGAAGGAAGATTTGAAGGCTCAAAACATGCTCAAATGAAAGTTCAAGGCCACAAGGAAATTGCTGGTATTTGGGCCAAGCACAGAGGTCCGCGGTCGCGGGGAATGGACTTCAGGCCAAGGATCACTATCGCGGTACAGAGGTCGCTATAGTGGAAGACATTCGGGCGATTGAGAACTACGTCCGCAGAGTTGTGTGTCTGTGTCAAGCACATCGCTAGGAGTTGGCCACAATCGCGAGAAGCTGTGTTCCAAGCCATATTTTGCAAAACTGATCAATGGTTGATTGGCTATATTTGTAATTAGTATTACCTACTATAAAAAGTAACTTTTAGGGTTCATTTGCTTAGCTAGTTTTTGTTGATTAAGATCATTGATGAAGGCTCCTTTTGAAAGTTTTGGGAAGAGTCCTTGTCTCTTCAATAGAACCTCTTTTGAATTCTCTATGTAAGAATTTTATGTATGATTTCAGTTTCTCTACCCCTGTAAATTGAATCTAGTAATTAAATGCTAATTTGATTATTAGATTGTCCTTTAGTTCTTTTAATTCCTTTAGTTCTTTTAATTCTATCTCTATCTACTTGAATGGTTGTTCGTTTTCTTGTTTGTTTGAATTTGGTAGTTATCACTTTAGGAACCACAGTGCTAGCAAATAGCGGGCCTTCGTTTTTCTTTTCATTAATGCAACTCACCAATTATTATTATGTCCATTGATGATCATGTTACCTGTCTCCTAGACTACGTTCGTAACTGGATCAATTGCTTTCCTTGCTACCAAGAACTACACAGATGAGAAGATCTTAACTATACTCTTTTTTTCTTTTTTTTCTTTTTTTGGTGTATTCTAGTATGTGCACGTGCATTGGGAGACAGAGAGGGAGCAGCTTGATATAATGCATACGTAAGAGAAAGGAGAATACAGTAATCAAATCAATACAGTAAGCTTTGTAAATCTTATAGTGTTAGACTTTTCGGACAATGACAAAACTGGCAGATCAATAATTTCAATGATGTTGATGGGAAATGACTCCTCTTTGTCTTGTTGCTGAAACAGTGTGTCCTTTCTAAGTAATGTTTAAGCTTTTAACCCAAAAAACACAAAAATGTTCACCACATTTGTCAACAAATCATGGTACATGCACTCGGTTGGTGGTGATTGTATCTTATGGATCCATTGGAGCTTCCAACTGTCACCAGATTTTCTCTGAAATTGAGACGTCTCTGGTTGTTAACTGCTATCACAGGATAAACTAATTAAACGTCACTCTTTAAACTTTCAACTATAATTTACAAATATCTCGGTCATATGGCAATGTGTAGTTCCTAATCCATCCACCCCTTTCTTTATGAGAGCACTGTGAATCGAATCGAACAATTTTATTATGTGTCTCACACAACTAAGTGGGGACCCAAATCTTACACTTTTGGGTTCACTTTTTGTGAGACAAAAAAGAGTCTCACGCGACTTGTATTAGTCGTGTGAATCACAAAATAAAACTTTTCGAATCTTCAGGATCGAGAAACTTGTTTCTGATTCTTGAGTGAACTTGTGCTTGGACAAAAGAACTGGACACCAACTTCATAGTTCTTGCCAATTGATTCAAGCTTCACAACATTCTCTTGCTGTGATTGCACATAGGGAATTAAGACATGTCCCCCAAAAAGCAGTTTCCTCACACGAAGTCAGAGCGTTATATCAGCATCATCAACATGCTTATCATGACCTTAAGTATGTCAATATCGATCGATTAGATCAAGTCAGTCAGACGAAACAGGTCATGCTTCAAGCAGAAGCAGAAAGATTGTTCATTTTCATTTTCCAATTTCTTCAAGCTTGCGAAGAACCTGCTTTATACTAGGCCTAAGAGCAGGTGAGGGAGAACAACAAGCCATTGCAAGCTGAAGGAATTCATAAACATGATCTTCATTAACTTCCCTTTGGCCATCACCTTGGCTAAGCAGAATCTGTGGATGGAAAAAATCCACAACTCTATGATCAAGAACTGCACTTTGAATGGCATTAGGCAAATAAATATCCTTATCAAGATTTGGTTTCTTGTAGAATGGTTCTTTCCCTGTTACTAACTCTAACAAGATAATCCCAAGGCTGTAAATATCAGTTTCTTCACTAACTTCTTTCATCTTGATTAATTCAGGGGCTTTGTATCCCTGAGCTGCTGAAGCTTCAAGCATTTCTTGGCCTGCAGTTGGATTCAGGAGAAGATGCAACCCAAAATCGGACACATAAGGTCTGAAGTGACGATCCAAAAGTATATTATTCGACTTGAGATTCCCGTGGATTATGGGAATTTCCAAATCTGTGTGAAGATAATTCAGTCCTTGAGCAATGCCAGTGGAGATCCTACTTATGATGTGCCATTTATGAGCCTCACCATTCCCGTCTGTAATCATTAGATGCACAATTTTATTTAAACGATTGAATATTAGACAACAGTACCAATGAAACCTAATGCATTTGTATACTTGCGAGTGGTTGAACTTAACACGATAAGAAATTAATGAAAATATAATTTTGACAAATTACCTACTATTAGGTTCTTAGGAAAAATGACAAGAAAATTGACTGAAATTTGAGGCAAGATATGTTGAAACTATTACACTGCACGTGACTGGGTTTTTAAATAAGCAGAAGAAAACAAATTCCACCTAAATCCAGAAAGCAAACTTTTTCAACACAAACAAACATTTCCAAGGACACAAGAAATATAGAATTATGGAGAAATATAATATCACCGCTAAATTTTTTTAAAAAGTAAGAGAGAAAAAAAGGAAGAAAGACAAGTTCCATCTATGCTTTCCAGATTCATAAACACGGTTGTTGAGATGTCACCAAAAAAGCAAGTATATTTACCATCAAAAGAACCTAAAATTTAAACAGCATATAATGTATAGATCATTATTGAAGTCCCTTCAAAGCAGAAGATACAATTTATTACTCATTCCAGTTGTGAGAAAATGATTGACAGGGACTTTTTTCAAGGCACCAAATGGCAAAATCAAGATCCCCCATTTTTGGTCCTGAAAATTTTGTATTTACCAATGAAACCAAAGAAGGAATACAAAACTGAAATGTTTTCTAAGCCTGTGAAAATCAAGCATCTAGTGCTAGATGTTACAATCTTTAAAATGACCAATCTTCTCTTTTCTTATTCTATTTCCAAGACAAGAAACCATATTAAAGATTGTTAGTACTAAATTCATTGTATTTTGGCATTACAACAACATGCCCAGTGTGATGATGTATACAGACCTTACCCTTACCTAGTGTATTCTAATATTATGACTTCGTAATTTATATTCATGTCACTCATTTTTATTAGTAATTTTTCACATGTATATTTATGCTCCAAGTGGAAAACATTAGTTTCAATTAAAACCATACAACAAAGGCACCAGATGAGGACTTACCTCTAATCAATTGAGCTAAGGTTCCATGGCGATAAAAAGGATGTACCATCAATTTCTCTCCTCTTGGCCCTGCATAAAATGCACACAAAGGCACCAAATTAGGATGCCTTAAAGACCCCAAAAGCTCCATAACAGGCACCACTTCTTTCATTGTCACAGTGCAAGCTGGTCTCAAGAATCTCAACAATGTAAGCCTATCAATACTCAGCAAAGTAGCCCTGTATAAAGTCCCATAACTTGATTTCCCTATAACTTCTCCAGGTGCATCCAAGATATCATATACACTGAGATCTTCACCATCTTGAAACTTGATCAACAAATCTTTTTCAACCCCATCTCTTTCTTTAACCTCAAAACTAGCTTCTACATCTCTAGAAACACCTTCCACTCTTTTCCTTCTACAGCAATAAATCAAGAGCAATAAAACAAGTATTGCAGTTACTGAACTTGGTACTATAATAAGTATGAGCATATGCTTGTGTTCCATTTCTTTAATGAAAAGGGCTGACACTTGGGGGTTACTGAAATGGTGAACCTTTATGACATTTTAAAGAAGATCCAAGATCTGGTTAGAATTTTGAGAATGCCAAAGTCTTGAAAATGTGTAAATGGAGGTTGAAAGTGGAATGTTGTTGTTATCATAAGGGAATAATAATGTAAAGGGGGTTGCGGAGATTGTGGGGATTTTGCGGAAACGAAATCAGGAAGAGGGACTTTGGCTTGGCAGACAGAGGAAAAAGGAGAGAGAAAAGAACAAGTCAGAGAGAGAGAGACAGAAGGAGGCATGTGCCTATTTTATGGAATTCATTCATTTCTTCAAATCATGTTTCTTCTTGTATTAATTGCCTCTCTATTCCCCCATCTGTCTTCATCGAAATAGTGTCACTTTAGGCCTTATTTGTTTTCTTTTGTCACGTCTGCATCAAAATATATATTTAAATATTAAGATTTGAGTATTTAAATTTGAATATATATTTAAATATTAAAATTTAAATACTAAATGATTAAGAATTTTTTTTTAATATATGAATGTGTAAGATATCTTTATTTAATAATTAATAAATCAAATTCAAATGTACTAAATTAATCTAAAACTGTATTAATAAAAAAGTTTAAAATATATATATAGTTGGTGATGCTAATAGCCCGCGTCTGTGGTTGCGGATTTCAATTTGGGATGGTGTTGTATGTGGTAGCTAGTGGTGATGGTAGTTGCCTTGATGGTGGCAACTAATAGTGATAGCTAATGGTAGTGGTGAATGATAACGTTTTTACATATAAGATAATTTTGATGGTGGTGATTGTTGGTAGTAATCAGTGGTTGTGTATGGTAATGGTGGTTGGTGGTGATGGTTGTAAATGATGGTTACTGGTGGTGATGGCTAATTATAGTGATTCACAATGGCTGTGGTTGCAGTTGAGGATGGTGGTTGTGGGTGGTGGTTGGCCATAGCGATTGCGGTGAAAGGAAGGAATTAGTGAATTCTCATCTTTATAGAAATCTTTCAATAGATATCGATCTTAAGGATATTAAGATTTTGTTACAGATCTTAATCATTTAGACTACTCAGTGGATGTAACATATAAAATACAGACCCACTTAATGATTAAGATATGAATGAATAAGATTTTGACTTAAAATACAAACGGACTTTACGACTAAGATCTGAATAATTAAGATTAAAACATTCATTAAGTGAAAACAAATGAGGCCTAGTATTTTCTGTTTAATTTATGTATCTTACTTTTTAAAAATTTCGTTAAAAAGGTACTATTATATATTTATATTTAGTAGTAACTCTGATCCTTAATTTCACTATTTAATATGTTATATTTAAGACGACATGACACAAAAGATGTTTTGCTATATTATACACATTTTTAATTTAAGAGCACAACATTTAAAAGTCTCCTTTATTTTCTTAATAAAACTCAATGTCTAGTCAAATTGTGACACACATAATATGAATTGAAGGAAGTTTATGTAGGCGTTTGGCCATAGATTTCAAAATTTTCACTTTATTTAGAATTTATTAAAGTTAGAGTCGAAGATAGAGTTGTGTTTGGTTATACTATTTGCAAAGGAGATAATATAGCACTTTGTTTAAAATTTATGAAGATAGAATTGAGAAACAAGTTTGGAGCATTTTTCTAAATTTGGAATCCGGCTCCAAGTTAAATCTGGAAATTTTATAACCAAACATTATTTTTGAAATAAACTGAAAAATTATTTCGCAAAAAAGTAAATAATTCTCATGGCCAAAGGAATCCTATATTTACCTCATACAAACTCCCTCAACTTCAGTTTATTTGACATTATTTTTTATTTATCTGTTTAACAAAGAATGTCACGTTTCTATATTTCTTCAATGAGAAGTTTTTATCGACGCTCAAATGTTATGATATACGAATATTATATTTAAGATCATATGTTTTAAAAAATTTATAGCCATACAAATATTATGACATGTTTTAAACCACCAAAGAAAAGTATAAATGTTTTTCTTTTTTCTTAAATTTTAGGGCAAGTTAAACTATGACAAATAAGTGAAACGGATTGAGTAATGGTTACGAAGAAGTAAAGAACATTATTCGATTCAATATATAGTATACAGTTAATGTAAGTCCATTTCCATACTTGTTACTCAACCTCTCTTTGAAAAGGGTAAAGATATAGAAGGGATAATATTTTAAACGTTCTTCTTGAACATCATAGAGCATTTGTTGGTGGTGGCA
>NC_081346.1:31904104-31944108 GCF_029784015.1 Lycium ferocissimum
TGTTTACAAAAAAAAATTTTTTTGTCGTACAAAAGTTGGTTTTTGAGAAAAGGGAAAACATGGGGGTGTTTATGGCATATTTTGTAGGGGAAAGATGTTATTACTATTGGTATTGTTGTTGATGTTGTTGGTCATTGAATTGAAATTTCGGGCTAGGCATATAAACGGGGAGATCTTTAACGAAATTCAATCACTATAAATGAATTTATTTGAAAGACTAAGACAAGCGTGTAATAATGAGAGTGACGATTGGTAAATCCTCTTAAATGTAGACTTGCGAGCTTACCCAAGAAGCGTAGCTAGTAAGAGGTGGAACAGGTATGTAAAGCTTACCCTTTCTTTCTTTTGGCATGTCTTAGATGTAAGTAAGATATGATACGAGCCTTGGGGTAAATATTCATAAGATCCGAGCATGTCTACGATCCTTATTCTCTTTAGCGATGTTAGCATTCCTAATATATTCGAGCTATGGTCCTTATGTCTTTTGTGTGATTGGATAGTAAATCTTTGCGTAAAAAGTTTTGTTCCTAAAGGAATTTATACGTCGAATAATGTCCGTAACTTCCATAGGCGGGCTCGGATCGCTTCGATACATTCGTAAAATATTCTATAGCGAATAATGCCGTAACTTTCATAGGCGGGCTCGGATTGGTTTGATACGTGTCTACGATCCCAAAACTCTTTTTAACGTACTCCCCAATGGTATTTAGAACGGATTTAATATGACTATCGTTTGATACTCGAGCGTGATTTGTCTACGTATCTATTGAGTCTTAAAGCTGATTTTTATGCATATGGTTTCTCATTTTACTCTGCTCGTGCGTCTTGTCATTACTTCTTTCAGCTTTGAGTCCGGGCCAAGACACGTATTCGGTGCACAACTCCCCTGCATTGTTCACCGAGTCCTATTTAAGAGGGGTCGGGACACGTTATATGTATATATATACATTCTGGTGTTATGATGTTTTATAGCGTTATGATGTGTTATGGTGTTATGATGTGTTATGGGATTATGTCGGGTTACGGAGTTATACAATATTCTGATGTGTTATCAGGCGCCAAAGACGGGGTGGCAATCATGTTCGTCCGTCGAGTCCCATAACGGGCGGATATGACATGCATGATTTATGTTTCAAAAGTAAGCATTTTGATATTGCGGATATTGTACTTATTTTCCGTACTTAACTGTTCCGATTATGATCCCGTTTACGTATTTCATGCTTTGCGCTACTCGGTACGTATTTCGTCTTCGACCCCTTTCTTGGGGGGCGCGTTTCATGCCGTGTGTACGGATACTCGTTTTTGGTGATCCGCCGACTTAGGATTTCCGTTCCCGGCTATCTTAGGCGCTCCGCTTGTTACGGGAGCCTATATTTTGGCAATGTACACTTCCGTGGTATATATATGTATGTATGCTTATTCGGGGGGTACGGCGGGGCCACCGTCCCGTCAATGTGATTACGTTTACTCTTAAAGGTCCGTAGACATAAATTGTCGGTTGTGGGTAGTTATTGTTCGGTTGTGTCCGTGTGATTTGTGTTACGGGGTGTCACACATATTATGATAGCCTTGTAGCTTATGTGCGATATCCTCTGTGAAAGTTGTATTTGCGATATGTATATATGTATATATGTGATAGCCTTGGGGGCGACGTTTTACTTTTTCGTATGTATAAGTTATTTGTATCTTTGGTCGGTTAATGGGTGTGTACGAGTGCCCGCCTCGGCACTAGTTTGTAGAAAAAATGATGCAATAATGCGTCAATTACGATAGTATTAAAGGAAGGATTGCGAGCACGAGGTAGAGGGGTAGCACAAAAAACCCGATGCGATTAGATATCTAAGATCAACGCGTACAAAAAGATAGCTCGAGTGTATTAGAAGGGGTAAATGCAAAGATGGCATCGTGGGTTGTAAGCAACATTCGAGGACGAATGTTTTAAAGGGGGGAAAGATGTTACACCCGGAAAGTTTGCGTTACCAAGGCTGTCGATGGCTTAGTACGAGCTCGAGGAGAGCGAGTTATACAAGAATTAGGGATAAAGATTATATTATGCGTATAAGAGTGTACATATGACATTGGAGATCGTATGGAGTAAATCGATTGTAAGTTACACGATGATAGCCCTCGTAACCATAAGTTAAGGTGGGGCCCACATGTCGGGATTTTATAAAGGACATATGAAGAGATATATGGGTAGTACATGTGAAGTTGAGCAAGTCCTAAAAAGGACCCGCAAGCCAAAAATGAGTGTAAGCCCTCGAAAAGGACGATTTAAGAAAACGTTTTCGGGCGATCGACTTCGAGGGCAAAATCGGTATTATGAATTTGGAATTTGGGAAAACTCCCCAGAATGAAAGTTGTATATAATTGAAATATATTTTCAACCATAGGTCGTGGGTTCATAGGCGACGTCGGGATAAGGAGATATGAACGTTTTAAGGAAAAAGGTCGGTGGGCCGAGCCCAACCCGAGCCCAACCGGGTCGGGCCCATTACCCACACCTTTTTAAGTAAAATTTCAGCCTTTTCTCCACATTTTTCATACCAAAACACCCAGAAAATTCTGAGAAAAAGAGAGAGGAGAGCCTAGAGAGAAAAATCAATTTTGACCAAAATCGAGCCCCGAATTCCGAACCCAGCGAAGAGAAAAGTGTCGTACGTCGCGTTGCCTTCAATTTGAGCTAAAAATCAACCAAGAAGAAGAGGGTGGACGTGGTGGCTGAACACTTGAGGTAAGATTAAGGTTCCTTTTCATTGTTAACAAGTTTATTCAGAGTTTTAACGGATTAGAACGGAGGGAATAGTGCGATAAAATCGTTTGTTGGCGTTGTCGGATTATGAATTTAGGCTTGAAGAGAAATTTGGATAAAAATATATGTATTTATTTTGTAGTATATTGAGGATGTTATTATCGATGTTGTTGGTATTAATTTCGGCTTCGTTACGGAAATAAAGTTATTAATTAGTCGTATCGCAAGTTGGTTGGTTGAGAAAATGGGAAAACGATTAATTGTGGGCTATTTTATGGCATATGTTGTATTGGAAATGATGTTATTACTATTGGTATTGTTGTTGATGTTGTTGGTTATTGAATTGGAATTTCGGGCTAGGCATATAAACAGGGGAGATGCTGCCGAAATTTCGGCAGACTATAAATGAATTTATTTGAAAGACTAAGACAAGCGTGTAATAATGAGAGTAATGATTGTGTAAATCCTCTTAAATGTAGACTTGCGAGCTTGGACGAAGAAGCGTAGCGAGTAAGAGGTGGAACAGGTATGTAAAGCTTACCCTTTCTTTCTTTTGGCATGTCTTAGATGTAAGTAAGATATGATACGAGCCTTGGGGTAACTCTATTCATAAGATCCGAGCATGTCTACGATCCTTATTCTCTTCTTGATGTTAGCATTCCTAATATATTCGAGCTATGGTCCTTATGTCTTTTGTGTGATTGGATAGTAAATCTTTGCGCATAAAAAGTTTTGTTCCTAAAGGAATTTTATGTCGAATAATGTCCGTAACTTCCATAGACGGCTCGGATCGCTTCGATACATTCGTAAAAGGTTCTATAGCGAATAATGCCCGTAACTTTCATGGGCGGGCTCGGATTGGTTTGATACATGTCTACGATCCCCAAAACTCTTTTTAACGTACTCTATAATGGTATTTAGAACGGATTTAATATGACTATCGTTTGATACTCGAGCGTGATTTGTCTACGTATCTATTGAGTCTTAAAAGCCGATTTTTATGCATATGGTTTCTCACTACTACGCACCGTGCATACTGTTATTACTTCTTTCACTGAGTCCCGGGCCAGGACACGTATTCGTGCACAACTCCCCTGCATTGTTCACCGAGTCCCTCACTAGAGGGTCGGGACACGTTATATGTATATATATACATTCTGGTGTTATGATGTGTTATGGCGTTATGATGTGTTATGGTGTTATGATGTGTTATGGGATTATGTCGAGTTACGGAGTTATACAATATTCTGGAGTATGATGTGTTATGGCGCCAAAGACGGGGTGGCGACCATGTTCTATCCGTCGAGTCCCATAATGGGCCGGATATGACATGCATGATTTATGTTTCAAAAGTAAGCATTTTGATATTCTGGATATTGTACTTATTTTTTGTACTTCTTGTTCCGATTATGATCCTGTTTACTGTATTTCATGCTTTGCATACTCGGTACATATTTCGTACGACCCCTTTTCATCGGGGGGCACGTTTCGTGCCCGCGAGGTACGGATACTCGTTTTGGTGATCCGCCTTAGGATTTCCATTCGGTATCTTGGGGCGCTCTCTTGTTCGGAGCCTATATTTTTGGCACGTACACTTCCGTGGTATATATATGTATGTATGCTTATTCAGGGGTACGGCGGGGACCTGTCCCGTCATGTGATTCTGTTATTACTCTTAAAGGTCTGTAGACATACGTGTCGGTTGTGGGTAGTTATTGTTCAGTTGTGTCTGTGTGATTTGTGTTCTGGGTGTCCCCCTATATTATGATAGCCTTGCCGGCTTATGTGCGATATCCTCTGCTGAAAGTTGTGACTGCGATATGTATATATGTATATATGTGATAGCTTTGGGGGCGACGTTTTACTTTTCTGTATGTATAAGTTATTTGTATGCTGATTCTGGTTAATGGGTGTGTACGAGTGCCCAGCTCGGGCACTAGTTTGTAGAAAAAAATGATGCAATAATGCATCAATTACGATAGTATTAAAGGAAGGATTGCAGAGCCTGAGTAGAGGGTAGCACAAAAAACCCAGTACATTGGATATCTAAGATCAACGCGTACAAAAAGATAGCTCAAGGTGGCACCGAAGGGGTAAATGCAAAGATGGCATCGTGGGTTGTAAACTGCAACATTCGAGGACGAATGTTTTAAAGGGGGGAAAGATGTTACACCCCGGAAAGTTTGCGTTACCAAGACTGTCGATGGCTTAGTACGAGCTCAGGGAGAGCGAGTAGTTATACAAGAATTAGGGATAAAGATTATATTATCGCGTATAAGAGTGTACATATGACATTGGAGATCGTATGGAGTAAATCGGTTAACAAGTTACACGATGATAGCCCTCGTAACCATAAGTTAAGGTGGGGCCCACATGTAGGGATTTTATAAAGGACATATGAAGAGATATATGGGTAGTACATGTGAAGTTGAGCAAGTCCTAAAAAGGACCCATAAGCCAAAAATGAGTGTAAGCCCTCCAAAAGGACGATTTAAGAAAACGTTTTCGGGCGATCTGACTTCGAGGGGCCAAAACGGTATTATGAATTTGGAATTTGGGAAAACTCCCAGAATGAAAGTTGTATATAATTGAAATAGATTTTCAACCATAGGTCGTGGGTTCATAGGCGACATCGGGATAAGGAGATATGAACGTTTTAAGGAAAAAAGGTCAGTGGGTCAGGCCCAACCCGAGCCCAACCGGGTCAGGCCCATTACCCACACCTTTTTAAGTAAAATTTCAGCCTTTTCTCCTCATTTTTCATACCAAAACACCCAGAAAATTCTGGAGAAAAAGAGAGAGGAGAGCCTAGAGAGAAAAACCAATTTTGACCAAAATCTGAGCCCCGAATTCCGAACCCATGAAGAGAAAAGTGTCGTACGTCGCGTTGCCTTCAATTTGAGCTAAAAATCAACCAAGAAGAAGAGGGTGGACGTGGTGGCTGCACACTTGAGGTAAGATTAAGGTTCCTTTTCATTGTTAACAAGTTTATTCAGAGTTTTAACGGATTAGAATGGAGGGAATAGTGCGATAAATTCGTTTGTTGGCGTTGTCGGATTATGAATTTAGGCTTGAAGAGAAATTTGGATAAAAATATATGTATTTATTTTGTAGTATATTGAGGATGTTATTATCGATGTTGTTGGTATTAATTTCGGCTTCGTTACGGAAATAAAGTTATTAATTAGTCGTATCGCAAGTTGGTTGGTTGAGAAAATGGGAAAACAGTGTGTGGGCTATTTTATGGCATATGTTGTGTTGGAAATGATGTTATTACTATTGGTATTGTTGTTGATGTTGTTGGTTATTGAATTGGAATTTCGGGCTAGGCATATAAACAGGGGAGATGTTGCCGAAATTTCGGCAGACTATAAATGAATTTATTTGAAGGACTAAGACAAGCATGTAATAATGAGTGTAATGATTGTGTAAATCCTCTTAAATGTAGACTTGCGAATCTTGGACGAAGAAGCGTAGCGAGTAAGAGGTGGAACAGGTATGTAAAGCTTACCCTTTCTTTCTTTTGGCATGTCTTAGATGTAAGTAAGATATGATACGAGCCTTGGGTAACTCTATTCATAAGATCCGAGCATGTCTACGATCCTTATTCGCTTCTTGATGTTAGCATTCCTAATATATTCGAGCTATGGTCCTTATGTCTTTTGTGTGATTGGATAGTCAATGCCGCATAAAAGTTTTGTTCCTAAAGGAATTTTATGTCGAATAATGTCCGTAACTTCCATAGACGGGCTCGGATCGCTTCGATACATTCGTAAAAGGTTCTATAGCGAATAATGCCCGTAACTTTCATGGGCGGGCTCGGATTGGTTTGATACATGTCTACGATCCCCAAAACTCTTTTTAACGTACTCCTAATGGTATTTAGAACGGATTTAATATGACTATCGTTTGATACTCGAGCGTGATTTGTCTACGTATCTATTGAGTCTTAAAAGCTGATTTTTATGCATATGGTTTCTCACTACTCTGCTCGTGCATGTTTGTCATTACTTTTTCACCGAGTCCCGGCCAGGACACGTATTCGTGCACAACTCCCCTGCATTGTTCACCGAGTCCCTCATTAGAGGGCCGGGACACGTTATATGTATATATATGCATTCTGGTGTTATGATGTGTTATGGCGTTATGATGTGTTATGGTGTTATGATGTGTTATGGGATTATGTCGAGTTACGGAGTTATACAATATTCTGGAGTATGATGTGTTATGGCGCCAAAGACGGGGTGGCGACCATGTTCTATCCGTCGAGTCCCATAATGGGCGGATATGACATGCATGATTTATGTTTCAAAAGTAAGCATTTTGATATTCGGATATTGTACTTATTTTTTGTACTTCTTGTTCCGATTATGATCCTATTTACTGTATTTCATGCTTTGCATACTCGACATATTTCGCATCGACCCCTTTCATCGGGGTCGCGTTTCATGCCCGCAGTACGGATACTCGTTTTGGTGATCCGCCAGCTTAGGATTTCCATTCAGCTATCTTGGGGCGCTCTCTTATTCCGGAGCCTATATTTTGGCACAGACACTTCCGTGGTATATATATGTATGTATGCTTATTCAGGGGTACGGCGGGGCCCTGTCCCGTCATGTGATTCTGTTGTTACTCTTAGAGGTCTGTAGACATACGTGTGGGTTGTGGGTAGTTATTGTTCAGTTGTGTCTGTGTGATTTGTGTTCTGGGCGTCCCCCTATATTATGATAGCCTTGGGGCTACGCGCGATATCCTCTCGCTTTGAAAGTTGTGGATTGCGATATGTATATATGTATATATGTGATAGCTTTGGGGGCGACGTTTTACTTTTCTGTATGTATAAGTTATTTGTATGCTGATTCTGGTTAATGGGTGTGTACGAGTGCCCAGCTCGGGCACTTGTCACGGCCTACGGGGTTGGGTCGTGACAATTTATTAGGCCAATTGTCTCACCGGGGCGCGCCAGTCTTATTTGTCCGAAATAAAGATGGTTCCTTACGCATGTGCATTGATTACCTTCAGTTGAACAAGGTCACCATTAAGAACAGATACCCTCTTCCCAGAATAGGTGATTTGATTGAGTAACTTCGCAGTGCCCGTCTATTCCAAAATTGACCTCGCATCGGATACCATCGCTAAAGGTTAAGGAAGTTGATATTCAAGAGGCGCTTTCGGAACCCATTATGGTCATTTTGAATTTCTTGTCATGTCATTTGGATTTACAAACGCACCAGCTGCTTTCATGGATCTTATGAACAGGATCTTCAAGCCTTATCTTGATTTATTCATCATTATTTTCATTGATGATATTTTGGTGTATTCCCGTAGTGAGGCTGAACAAGCAGAATATCTCAGAATAGTGTTGCAGACACATCGGGATCGTAAGCTTTATGCTAAATTCTCAAAGTGTGAATTTTGCCTTAAGTCAGTGGCACTTTTAGGCCATGTAATTTCAGTTGAAGGTGTAAGGGTTGACTCTCAGAAGATAGATGTCGTAAAGAATTGGCCCAGACCCACTTCAGTTTCTAATATAAGAAGTTTCTTGGGTCTGGCGGGTTATTATAGACGCTTTGTGGAGGGGTTTTCCTCTATTTCAGCTCCGTTGACCAAGTTGACTCAGAAAAAGGTTAAGTTTCAGTAGTCAGATGCATGTGAGCAAAGCTTTGAAGAGTTGAAGAAGAGGTTGACTACTGCTCCAGTTTTGACGCTGCCAGAGGAAACGGAAGGGTTTGTGGTTTATTGCGATGCTTCGAGAATTGGTCTCGGATGTGTCTTAATGCAGCATGGTAAGGTTGTAGTTTATGTATCGCGTCAGCGTAGGACTCATGAAAAGAATTATCCGACTCATGACTTAGAGTTGGCAGCCGTGGTTTTTGCACTTAAGATATGGCATCATTATTTATATGGAGCGCGTGTGGATATTTTCACCAATCATAAAATCCTGCAGTATATCTTCAAGCAAAGAGAGCTGAATCTTAGGCAGAAAAGATGGCTCGAATTGCTTAAGGATGGTGATGTAGATATTCTCTATCATCCAGAAAAGGCAAATGTAGTAGCCGATGCTCTTAGTCGGCGTTTCATGGGAAGTTTAGCTCATGTTGAGGAAGATAAAAGAACTATGACCAAGGAAGTTCAACGTTTAGCTAATCTAGGTGTGCGAATCTTGGACTCCGAAGATGGTGTTTTTGTTGTTTAGAATAGAGCTCATTCCTCCTTAGTGGTAGAAGTTAAAGAGAAGCAGTTTAGTGATCCCTACTTGTTACAGCTGAAAGAGGGGATTCATAAGCATAAGACAACAGCTTTTGAACAAGGGGGAGATGATGGTACCTCGAGGTACCGAGGCAGATTATGTGTTCCAGATGTTGATGAGCTTAGAAAGTAGATTATGTCAGAAGCTCACAACTCCAGGTATTCCAATCATCCAAGTTCCACTAAGATGTATCATGATCTCAAGGAAATTTATTGGTGGAACGATATGAAAATGAATGTAGCGGATTTTGTGGCTAAGTGTCTGAATTGTCAGCAAGTGAAAGCCGAGCACCAGAGGCCTAGTGGGTTGGCTCAGAATATTGATATTCCTGTTTGGAAATGAGAGATGATAAACATGGACTTCATAACAGGTCTACCTCGCTCATCCCACAGACATGATTCAATTTGGGTAATTGTGGACTGACTTACTGAGTCAGCACACTTCTTTCCAGTTAAGACCATCGATTCAGCAGAAGATTATGTCGAGTTGTATATTCGCGAGATTGTCAGATTGCATGGGACCCCAGTGTCCATTATCTCAGATCGTGGTGCTCAATTCACAGTGAACTTTTGGAAGTCCTTTCAGAAAGGATTGGGTACCAAGGTAAACCTCGGACAAGCCATTCGCATTCGCACGGATGGCCAGGCAGAGCGTACCATTCTGACTCTTGAGGACATATTAAGAGTATGTGTCCTAGATTTCACAGGTAATTGGGATGAATATTTGTCTCTTATTGAGTTTGCTTATAATAACAGTTATCATGCTAGCATCAAGATGGCACCGTTTGAAGCTTTGTATGGGCGAAGGATTAGATCACCTATTGGTTGGTTTGAAGTTGGTAAATCAGAGTTGTTGGGACTAGATTTGATCTATCAGGCTATAGAGAAAGTCAAGTTGATTCAAGAGCGTTTGAAAATGGCTCAGAGTCGTCAGAAGTCCTATATAGATGTGTGACGAAGAGACTTAGAGTTTCAAGTTGACGATTGCGTGTTCCTAAAGGTTTCACCTATGAAAGGTGTGATAAGATTTGGCAAGAAAGGAAAGCTCAACCCCATATATATTGGACCTTATAGAATCCTGCGAAGGGTTGGTCAAGTAGCTTATGAGCTTGAGTTACCACAAGAGTTGGCTGCTGTTCATCTAGTGTTTCATGTGTCTATGTTGAGAAAGTGTGTGGGAGACCCGTCGTTTGTTGTTCCTTGTGACACCGTAACAGTTAAGGATGGTTTGACTTATGAAGAGATCCCTATAGCTATCATTTATCGTCAGGTTCACAAGTTGAGAATTAAGGAAGTAGCCTCAATAAAGGTCTTATGGAGAAGTTAGAAAGTTGAAGAGGCTACATGGGAAGCCGAGGAAGACATGAAATCCAGATATCCTCATTTGTTTGAAGAGCAAGTAGAGAACGCTCAAGGTAACCCTTCCATAATCCATGTCATGTCTCATGTTTCACGCTCATGTCATGTATCCAGTGCCCATGTTCCATGTCTCAGTATTCATGTTTCCATGTAACCATGTCATGTTAATTCAGTCTCCATGTTTCATGTCACGTTTCCTTCGCATTCATGTATTCAAGCCATGTCCAGTTCTAATATTAAACATGACCTATCATTCGAGGACGAATGACCCCAAGGGGGAGATATTGTAACACCTCGTACCTTTAAACTAAGTCATGTTTTTTATTCAGGAATTAGAAAATCAGTTGGGGAATGTTCGAGTTGGAAACTGATTCATTTCAGCAAAAATAGGATTTATACGGCCAAAGATACTGGCTGTATTTTGAGATATACAGGTCGTACCTCTGGCCGTATCAAAACAGGCTCAATATATTAGCATTCCGTTTTGGACAAGGTGGAAAAATAATCCTTAAATACGGACCGTATCTAGAAATATGATCCGTACTTCTAGACCGTATCGAAGTATGAAAAATCTTAAGTCACTGGAATTTGCCAACTTATTTAAATGCTTAAATACAGACCGTACTTGGTGGCCGTATAAAGAAATACCAACCGTATCTCGGTCCGTAATTATTGTTTGAGAAATTTCAATTTCTGGAATTTTTGTCATTCTTAAATACGATCAGTTTATATGGACCGTATATCAAAATACGGACCGTACAAGTTGACCGTATAATCTCCCGACTCGGTTAAGTATAAATACGGGACTTGAGTCTTTTATTCTATTTTTTTCATACTCTCAAGCCCTAGCACGAAGGTTCTCTCTTCGCACCATTAAAATACACCAAGGTAAGCCTATTCCCATCATTCCAAGTGAATTCTAACATGTATCCAAGATTGCTAAATAAGAATTCATTATTCCTAACCTAGGGTTTTCAAGAAAACCCATCTAAGGGCTTCAAGATTAAGGCTTTTGGATTTCTTCTCCAAGTTCAGATAATTGTTACAAGTTTTGGAGCGATTAAGTTATGTAGCGTTTCTATCTACGTATGGGAACATCATTGTTCTTGCCCACTCCATGCTCTTCCATGATTATATGAAAGTTTATCAAACTAGAGTTTTAAACATGTTCATGATAACCCTAAGTATATGCATCATAATTCACTATGTTTGTATGATTAATTCGTTATTGTGTTCTTAATATTTCATTCTGGTTATTGAGAATCTTTTCGTAATCAATGAAGAACCCATACTTTGCTTTCCATGGATTCTTAAATGCAAGATATGAACCTTTACATATATTTCACGAAATTCTATATGCATCCATGTTTTATACAAGTTATACTATGTAATTATATCCATGCTATACTATACTCATGAAATCATGTTTACAAGCCATGTTTATGAATCAAGTTTACAAGTCATGATTGCAAGCCATGTTATACAGACCATCGGCCTAGATGCCAACGATATCTATGTTCATGTTTTGGGAGTAGCATAGGTTTACCGAGAAGCCTCAGGTAGCTTGAAACTACATATTCCAACGTAGGGAAGGGTCGATCCGCCCAGATCAGGACGACACCTTCGGACAGTTGAATTGGATCCATTTTCATGTGATGCTTATGTCTCATATCCTAGCAAGGTGTGGGGCTGCTCTGTGCGGTCGGGCCAAGTACCAGACTCCACGTACCCACGTGGTGATCCCATGTTGTCCGTATATATATATATATATATATATATATATATATATATATATATATATATATATATAGATACACACATGAAACGTTTTACTCATGTTATACATTTACTCATGTCGATGATGCTCACCTTCATGTTCGGCTTACAATTTCGATTTCGGTCTATTATTTCATGTGCCATGTTTATTTCATTCGGTTTTTACATACCAAGACAATTCAAGTGTCCGATGTCCCCTTTATTTGCACAGGGGTCCGTTTCACGATGCGGTTTACGGTACAACGGATAAGCACGATAGGACTCAGCACATATCAGCTTTTGGTGAGCCCCATTCTATTCGAGGTTTTAGCTTTACTTATGTTTATTTCGGTCATGCAGTTAAGGTATGCCGGGGCCTTGTCCCGGTAAACAATTTAGTAATCAGATTCATGTCGTAGGTTTCATAGACTAGTTAGTTATGTTATATCAGATATTCAGAGTCGTCTAGCCATTTTGGCTCATTATTATTATATTTATTCAGACTATTCCGCATTATGATATTATGATATTTTCAGAGTTATGATATATGGTCCCACGCTTTATTTAAATTATGCATGTTCATAATTTATTCCGCATCAGTTCTTGCCCATGTTGAGTCAGCAGACCATGTGGTTCGCTCGGTCACATCCAGTCAGGCATCGAGTGTCATGCTACGCCCAAGCCATGGTTCGGGACGTGACAAACATATTATGCAGAAAGAAAAGAAAGTGCAGAAAATTTTCGTAAGGAAAAAAAAAAAGTGGAATAGCAAGTATGTATAGCCTGAAGGTTGAGTCCAGTCCGAAGAGATGCAACTCTTCCAGGTGACAAATGAGGGACAAAGTTCCTTTGTAAAAAAAAACTTTTCCATTTCCCTCCATTTTGAGTTCTTCCATTTCCCATTCACACCTCATCCAGAAACCCAACAGTCATTTATTCATTTAAAATTAGGTGGTAGTTCCTTGTCTTAATTATTAGTCGTAATCATATGTTACTATCCCATTATTAATCTTAGTTCTTTTTCACCTTTTCTTCTTCTTTTTTTCTTTTTTGGGGGTTGCGTTGGTAATTCTCTTTTCCTAGCATAATCAAGAGGATTGGCCCCATCCAACCACGTGAGGATGATTGCAGTTTGCAACCCTAAAAGCTCGTATACACCCAGAGTGCCCCATTATTTTATCCCCGATGTTTTACTCCTAAATATATATTTTTTTCATTTCCCTATCAGTTTTCAATGCTTGTTTTGAGGTTCGATTAATTTATATTTGCACAGGCAAATTCCGTTTTAGTGCTAAAGCCACATAGAGGCTATCAAAATGATTTTATTCCCATAATTCAAATCCGATACCTTCAGTTAATAATGGTGTATTTACCGCCCCAACACAACATTTGGTACTATTAATTGTTACTCTTACAATCTTAACAGAATAAAAGGCTTGCAAATTTATTTCTTCAAAATAGCCAAAACTAAAATGAACAGCTCATGGATTGCAACAACCACCTCATTGCAATGCATGGTACCTTAATATTGTACACCTGTTCCTGTTGTTTGGTCGATAATCAATTTGGTTGGAATGGTCTTTAAAGTAATCAACACCCCGTCGTAGGAAAGGTGCACTTACCCTCTTCTGATATAATTAATTTCTTCGCTTTAAGCTTTCTATTTCATATGCCACACATAGTTCTACTGATTTCTTATTTATAATATTGTTTTAGTATTAATTGATGTATTGTGGTTACGGTTTAAAACTTTCACATAGTACAAATTTTGATTATAAACTACGTAAATGAGACTAAGAAGTACACCAAATTTAACATTCTTTACAAAACACAATCATCCAGCATGAGAAAAGGAGGATATTTGATTATAAATTACGTAAATGAGACTAAAAAGTACACCAAATTTAACATTCTAGACAAAACACAATCATCCAGCATGAGAAAAGGGGGATATTATAGTTTCGTTTTTAAAAGTCTACAACCTACAAAAATTAAAGTTCTTGGATTGATGTTAAAGCTTACAATTTCTTTTGATAAATCTCTTTAGTCCTGCCAAATTTAGAACCATACTGTTGAGAGACTTCCACTGTTCCACATTAGGTGGAGGCAGGGGAGTAATTCTTAATGCGATGAAAGTAATTAATAAGTGACATTATTTTGATTTTGGATGAGTTTGTTAGGAAATATAAATCAAACTCGCCATAAATGAGACGCACAAGTTACTTAAACACGGTTGTACCAAACATATTAATCAGCACCACAATAAAATTTCAAATGTTATGGAGTTCTTAGGTGTCATGCTCTGTCAACATACACGAATTAACTATTGTAGCATAATACATACCCCATCTCGTATTCATGTGGTTCACTTCATTAAATTAGGCGTTTGAGCATGAATTGGTTGATATTTTAAAAAGAAAAGTCCTAACTAAGTTTAAAAACGAATTTTGAAAGTGGTCAGTTGTGTTTAGACATGAAAATAGAGTAAAGCTTCGTGAAGGAAAGTTTGAAAAAAATATGAAATGTTCTAAAATCTGTTTTTCAAACTTCAAATTCTATATTTCAAATTTAAAATCGAAATAATGAGCCAATTTAATAAAAAGATACTTAAATAATTTTCAAAATATTTCAAATTTTATTCATGGCCAAATGGCTAAATATCCTTTCTTAAATGTCAACCAGCAAGAAAATGCTGTTGGCCCAGTATTTGCTTATGCTACAAGCATTTATTGTGAGATATTTGTTGAACTCAAAGGATCCTTTGATTCTTGAACGAGATAAAAAGAATTAAGAGAATAAAAAGGAATTTAAGTTATATTTACTGATAATGTAAATATTCTATATATTATCAATGTAATTTAATGTGTGATAATAATTTATGTATCATTTTATCAGATTATCAAGTATTATATTTATTATAAAAATTGGATCTAATTAATTACCTTAAAAATAATTCGATGATATTAATATATTCATATTATCAGTGCATGAGAACTTAAACTCATAAAATTTATAAAAAAAAAAAAAAAAAAAAAAAAAAAGCAATAAAAATTCAAAAGCATTTAATCTGCTTTAAATGGTTAGAGGGTAAATTCATTTTAGGAAAAATATATTTGGCACAACCACAAATGGCACAACTTCACCTTTTTAGGGGTATTAATGTAAATTCAAGTGGATTTTTGGCACAAATTGCACAAATGCCATCGTTATCTATTACGTTTATGCCCTTTCTGAAAATTTTAGAAGCAAATTTCAAATTCATTTAAATTTTACTCTCTTCACCCAAGATCATTATTACATTTTTCTTCCCAATGACAATCACTAGAGAAAACCATGCATTCTTTTTGAATGTATACTTTACTTATATAGTAAATATATATACGTATATTCCTCTTTTCTATTTATTTATTTATTTATTTATTTATTTATTTATTTATTTATTCCTTGTTGTTTTATTGGTCATCAAATAGGTGTTTTGATCAATTACCTATAGTAAGAAAAAAAGTAGAACATAGTATATATATATATATATATATATATATATATATATGTATATTCCTATTATTTATTTATTTATTTATTTCTTGTTGTTTTATTGGTCATCTAATAGATGATGACCAATTACCTATAGTAAGAAAAAAAGTAGAACTTATTATACAACCTACTTTTTTTCTTATACAGTATAGACAAATTTTTGCATGCCTATTTTTCAAAAAAATACTATTCAAAAATATCTTCTTTGGAAAGCATATCTTCTTCCAATTCCTCGGATTTATATACCTCTGTACTCTTTGATATAAGGCTATATATGTGGTTACATAAAAAAATATTCTAGTAAAAATAGAAATAAAATTATTAACAAAGATTTATAAAAGTACATACTAACATGTATATAAATTCTTCATTTTTTCATTGGTCATCACAGAGACGGGAGAAGCTTATATTTTTCTTTTATTTCTTTTTGTGGCTTTTTTTATTTAAAGATTATGATGAAACGGAGTTCATATTTAACATTGATAACCAACATTCATTTACCCTATTTTCTCTTCATCTTTTATTTTTTCATTTATTCCTTTATGACTGACTTTAATTGAAACATTAAATTAACTCAATTTAGCTAAACATTAGATATAATTGAGTAACAATTAACAAATTTTAATTTAAGTCAATAAATTTTAAAAAAAATAGTGAATGTAACAACTCAACATTATGGTTGACTTTAATTGAAATATCGAAATGGTTCGATTTAACTAAGTATTGCTTATATAAGATTGAGTAAAACAAATCGATAACTATTGATTCAATTTCATCAATTGAAAAAAATGTGGATGTAACAAGTAGTCAACACTATGGTTTACTTTAATTGAAACATTGAATTATCTCAATTTAGCTACGTATTAGATAGAGTTGGTAACAATTAATAAGTTTAGATCTAATTCAATCAACTTTTTTTTTAAATAGTGTATGTAATAAGTAGTCAACATTATGATTGACTTTAATTAAATTTCTTTAATTTAGCTAAGTATTATATATGATTGAGTAACAATTAGCAACTTTTGATTTATTTAATCTATTTTTTTATATTTTAAAAAAAAAATGTAACAAGTAGTCAATACTATGGTTGATTTTAATTGAAACATTGAATTATCTCAATTAGATATGTATTAGATAGAATTGAATAATAATTAGCAAGTTTAGATCTAATCCAATCAATTTAAACAAAAATAGTGGATGTAACAAGTAGTCAACACTATAGTTGACTTTAATTGAAACATTAAATTCCTTCAATTTAGATAATTATTAATATAAATTATTGAGTAAAATGTTTGGTAAGTTTTGATTCAATTAGTGAGTTTAGATTTAATTCAATCATTTTTTTAATGTGGATAACAAGTAGTCAATACTATGATTGACTTTAATTAAAATATTGAATTGCTTCAATTTAGCTAAGTATTATGTAAGATGGAGTAAAATGTTTGCTAAGTTTTGATTCAATTCAAGATAAAATGTACATAAAAAGTAGTCAACACTATGGTTGATTTTAATTGCAATATTGAATTATCTCAATTTAACTAAGTATTAGATACGATTGAGTAACAATAAGCATGTTCAAATCTAATTCAATCAATCTAAAAAATACAGTGGATGTACCAAGCAGTCAACACTATGGTCGATTTTAATTGAATTGAATTGCTTTCAATTTACCTAAGTATTATACATGATAGAGTAAAATGTGTGCTAAATTTTGATTTAATTCAATCTTTTTTTAAAAAAAAATATATATATATATATATATATATATATATATATATATATATAGTAGTCAATGCTATGATTGACATTAATTTAAACATTGAATTATCTCAATTAGCAAAGTATTAGATATAATTGAGTAACAATTAACAAGTTCTGATTTACTTCAATCGGTTTTCTTTTACAAAAACAGCGGATGGAACAAGTAGTCAACATTATGTTTGACTTTGAATGAAATATTTAATTTAGAAAAAAATATAGATAAGTATTATATATGATTGAGGAACAATTAATAAGTTTTTATTTAATTTAATTAATTTTTTTTAAAATGGCAAACAATATATGAAACAAGCAGTCAACATTATGATTGACTTTAATTAAAACATTAAATTATTTCAATATAGCTAAATATATTATATCGAATTGAGTAAAAGTTTTTACTAAGTTTTGATTCAACTCAATCATTTTTTCTTATAAAATAAATGAAATTTCGTCAAGAAGTAGACAAGTTTTCTATTTAATTTAGTTTTTTTTTCTTCTATTGTTTATAAGATATTTATAGTTTACATAAACATGTAGTTTGTATTGTAGACCGTATAAATAGGTTGACTGTATAACTAAATTACGTGTATGTCTATATGTATAAACATTTTAGAGGGAAAAATAAAAAAATATTTATAAAATACCAATTTATGATCTCTAAGTGTTGAAAGAATAAAAAGATTAAGCATGCTAAGTGTAATAAATGTTTTGTCTTGGAGGGAAAAGATTTAGAGGAAAATATTAACTATGGAGCCAATTCTTCGTTAAAGGTACAACAGACTTTTTAATCGAGTTGTTGCATTTTGAGTTGTGCCAAATAGCAACACCCTTCATTTTAACCATGCTGTGAAAAAAATTGCTTGGCAATAATCACGAAGTGCATTGGCTAGAGCAATCACAAAAAATAACAGAAAATGATGGGTTAGCTCAGCGTTGAAATCAAAGAGTAAACAGAGCTGACCTTTTAGATTATTGGCTGCTGACTTAATCCTTACTCAAAGACACCGACATTAATATGTAATGTAATTGAGTGTCAACTGTTGACGCTTCTTTGATATAGGCTTTAATTAAGGCTTATACTAATTAATAGACTTTTTCAAATAGGCTCTTAAGAGCTTATATTAACTTTACTTTTTCCCAAGAGGCATGATACCCTCAACTTTGACAAAAAAAATTTGGAGATCCTCCATCGAGCAGGACAAAAATTAAACAAATTAATTAAGAAAAAGAGGAGAAATCTAAATGATTTGTACATGCTAGTGACAAGAATGAACATCAAACACAATTGTGATTTGTGCCCAAGGAGTGGTTGGTACTTGGTAGCAGTCTTATTCATGGATTTATACTAAAATTCAAGTTCTACTAAGGGGGAATTCATGACGATTTTATTTCAAGTCATACTGAGGGAGAATTCAATTCTCATGCTCTTAGAGATCTAAATTCTCAAACTTACCATTTCTATAACTCATCATAGGTTGACCAAGAATTTGGCATCAAGGTCCGTCATGGTTTATCTTTTCATGATTGCAACTAATCAAGATCAATCATCATGCTTTTCCTAATTCCAATTATCTTTATTTTTATTCCAGTAAAATCAACGTCTAATTAGGACTTTAATTGACTGATCAGGTTATAAGATAAATACTAGTCCAACAAAAATTTATGCTACAAACATCATATGGCATGGTAATTGTACAGAGTTGTAATTTTCTATAGAATATGTTCTTTTCAGGGAATTTTACACCACACATTTATTTGAACCTTAATATCTTTAGGATCAAATTGATGTAATTTAGTTCCAGTGCCCTCTGGGGCAGGGAAGGTCTGGCTGTCTCACATCTACTGGGCTTTCTTTTCTTCTTTTTTTCAGCAAGAAAGTTTGTACGATTATCGATCAATTCCATTGACCAAATTTATCATAGTTTAGATTAGATAAGTAAAGAAAGGATCAACTTTCATAATGGAGGAACATAACTATATTTTGTCCTTGCCAACCTCTGTCAATACAAGTATAAGGGAATCAGAATCAGAGAGAGAGATAGGGTTATGACTTATGCACAACGGTAACCAGTCGTTGACATTTATTATTAAACTAGTTTTTGGGCACGCACTTTGTGCGTTTACACATATCAATGAATTCAAAAATTTTAAAAATTACAAAAATATTATTGAACACTATTTTGAGTTTTAAAATATAAAATAAAATACATATAAACTCCTGAAAATGATGAATGGTAATCATAGTAAGTTCACACGATCGCATTGACTACTTGACTCGTAAATAAGTCGTAATTAAACTCTTTGATATGGATATTCATTTTTTTTCATCTTCCACAGATGAATTTAGATTTTGCTTGATATGTTCTTCGTCTCTGAATCAATGTGATTTTTATTTTCAAAAAATACTTTTCTTTCTAGACAAAACAAATAAAGCAATGAGATCCATAATTTGACCAAAAAAATTACGCTTAAAATTTTAATTCGAAATGCGTTTGTAACATTTAGCCATGCATTTTTCTTCTTCATATTCTTCTAAACGCCTCCTCCTTCCCTTGTCACTAAGGATGTCTATTTATAAATCACACCATTATTTAATTTTGATATAAGTAGGAGACCATTTTAATAAATTAGACATATTAAGGATAACAAAAAAGGAATGGAAACGTATTCAATGAAATACAACCTAATTTGTGTAGATAAAACTATGGGAAGAACCTAATAACATATGTTACTTAGTAATTACCTAGAGCCTAGAGGTGTTACATAACACAGTAAAGTGCTGACCATAAAAAGACGTAAATCATAATGCTCTCCTAAAAAGAGATGATATATATATATATATATATATATATATATATATCAAACATGTAAAGACTGAAAAAATAAATGTTTATAAGATTTTGATGTATACTCACAACCAACATTCACAAATTATCACAATTACTACGGGTAAACTAATAACTTCTTGTAAAGAACAAAATCTCCAAACAAATTGTTTGTACATCACAAACATGTAGATAAATCCCAATTTGTACAAAAATTATTTTCTTCTTTACTACCACATGTCCAAGAAAAAATTAGTAGCGGAGCTAGAATTGTTCGAATTTATATAATAAATATATTAAGGGTGTTCAATATGTAATATATATCTATAATACGTAATAATTGACATGTTTACACGGTATAATTTTTCAACAAAGGATTGAACACCCTTGCTGGGCAGTGGCTCCGCCACTGACCTACGGTCTTTCAACTAAGAAAAGTTGAAAAACAAAGAACTAAGTAAAAATATATAGCATTGAAATGAAAAACAACACCAAATAGCAAATACATGTCTAGTTCGCCTTTAACCTTCTGGGAAAATTTAATTTGACACACCGAAATGACGAATACCCAGGTACCTATATGCTCCAAGTAATCTCCAACTTAGCTTGTTGAAACTCTATCAGAAGCCACTTATATATGCAACATATATATTAGAAAAAATAAAATTATATAGAACGAACAAAACCCATATCAATATCTTCCATTATAAAGAATAATCTAATTAAAATGAATAGACTGAGTCGAAGAATTACCATCTAGAAACCGTTTGTCTCCTTGTAGATGAAGTTGATATATGTATATTGTTTTATCAATAGGAACTCTTCAAATTCTAGTTTAATACTACTCCCTCCGTTCCATATTAAGTGACTATTTAGGCCTTTTATTTTGTTTCAAAATAAGTGACACTTTAGGATTTCAAGAATATTTTGAGCAGATTCTTCCAGAATTGCCCTTGTTTAAATAATCAAGATTCATTAATTATTACTCAATAACCCATGTTAACTTAAAATATAATTAGGGGGAAGTTAGTAAAAACACTCCTAATTTTCTAAGAGTGGACAATTTTTTAAGGGGTGTGCATGAGCTAAAAGAGTCACTTATTATGGAATGGAGGGAGTATTAAATAAGATCAGCTTGGTTAATGTACCCATTTAAGAAGGAATCATTTTGTTTTCACTGTTTTATGGGTTGCAACTTTTAAAATTCATCAGTTTTTTATTCTCGGGAGAAGCTTGGTTAATGAAAAGAATTAACTTAATGTACTCATTTATTAAGGAAAATAATTTTGTTTTCAAGAAAGTTCTTCAGTTTCGAATGTGCTTTACTGCAAGCTTTTCCATTTATTTGAATGACTTTCTATCTTCCATTACTTAATGAAAATGTAGTACTTTTCAATATTGAATCGTCTTTTGAAATTTAATAACATGACACAAAGAAATTAAAAACTAACAAATGTTAACTAATTATGTATAGCAATGAAAAGGCTGGCACGTAATGCTGATCAATGTACTAAATTATAAAGAGTTGCAATTATTGCTGCTAGCTCCTGTAATTAACCTTCATGTATTTAAATATTACTATTTAATATTTAATAAGATGTTTTATTTACTACATTTTGATTTAGTGCAAGGGTAAAATTGTAATCTAACTTTGAAGATATGAGCTTCCCACTTTTAGTATAATATGATGATGAATGAGAATGCAAAGTAAAAAAAACAAATTCAATTCACTCTCTCGAATGAATGCGCAGATGAGAATGCAAAGTAAAATTACCCCATTCATTCTCTAAAAGTTATTGTGCAGAATGTTACTTTTGGCCTTAATGAAAACTATTCATCTCATAACGGATGAGTTGTTTAATTCCTACCGTAACTTTAATTTCCTACAACTATAAATTGGATGCCTTCATCTATAAAAAAAACATAGAAAGAAATATCATCTCCTTTATTGTTTCTCTTTCTCAAATACTCTATCCTTCCTTGGCTTTCTTTCTTCGTGAATTTTTGGGGAATTATTTTGCACAATTCCATACTTCCAACCACTAGTGCAAGTGTTTGGGAGTGTTGTGGAACCTTGGGGAGTGACCAGCCTTAGCGATTTGCACCGGAGTCGGGCCGAAATCGCTTTCAAGGCAATGGTTTGCCACGACGCAGCAATTTAAACTGATAAGTTGATTCTATCCTTTTGTTCAATTTTCTGATTGATATTCCTAATATTTCCAACCCCAGTATGAACACAATGTATTAGTTATCAGTTTTCTTGTCCAAAGAATTACAAGAAATACATTTATATTGGCATTATTTCCAGCAGCATTTCATTGAATAGCCACTGGACAGGAGACAATTACATTGGCATGTCAAGGAATGTAGTACATTGGGTTAGGGAGCTTGAATGAGCGAATAGATGGAGAAGAACCCAACAGATCACTCCACTGGTCTCCAGAGTTGCCCACTATTCTAAACCCCTCTTCTACCATCTCATTCCTTTTCTCTGATTTATAAATTGTTGCTGATTTGCCATGGTCCTCTGAGCCCCTGCATAGCATCATTAATATACATTAATCCAAACTCAATTACCAAGGATATAGGCCTACATTAAAAAACTCATAGAAGAAAAGAAAACAGTTCTTTGATTCTTACCCTATTAGCATTTAGAAAGATTACTTAGAAACTAGAAAGGCATGATACTTTAATGCACCATTGATCAGGGTCCTCAACAGGGGTGGAGCTACATGATCAAAAGAGGGTCCAACTAATCTCAATGTTTTTGTATATAACATAGAAAATGTTGAATCTCCTTGAAATAATGGAACTTTCTAGTTTAGCTGCAAAGCTGGTCCTACAATTGCTCTAGGTTGTAGGCTTAAATCCTAGGTAGAGGACATTCTTGGATCTTTTTGAATGCCCTTGTTAGATATCCTGATTGTGACACTGGTCCTCACTAGGAAAGAAACAGTGCACATGTTCACGTAACTTTCTTTTCCACATGGAAACAATGTCCAATCACTGCAGGATTGTACACATTACTGAAACTAGTCCCACAAGCCCTTTTTCCCCAAACTCAGGCCGGCATCTATGTTTCTTAACCTCCTTTCGACACGAGGACTAGTATCCAAACCCCAAGAAGTTAATCACATGCTGTTTTTCAGACGTTGACCTAACAAACAGAAAGCATAGCATTGCAGAAAGAGAAGGAAAATATGCATGCTAATAGATTTATCTTCACTTTGTATTCACATCGTTGCACTAAGAAGTGATACTTAACTTAAAAGTGCCAAAAATGACTTTCTTGAGCAGGACAGACAGGGCGGGGCGGTGTGGGGTAGGGCAGTGCAAGTCTTGACCCGCTGAGATTTTGATCGGCCCTGTCTGCCCTGTTTAGCATTTTCCCAAAAAGTTTGCCCCGCCCCGCCCCATTAAGCCCTGTCCCGCCCTGCGCCATTTAAGTGCTCTCTTTTCTTATTTTGTTGTTCTTTTTTGTCTCTTTAACCATTCTTTTCTACTAAGTTAGTGTCCCTTGAACATTTCAAATTAGATGGATTTTCATTAAAATTCTAACAAACCAACCAAAACAAAATTTAATCAGTGAGGTTATGAGTCTCGACTTTGAATTTTGGTATAATTAAATTTTCTTATTTCAAAAGCACATATATAAAACCAATGTGATTCCTGATGAGTACATTAAAAATATGTCAACATTTATTATTTATTGTTGGAAAAACTCAAGAATGAGGATTACGTATATCAAGCTGAAAACTAGAGAAAATCTAATTGAAAAAATCAATAGCGTAGGTTTCATTATAAGAATGGAATTTACTCCCTTTTGTTTTATTACTTTAAGAAACCAGCTAGTGACAAAGTAATGTTATCCTTTTTCTGAATTTTTTTAACTTATAATTTAGATTGATAATTAACAACTGAACAAGTATAAAAAACCATGGTACTCCTACAGTCCTATTTGACAAAAAAACAAACATAAAACATAACCAGCAGAATTTTAAAGGTGAGATAGTCAAGTGAATCCCAAAAAACTGGTAGAAATTTCTGGTATACGGTACAAAACTAAGGGACAACGATAAACTACTAGGAGTAATACATTTGATTAAAAAAATTACAAATGGATTGGGCTGACCTGCCACCCGCCCTACCCCATTTAAAATTTTCAAAAATTGAGTTTAGTCCTGCCCCGCCCCTCCCCATTGGCATCTGCAGATTGTTAGCGAAGTCGTATGCAATATGGTAAACTCAGACAATTAAAACACAGAACTAAATCTACTTGCTACAGGTTCACCTAGATGAATAATGTGTCGAGATTGAGAAAACCGAAGTCTCTTTCGTTTTGAAGTCATGGAGACAAATTGCAGATATCAAAAGATCACATGCTCAGAACTACAGTATGAAGCACTATGTATAAGAGCTTTTTTTTTTTTTTTTTTTTTTTTTTTTTTTTTTCTGGTTTTATTTCATCATATTCCTTCCAATAATCATTCTGATGGATTTGACAATCTAGTTGATAAATCATCATATACATTATATGGAAAATACTCCACTTCTTACTCCTTTGGAGGAAGTCTCATGCAGAATAATTTAACTCCTTTAAATACTTGACCATAATGCTTTTATACTCAAATACTTCTACCTGGAAAAGAATTTCAGTACGCAGATAGAGAGAGACGGAAAGATAGACACACATACAAAGCAATGATTTAGGTGAGCTCTTCTAGACATGCTACTCAATATCTCAAACTATCTGCCCGTATTTGTTTATAACCTTACTCCCCATGGATTATTATCTCTACTGTTTTATTTCTTCTTGAGTTCTAGAGTTCTCTATTTCTATTTTCTTTTGGTCAAGCAATGAGATGTTTTGCTATCCTTGATAAAGGAGATGTGTTAAACATTTATACCACCAACTAACAAAACTGGCATTCTTTAGCACAGACTGGTAGGGAGAATACCGATATTTAAGATGGAAATGAACTATTTAAGCAATTTGAACGTGATTAACTAGTTATCTATTAGGTATTGCTTCATGTGTTGGTTTCTTTTGCCATGTGAATATTTTGCTGAACTAGGAATTATTAGACCTACAGTTGTTACTTTCGAAAGTTTTGGTTCCTGAACATGTCTTTAAAGCTACCGTCTACAGACCAAGCAGGGCTAAACAAGTTCCTGGAAAATGGTAGCATGTCGAATCCTTTGATAGATTTTAATTTCCATCTGTAAAATGATGAATAAACTTCAATTCCGATCCCCTGATTGAGATCAGAAAGTATAATATATGCAGCCATAACCTTAAGCAACCAACTAAGCATGACAATGATGTAAAAACAATTAATGGTGAAGTACTCATCAGACGTCCCTCTAACTAATTCATTCTTAAGGAGGAGCAATTTGATTCTTCCTAAGTTAGGTCAATGGTACCTCTAATTTGTCATACAAAACAAATTACTCCTATTTAGTATAAGAATAAATTGGATCTGAATAGTGCAGAATAGATACAAATAATTCATATAATCGATTCTAGCTCATTTTCCATTTTCAATTTCCAGTAATGAATTGATACACTTTCATTGAAATAAAATCCGAAACTACTATAACTCACCTCAGTATGAGCTTGTCCCAATCCTGAAACCCAGCATTCATCAAATTCTCGACTGTAACAATTCTGTGTCTTTCACGGCGCCCAGTAAGCAAGAAAACTTTGAATCCTAGCCTCATAACATCTTCATAAAGATTCTAACTAGACCCAATGGCTGGCGATACTCCCTTCTCAACCCATTAATCGAATTCCTCACTATCAAAAACCTCTAATCTACAAATAACCCCCACAAAAGCCTCATCAGAAAATCAACCAAAATAATCAGTAGCATACAAATATACAGAGAATTATGCTCGAATAAGATCTCATAAGCACATTCAAGATGTCTGAAAAGCTCAAGTATAACTCCAAGTGCAATGCACAAAGTTCCTTCTTTATTACTCCCTTTGTCCGAATTTATGCAGCACCATTCGAATTTTGGAAGTCAAACTTCTTACTTTTTGACCTTAAAATATACATATTTGAAAACTATGTAAAATATAACTATGTAAAATATACTATAAATCACAATAAGTACAAGGGAAAATTACAGCCAAATACCATTAGGCCATCTAGTTTACAAAATATGTACACAGTGTATTAGTAGTGTCTACTTTACACTAAATATACATATCTATACACAACATCTACCGCTAGCTGAAGTGTATAGGTAGTGTATACTTCGCCATATTGGTAAACTAGTTGGCCGAAGGGTGCATTTACTAAGTTTCCAATTAACAATTCAAAATATTTAAAAGTCATATGAAAAAATCACGATCAAAGAAAACTTTGCTTGACTCTCGAAATTTAAACAGTGCCACATAAATTGGGACATATGTATCCATCATTTGTGTTTGTAGATTGAAGCACACCTCTTTTCCTTTAATAGAAGGAAAAATAAAAATCCAATGTTGGGAAGTGTTATGAGAATGATAGCCATAAGCATGTTGGGAATAATAGGGAAGATTGGAAAGCAAAGTCTCATCAACATCAAAAACCCACACATCTTTTCCATCTCCCCCCAATTTCATGCTTTCTGCATATGCTCCAGCTTCATTAGAAACTCTATCAATTTCCATCTTACAAGCCCCACCATTAATATATTTCCTCACATAATCAGCACATTCCTCTGGAATTACTTTCCATGGGCTTAAATTATTAGCCTCCACAGCAAACCTCCAACTTGGGCACTCTAACTCAAGCTCATCCTTCAATTGGGGTTCATTCTTTTCAGGGAACTCAACAATCAATTGGGTATTAAGATTTTCATGTGCAAAGGCGAAAGTAAACAGAAACAATAAAATAAAAATTCTCATATCGGGTGTTCCCAGAAATACAGGGAGCTGAGTTCACTGTATATATACAGAGAGATGGGGTGGGTTTCGAGTATTGCAGAGATTCGATGCTTTTCCTTTCTTGATTCGTGATAATTAGAAAACCTTTTAAGGACTTTCTTAATTCTTCATTTTTTTTTTCCGTTTCAACAAGTAAAATAAAATGTGTAGATGCTATCTGTGACTGCGATTTTGGATGTAGATGGAAAAAGATGATAGAAAAGGAGAGAGTAAGAAGGTAGTAATGGAAGATAATGGAATGGGATATGCAGAGAATATGTCAAAAGTTGATACGCCTAACAGACGTAGCACTTGGCTGCCCAATCACATTGCTCCATTCCTTTGGGTCGTTAATTCTGTCTCACTTGGCCGCGCTCATTCTTTTTACTTTTTTTTTTTTTTTTTTTTTTAACCTCATTCTTATGCAAAAAATTCCTTCATATGGACTCGTCTTTAATTTTTGCCCCTCAAATCGGTGTTTATTTTCTATTTCTATTTTTTATTTAATGAAAATTTGAGGGGAAACACCGAAATAAGGGCATTTCTCTGAATTGCCCGTTCTTATGTTGCGCGGAATTTCAAGTGTTATACTCTTAAAAACCCACTAAACTATTCACGTTTTTTGTTAATTTAATATCTAAATTATGAGGTGTTGTTTTTATCCCTTGAATTTTATTTCTTCCGTCCCAATTTGAATGTCTTAATTTGATGAGGCACAAAGTTTAAGGAATAAAAGGGACTTTTGAATCATGTGGTAATAAATTAAATATGTGTGTAATGTACCAAAATGTCTTTTGAATCTTGTGGTTTTAAACTTGTCATCGTATTTATATTTGATCATTAACTTACTAAATATAAAAGATGACTCTTTTTACGCGCAAATAAGAAAGTAAAAGACACACTTAAAATCGGATTAATTTAAATAAGATTTTCTATCTAAACATCCGTGTCAAGTGACATGAAGAGTGGCCTCACTCTCTTCATTGTTTGTGCAAGTTAGAAAATAGGCCAAAGAACGCATCTATGTTACATTTTACGTGGATAATTTAGGAGGTTTCCTTCTAAGAGTTTTCTCAATTGCAATGAAACAAACATAATGAATAGGTGTGCTACAATAGAGAGGCACCGCTTATAATGAGTTAGGTTCAATTTCACTTGCGATAAACGAAATTGATATATATATATATATATATATATATAATAGATATATATATAACATGCGAGAAAGCATGATAGGGTTGTGCGCGCACACATGTTAGAATTGCTATTTTTCTTTTTTCCTATTTTTTTTGTCTTTTTCTCACATTTTCCAATTAAATATTCATTTTTCTCTTTCAAAAATGAAGGCTGAACAGTTGCATCCCTTCAGCAGCTCATACGAATGGTTACCAATTGTAATGGCATGCGTTTAAAATCTGTTTAGATTAAAAATTTCAGTTACAGTTTCACATTAATTGCCTTTTCCTATTAAGATCAATTTTCAGTTACAAAACAACTTCTCTCAATTTCAGTTTAAAATCTTCTTCTTAGCTTCTCATCTTCTATTAAATTCTTGGCCAACCAAATCTTTCTTCCAAAATTTCGCAGCAAACATTGGCAACCCCAATACTGTAGCTGACCAGATCTTTCTTCTAAAATTTCACTGCAAAAGAGCGGTGACGATTCCGACGTGCAAAATAGACTATCTTCCTGGCACCACTGTTTGCGTTGGTGGCGGTGGTCACAATTGTGAGCAACTACCTTGCGTTGGCCCCTTTGGTACAACCAAAACGTTTATATATCAATGGAAAATTTAATTTTGGGTCATTCCATTAGTGAGAACAAAATACTTATGTTTGAGTAACTTGCGAGAAATAGTGACAAAGAAGAAAGTACTTATTTTTCAAGGGGTTAAGAAAAAAAAAAACTAATCCCAATGGGGTTGGGAAGAACAAGTTTGATGGGATGGATTTAAATGAAATCAACGGTCTTTGCTATGGCGGGAAGCCGGAGATTGACCAATAAGATGACGAAGCAGACAACAAAAGAGACTTAAAAGAGGTAGTTACAATATACATAGAAGTTGCAAAAATTTACGTACTTATCTTATTAAATTATCACTTTCACCTCACTATTTGTTACCATCTCGATCCATAATCTCATTTTCTTATTGCAAATTGTTGTGAAGTTTATTAGCGACGATTTTGCCAATCGAGTTTATTTACATTCATTCATCATTTACCAAAACGCCAAGTAACTTTTTTAAAACCCCTTCAAAGATTAAGGTACTTAAGATTTGTGCATTTTTTGTTGATTTGTTATCTTTTGGATGTTTAGAAATATTAACAACATTTGTTTATTTTTTATTTTAAAAAATTGATTGTTGTGAGGAAATGCATCGAATGCTTTTGATAGTTTTGCTCTTGATTTTTTATTGTCTCATCATGATCACTTTTGGAAATTTTAATTTCAGCTAATGTTATGGTTTGATTTGCTTTTTTTAAGTTATTAAAAATTTAAGTTTCACAGAGTATATTTATGATAATGTTATGAACTTGTATGCTTCCATTATTTTTTAGGAAAAACTGAAAAATATTCTACTTTTACTAAAACCTATTGTTTTATTATTTTAAAATTAGAGTATTAAAAAAATATCATTCCATAAATTAAATTTCTGAAATTATTAAATTGGTATCAGAATGTTGTTATTTCAGATATCTTTTTGGTATCATTATGTTGTTGGGGAAATGTTGTGATGCCTTTTTTTTAATCTTGTTCTCTTGAAATTCTACCAAATTTGTATGCCCTCAAAAGATATTTAATTTTTTTTGTTGTTTACTAAACAATTTTATTTTTCTAGATACCAGAAGAAAGGCTATTAGCTACTAGCCTGTCAAACAATACAATGCAAGGGAATCAAAGATGTGTTAAGATTTTACAATCTCAAATTTTCTTCTTCATAACACGTGCTTCAAAAGAGAAGAATTCAATGAATAATGATAGTGGAAAAGAAATCGCTCAAATTGTGCGAGGATAGAGTGATGAAGAACATGAAACCCTCTTTGACCTTAGAGAAAAAGAGTTATCGATTGACACTATGAACATAGCAACGAGCCAGGGAGGACATTGAAGTTTGTTAAATAAATATTCTTACAACTATTTAGTTATGTCCATTAAGTTAATTAGATGCATCAAAAACGCTTTGCTTTTACCACTTATATTACTCTTTTTATCCCTTTATAGTATGAAACTTAAATGGAAACTTGAGTTTAAATATAGACTTTTAGTATGCAAATTGTATGTGTTCATTTTACTAATTGTCAGTTCATGCACATTAATTAAATCATTATCTTCTAAAGATTTTAAGTAAAGAAATCTTCACATCCTTGTTTGCATAATCTTAGTACAAGATTGACAATAATATTTCTAAATAGCATTTAAATAGAAAGGCAGGGCGAGAAGTTTAAAATTACATAATTTTTTCTATGAAATAAGAGTTAGTTTCCCTTCACTGTGGGAAATTCTATTTATTTTAATTTGATATTTTATTTTATTTTTTGCATATGTAGTATTCCCTTATACATTTGATTTATTATCTTATTTATCTTTGACTAAGATTAGATACTTTTATATTTTGTATTATAGTTTTTATAATTTCTTTTACATAAATTAAATTTACAGAGGTCACAATCCATGATCGTCACTGGTTTTAGACAGTAATATTCCTTATTGAAATATAATTAGTCATAATCTATTTTTTTGGGTAGTTAATCAAAACTTATTTCATTTGCGATTAGATACAAAACCAAACCATGGAGCATGTAATGAGGCAAGCCCACAAATCTTCCCCAATAACTATTACTCCAAATATCACTACTCAAAAAGAAGGGGGAAATAAAGAGGAAAGAATCTCGATGGAACACAAAGGAAGCAATTCTAATTTCTTAGTAAAGTCAATGATGTGAAGCGGAATTCTTCCCCTTGAGACCTTTCTTAATTTCTATTGATTTTCTTTTACCTCTTTGTTTAAGAAACCACAAGACTATCGTAATTTGGAAAAACAAAAACAATATGTATATATTATGAAAATGCTTTAATCTGTTATATAGATGTTTAGTGCAACGTTAATTAGTTCAATCGGTTCCTGTTCTTTTGTTTCTCTTTTGTTATCCATGCTCTAGTTGTCCAGTTTTAATTGTGCATGGTGCGTGGAGTCCTACATTGATTAAGGGAGTCAGTCATGGTCGGGTTATATATATTATCTTGTCCGATCTTCACCCATGAGCTTAACTTTTGGGTATAGTTAAGCCTAATGTCCATTTTTCACAGTACTATTAACTTTTAAAAAAAAAAAAAATTAGTTCAGCTCTGCTAGAATCATATAGTATAGTACTCCTTATGTGTTTCTAGCTTTTAACACCACAATGTTGCACCATTAAAGAACGAAACAGAACATTCCACCAGCCAAAGCTTCTTCAACACTACCACTTAAATAAAAGAATAAGTACACCATTACGTACTGTAACCAAGAAGTAAGCTTATATGCACTTGTTGCTCTTTCATCACTTAAATCTCACATCTTTTACAGCCAAATGTCATTGGTCACAAAATCTGCTCAAATAGTAGCCTATTTCGTTTTCCTGTAAAATTACTATTAACCCCACATTCTTCAAAGTTCATGGGCGATATTCATTTCGCCAAATTCAAGGGAAAATTTGACCTTTTCCTTTTGTACAAAATACTCAGTTGTTGGAAAGTCTTCATTGTTTAGTCAATAAGGGCAAATCTAGCCTATTTTTGTAATGGCAAACCTAGATCCTTTAGTAAAGTGTACGCACAAATTTGGAATGTAATAAGATTCTTCAATTATATGCCTTCTGAATATTTGGTGTTTCTTCTGGATCAAAGTTGGACAGGCAAGTTGCTGAATGTGTCTCAAGTTAATAAATCACAAGGACAAGCTTGGAGACAGACTTGAATGCTAATCCAACATTTTGATGCTTCTGGAGTCATAGTCACTTCAAGTATTAATTAACTGAGTCCGGAGCCAAATTTTTTTACAGTTACACAAAATCTCTTTTTTTTTTTTAAACCCAAATGGTATTTTCGCCTCACGAAATGCAACAAATTTTGTTTTTTTTTTTTAAAAAAGGAAAATATTAAAGGAAATGGTTATTTTAAGTTATTTTAAGTTTTTAACCGTTAAAAACTTCAAATAACCATTTTCCTTAATATTTTCTTCCCCAACGTCTCTCTCTATTCTCTTCCTATTTATACACCACAACCCCTTCTCCTCCACCATATATTAGAAATTTCAAGAATTCCTCCATTAAATTTCTTCTCTTTGCCATCAATTTTTCTTCCTTTCCATTAATCTTTGAACCAATGATTTATAATACTAGACTTGTTGAAAAAATTTTGTCTTCTCCATTGTTTAGTCAAAATTTTAAAAAAATTCGCATAAATTTCAACTTTTGTTAAGAATTAAAAAAGTTAGCCGACCCTAAGATACTTATGCCTTGTCATTTTAAGACATGTGGTCCGGCAAACCTTGATAATTCCTTCACAAAGTTATGTAGTAAAGTTTGCCCATACGCAATTATCAAACTTTGGATACTTATCATAAGATTCTTCAAGCATATATATGTATTTGTCATTCCAAACTAATTATATTGTATAGGTGTTAATCTCATTAACGTGAGATACTAACTACTATTCGCTTAATTCAACAATTTATTGTTAGGTTTTGAAGTATATATACGAAGATCCACACGAATCAAGAATATTGATTTGTTAATTTCTTTGGGATATAACTTAATTACCACAAACTCACCGTCATGGACGCAAAGTTTTATGGTTACTTTAAATTTAATAGACAGACTTATATTCCGTTGTTGACATATCGCTTTGATGTCTCAAGTCAATTCATACTTATGTTAATTGTTGTTAATTTGTAAACCGAGATTAAGCTGTGAGTCAATATCTCGATAAGAAGATTAAAATGCTTAACTGCTCTCTATATTTAGATGCAAAAAAGTTTTATAAAGCAGACTTATTTAATTTATCTAACTTTGATGAAAAAAAAAAAAAAAAAAGCAAATAAATTTGTTAACCAATTATCAACAACATGGATCCCTCAACCAAAGCCTTGTATATATGTATTTATCTTCCAATAGATGGGTTGCATTGTATAGCAACATTTAATTGTTAACAGCTCATAGGCACGAACCCATTGCGATTAACGTGAGATACTAACTATATTCGCTAATTCGAACAATTTATCTTAGGTTTTCACTATCAATCAAGATGCTTGATTTGTTAATTTCTATACTTCAATCAATCAATCAATCAAGAACAAAACCAAATGATTTTAAAACTTAATTTGTCTAGGCTCATGATGTTAGAAATTTGTTTTGACAATTGTATTAAATGGTGCACTACTACTTCGAACGTGGTAAACTGGTAATTATAGAAGGTAGCATCTTTGGGCTTGAAAACAAAACTCACCACAAGGATAGTGAGTTTAACAAATGGCATTTACTGTTGACAAATGCAACAATTTTTTATTTTTTTAATTTCGCTTTTAATATAAAAAAAAATTAAAAAAAATTGCCTTCCCATCTGAACAAATTTTTTTTTTAATTTCGAGAAAAAAAAAAAAAAAAAAACAAATTTGGCCAACATTGCACGAAATACCCATTTGAAAAAAAGTATACATCTTAATGGTCAAAGAAGCCATTTTGCTAATTAACTGCTCTCTGATGCAAATTTTATACTTATTTAATTTATGTTTGTGAAAAAAAAAAAAAAAAACCTTAACCAAACAACAAAATGGAGCCCTCAACCAAAGGTGAGAATGAATTTATCTAATAGATGAGCAACATTTTAACAGCTCATAGCGCGATGGCACTAACAATATTCCTACTGCTTTTCTATACTTCAATCAAGATGCTTTTTCTATACTTCAATCAATCAAGAACAAGACCAAATGATTTATTAATTTGTCCCATGATGTTAGAAATTTGATTCCAATTGTGCAAGGTGCACTCATTAACGTGGTAATTATAGAAGGTAGCAAAAACAATTTCACTTTTTCTTCCTGTGAGTTTAACAAAATACAATTACTGTTGACAATAGCCCAGTTGCCTGTTCAACAAAATTGCCTTCTGCAGGAGAAAAAAAAAAAAGATGCTCAAATTAGCTATATACATCTTAGCAAGAGGCTATTCTATCCTAGAAAGCGTCCTACATAACCAGCTACAAAACTATCTCGAACATTCTCAGATCTCCGAGCTCCGTGCACAACTCTTAAGTAGGGAAAATATGATACCACTCCACAATGAATACCCAGTTTGTTCCTTCTGCAAGGTGCTCATTAGCTTTCAAAACAGCCAGGTGCATACCCAGTTTGTTCCTTCTGCAAGGTGCTCATTAGCTTTCAAAACAGCCAGGTGCAGAAGGCAAAATCCCTTTGATGCACACTCTTGAGGGAGGCTTCTATAGATTTTCACAATTAAGTTTAGACTAATGAGTTCAGAGATATTGCCGTAAGCTTTCACCACTCATCGATTCCATCTCCTTCAGAATTTCTTGTGCAAGAGACTTGACAGGAAGCTCAACATCTTCAAGCAGTTCCCCCAGGAAGGGAATGGTCTCGGCCAACAAGACCAGATATTCTTCTTTCAGATTCTCCACAAGATACTTGACAATTCTCAACCCCAAAATTCGGGAGCGCAACTTCTCGCTGCGAGTTTGCATCAGCACCTGTATAGATAGTGTGAACAGTCAAAATCTCTTTTTGAAATATTATAAAGCACACCTACGGAGCGAATGAATGATCCTATGAGGAAGAGACATAGGTGGCAGGTTTTTGCAGAAAAGGCGCGTAAATTGATAAACCACAAATAAATCCTACCATTTCATACATTTATCCAATTTGGCAGGTCACAAGAAGTAATGTCTCAGGTGCAATGAATAGAGGAGAATTTGATGATTAAACAGAAATGAGAAACTATAACCAGGCAGGCTCAAATTTTTTGGTAATTCCCACAACATATAAGCATGGGTTTTAGTTTGCCCTTTGTATTGTATTTAGTATTATTCTTCTTTTTTTTTTTTTTTTTTTAATAACCATGGTGTCCGTCAGCTTGCTCGCAACCTCGGCTAATTCCATCTGATACCTGCCACCTCCCACCAGGAACAGGTTCCAGGTAACTCTGCCCACCAATGCTAGGGCAGATGGGTCGAAATCACCTAGTGTTTTTTCTCGGCTGGGTTTGAACCTAAGACCTCATGGTTCTCAACCCACTTCATTGACCACTATGCCATACCCTTGGGTTGTATTTAGAATTATTCTCAAATGCAACAATGAACAAACCAAATGTAGAATTAAGAAGATTTTGGATGCAATTAGTTCAAACGACTTGCATAGAAGAAATTTTTTTCACATCTTATAGCAGCCCAAACCAACAGCATGACAGCAACAGCAAAGGTTGACAACTTGGAGGGCCATTTTAAGCACTACCAAAGAGCTAAAACATTTAACCATAAAAGAAATGTCGAATTGATCTCAGATAACAGCTGGAGAGGACAACAAGAAAGCAAACACAGAATCTATAGTTCCTCTCATACTTCTAAACAGAGGGATTCTGGGGAGTCACTACGGTAGGAGCTTATACAGATAAATATATATGAAACATACTTAATCCCAGGAATTTATCCACTGTGATACAGATTCACAGAACTGAAAATAGATAAATAGTAGTATGCAATAAACAGTTGTACAAGTAAATTTAGTAATCACCTCGTGGTTTAGCGGCTTCCAGAGGAGATCAGAACCAGCAGTTACAGCCATCTGACCAACACATGCAACTAATATATCATCAACTTCTCCCACTGATGGCACGTTGGGGTATTGCACCAGGGTGGCTGGTGGGTCTGTTACAAGCTGTGACACTATTGGTTTTAAAAGAACCTAATGAAACACCAGGAATGTCAGTCGACTGAGGGAAATACAAAACAACAGTTGGAAATATTTATTCCACTTTAAGTTGTACAGTTGGACAGCTACAAGAACCTAACTTCTGCTCATACAACCTTTATTGAGTACAACATACATTTTTCACACCTTATATTACCAAACACATTTTCAACTAATTGCATGCAGAGCAACTTGTATTCAGCAAAATCATAACAGAAAATTAAGGCAAAAATGTTGGATGAAACAAATAAACACTGATTTGTGACAAGCCAGCCACTGTTTTTCATTCCGGCATAGAAAGTCAATCTGGTTGTATTAAGCAAGAACTGACAATTAAGAATGAGCTCTCCAAACTACCGATAACAATTGAAGCTAGCTTACAAATACCAAATCAAGGGATAATCTATCAACATTAGCGGCAATCAAAAAGGAACTTATTCATTAAGGTTCCCCTTACACAAACGTATAGGCAGACAATGGACCAGATGGAAAATGGTAGAAGAATATCACGTATATGAAAACTACTTGTTTTACTAGATCAAACAGTAAATGCAAACACTGATTTAGTAAGCTTCAACAAATATGCAGTTAACAGAGGAAAAAGCGTACGGAGTCCAACTTGCCTGAAAATTTGCTGAGTCTAGAAACTTCAGGGTCCCAGTGTCATACAGGAAAGATTTATGCAGGGAGGACAAAATCAAAGCTCTCAGATGCCACAAACCGATGGACAACCCACCATCGGTATCCTTCTTCCTGCTGCTGCTTTCCTGAAGCTTGACCTTTTTCTTCTTGTGGTTTAGAGCCGATTCTGCATCTTCAGCATCCATGAGATGTCTCACACAGCCATCAAGCAAGTGCTTGAAGTTTGGTACAAACAACGATCTGAGGTGAAACATAAATATCAATATTCTAATTCTCTAAGAAATATTGACAACCATTTTATAAGAGTGCTGTTGCATCTCAAACTTTTTCCTAGATAATAAGTATCACTTCATAAGAGTACTGTTGCAATAATCTCAAAATTTTCCTAGATAGTCGCTCAACCAGAAAAGAGCCAAGGTGATATAATACACAAGGAGTTCCAACCTAAAGACTTGCGCAACGAAGGAAAGGAAAAGAAAAAGAGGAGAAGAGTCATATAAAACAACTTTTGCATGGAAGCTTGTGGTGGGCGGCCAAAAACAAACTGAACCTTGTTGTCCATCAGCTAAAACTACTATTATTTCAGGGTACTAGTATCAGTCCCGTTTTTAGAAGTCCTCTTATAATGAGTTGTAGAAATTTCTGAGGGTACTACCGAAATCTAAGCAAACGCAGGCTCTTCACCCCTCAAAAAAGTGGTTGAAACCTGAAAGAGGGATGAGGTGGGGTTAGGTAACAGCAGTGTGTGAGGCAGCGAGTGGGGAGGAATAGGAATGGGTGATATGCCAAATGCATCTAATAAATGTCGCAGTGTCACCCTGTAATCTTCAGTATCTGGTCCTGGAAATTTCAATCTTTCCGTCAAAGTCTTCATCCACATAAGATCTACAGCAACTTGCAGTGCTGTACTGGCTGTGTCTCATAACTAAATTAAATGATAAGAATAAGTGAAAATGGATTTGAAAAAAACAAGGTGCCGATGACTCACCTATGGCTTTCAGCTAGACTGTTAACCAAGCCATAGAAGGCAATAGAGCGATCAATACTTTTGGTCCCTGCATTTTCATTTTCTTCAACAATAGACTCTGACCATTCAATACTCCTCGTGAAAAGAGGCTTGAACATTTTTTCTGTAAGTTTCATGGTAAGCGCCACCACCGTATTGATGACATTCTTCTCAACAGCATCAATATTTCTAACAGCAGCAGGGTGCTGACGTCGCAGATCAAGAGCTTGTAAGCATAAATCAAAAATCCTTACATGATAGGCACCAACCGATGATCTATCCATAGCAGCCACAAGGTTTTGTATCATTTCAAAAGCAATCGATACACTAGAATCCCCAAACAGAATTGCATCAGAATATGCCCTCAGCAATGGAGAAAGTAAAAGACGAACCTGCTCAATCAATGAATAGGAGTTTATGGTAACATTCAGAGTATACTGCATATATAAATTAAACCATAAGAAGAAATGCAATAGATGAAACTTACAGGGACTCTTTCAGTGATTAGCTTTCGTACAGAATCAGCTTTCAGCTTCAGTTTTAGTTCTGACGTGGAAGTGTACTGAGGCTTCAATAACATTAGTTCCAATATATCACCAAGATATGGATTTAAAAAGCCACCAAGCTTGTTTGCAACTGCCTCTAGGGCGAGCAAAATAGACATAAAGACGGAATCATTCTGAACTGATGAAACAATGGAAGCATCACCATCAGTTTGCTTGGTTTCTGCTGTTCCAGTTGACAAAGCATTGCGAGATTGCCTAATCATGCCTTCCATGACAAAAGGCAGCTGAGGGAGCGCCTTTGGCCCTAGCACATTAATCAAGGCACCAGCTGTACGAAGGCAACTGGAAGAAAGGGCAGAATTGTCCGCACAGATACTTTTACTAACAGAATCTAAGCACACGCTAAATACTGAATTATCTGAAGGAAACCTATTTGCTAAAACTTCCAATGTTGACACTGCTGCCAGTTTCAAAGAACTACTTGATTCACTCTGTGGGTTAACTAATTTTAATATCTCAAGACACACAGTGTCCAGCGATTGCAAAGAATTCTCGTCCAGATGAAACCATGAACTCCTTGAACTAAAAGCTGGACCCCTTTTTTCATGCTTTAAGCCAACAAACCCAGTATCCTTCACTGTCTCAGACAAGGTTCCAAGAGCCTGTTTATAGAAGAAAGAGACCAAAATAGCTTCTTTATCAACAAAATGAACACCAAAACAGCTTAACAGGACAAATTCCAATAAAATCCCTTTCACATGCCACATGGTAATATACATTTATTTCAGAGAATGAGAGTGAATCAATTAGACTGTTTCCAACATGAAATAGGCCCAAATGCTGAAATCATTTTAAGTTTAAGCACGTTGAAAAAAAAAAAATTAACTAATGTAAATCTATAACAATTTGCTCGATGCACCATGTAAGACATGGAACGTGCCTAAGCTCTCAAAGATAGCAGCCGCCACAAGTGTAAATGATGCTTCATGACCACAAATTCTTTCTTCTAAATAAATATGACAAGGATAAGTGTCTATATTACCTTCCTTCTCACAGATTTATCCACATGACCCAGCAATTGAACAATTACTTTGAAGTATACGGAGGGTGTAAGTCGTTTTGTAATAACACTCAAAGCAGTATTCATATATTCCTTTAGCTCCTTCCGGAAAGCAGAAAGAACACCAATCTGCTTTCTTTTGGCGTCAACAAGTTGAAGATGACAAACAATTTCCTTCAAGATAGCCCCAACTGTCAACTGCACCAGCAACAAAAATAGAAGTGTTAAAGAAAAGAAATATGCAAATGCACAACAACAAACAACAGCAAACGCTGTCATGTCGTTGAGTAATCAATTCTCAGTATAAAAGGCATTTTATCTCAGTATAAGTTGCACCACTGCCATCATATATGAAAGAGTTGGTTTTTTATGTGATAGAAAAAATCATGTGTTGGATAATTTTCTATTACTTGGAGCCAAAGGATACATTGCTTGGAGCCAAAGAATGCCAAGATGTGGAGGAGAATTGAAGAGCTCATGTAGCACACTTGAAGCCCAAGTCATTTTAAGACTATAAAATGAGAGGAATTCTAATTTGCTTTTTAGCATCCCAAAAATTCATAATCTTTTATTAGTGGTGAGGAAGTTGAGAGAGCAATTCTCTTAGGTGTAATTGGATCTCTCCCCCTTTTTTTTTAATAATATAAAGAAGTTCCCTGGGCGGGATCATTTTGATCCAAA
>NC_081346.1:31944208-31971519 GCF_029784015.1 Lycium ferocissimum
AGTCCCAAAACTCAAAAAATTTCCTGGTACGCATCAACTCATACAACTCCAGGTTGTGGTGTTCAATACGTGGTTTGATTCTTCTGTTTCTTAAGGCCGCCTAAAGAAGCTTAGAAGTTTTGGCTGAATTGTTCATACGCATGCTCTAACACAAACCAAGGTGGAGATCAAAGAGATGGTTTTTTATGGATAGAAAACTCAGCGTGTTAGATGATTTTTTATTACTCTTTCGGGAGCCAAAGAATGCCAAGATAAGAGAATCAAGAGCTCATGTAAGACACTGAGCCCAAGTCATTTTTATGCCTATAAAAAAGAGGCAATTATTCTTTGTTTAGCATCCCAAAATTAAAAACTTTGTAGTGCCAGAGAGAGTCAGAGTGTGTAATCGTGATCTCCCCTTTCTTTGTTAATAATATAAAGGCAACTATTCTCTGGTGGACGTAGGATCATTTTGATCCGAACCACGTTAAATCTTGTGTTCTTTCTTTTACGTTTCCACTAACAATATATCTATAGAAAGCACAAATTTAGTCCAATCATTTCAGAAGTTCGGTATAAAAGCCAAATCTGAAGGACCCACCAGGAAAGGAAACACACAGTATTATTTGGTTAGAACATAGGGCAATGGCGTCATGCAAAGAAAAACTCCAACTATGGAAAGCAACAAAAAGGAGCAGTCCGAGTATGTCGCTAAAACAAAATAGCATAAGACAAGTAACTCAAGTATTTATATTACTATACAGCCAAGTGCAAGTAAGAAATATTGTGATTTTGTAGAAAAGCTTTTGAGGCACTCTTGAAATTTCTGGATTCCTCCATGCTTTGCTGGATTTTAGATCAGGATCTCAAGTGAAATTCGAAAAAAGTTTCATACGATGGTAAGCAAGATCATAAAACAATGATCTGCATTGAACCCAAAATAGTTTATTACAAGGATATTAAAGAAGAGAGAAGGCCATTGGACAGAATAAACTGTCATCTGCATACAAGCCCGAAAAAGATTATTGCATGAATACAAGAAGAGAATAATTCCTCACATTATGAAGCAATCATCTACTATTCATTTAGCAAGAGATCAGGAGAATTCCACCAACATTTACTAAAATGTAGTGCAATAAATTACAACAGATACAAACCTGAATGTTGTCTGAATCTTCCCCCGAATCAAGCTTAAAAGCAATTTCAGGATTTTGGAGCTTGTTTGAAATGAAATACATTGCAACTAGCAGCTCCATGAAGAGTGTTGCATCACTGTCACTAACTACTATTCGCTGAAGAAGCATCAAAATTGAGGGAAGCCATACTGTGCACGAATATTTTTCCAATAAATCCACAGCAAATAAATATTCCCACTGTGTATTTATGAGGGAAATTGAGTAACTGAAAGATGGATCACTTCTGTCACACAGGGAGGAGCAGTTTCTCGCAACTAGCGAACAAAATAGGAGGTAGAGCAATGATCCTAAACTAACACTTTCACCCAGATGCCTGCAAGAGAAGAGTATTAAAGAAAAAGATGCAGCCAGAGAATATATTACAGCTCAAAATTTGAATTCTATACCTCAAAACGTGCACAATCATTGAAATCCTCCGGTGTTCAGAGACCTCAGGCAGAATATTTACAAAGATCTGGAAAAGCAAAGATTTACAGCATAAGTACGAAGTTCCATGAATTTATGGCATCTACCTCGGGATGCTGCCCATATATTTTATTTTACTTTTTTTTAGGGGGATGCTGCCCATGTTACCTGAAGCAATGCGTCGGCACTGTCAGTTTTAGACAACCAGCACGGTACAACCGCAGATATGAGGTCCTCAAATATATGTTGAAAATTGCTGTCCCACTGTAGAAGGAAAACTTAAGATGTAAAATCTCTCAAGATATGACATAAATATAACACTCAATACCTTAAATGCAGTGTTTAAATTTTTAAATTTTTGAACTTCTAGTTTCAACTACAGTTTCAACACGCAGACCGATATGCAACTCTTGTGTGACATGTTGCTCAATTTTCCAAAGTCAAATTTGATGCATAAATCAAAACAATTATTGCAACACAGGAGCACTGAAAATTAAAAGAGGGGCAAAAGAAAAGGAAAAAATTTGTATACTCAAAAGAAAGACCTGAGTGACAGCAGATTCCCCAATGACAACAAGAATTTCCAAGATATGGTCTAAAACTTTGTCTGGCTTTGCTCTGGAAATAGCAGATAACAATGAGAAAATTTGATTGCGTGTGACCATATTGCTTGCAGAACGGGCACACTTAATGAGGAGCTCCACATCGAAGTTCATAGAATTTTCATCCTGACAATACGCATAAGTAAATGTGGATAAGAAAACCCAAGTAACTCGGTAGAACTCCATTTAGACAAACAAGACCCCTAGTAAAACCTCAGATGTGACACTAGCAGTAATGTCTTCCAAGATAAGGAGCAACACTTGTTGGATGTGAACTGCAGCATCAGAAATCCTCTGAGAGTTTTCAGATGAAGCATGATAATGTAAATCGTCCTGGTTGGCAGCCACATGAATCCACTCATTATCAATGAAGGCATTGTGAAGAAGCTTGAACAAGGGACAAATGAGAGAAGCTCTACAAAAATGATTAGTTGATCGTTAATATTAATAAACAAGGGTATTTATAAAGGTAGGTTAGTCACATTGCTGCACTAATCATGGACAAGTCAATAAGATGATATCATGAAAAGTCTAACTACCTGTTCTCCATGTCTTTCTTCAACAGTAACACATCAAGCAGAGAACCAACAAAAGCAACAACATTTCCACCTCCCGGAATAATATCAAGGCAAACATCACGGTTATTGCAGGTAATTCCCTTCTTTCTTTTCTTTTCATGCCTTGACCCAATTGACCAAACTTTCTGCTCACAAATGAACTCAAGTATCCGACTAAGTATCGAGCAAGTGATCTGGAAGAAGAATACAGTCAGTCCCCACTAGCTACTCAGTGGCCAGTGCATTGCATTGTAAAGGAAAACTAATCAGAGACTGAATTCTACAATTTTGAAGTGCTCCGGTTAGTCTAACCAGGCAGTGGCCAACAAAGTCCTAGCACGATACAAAGATACCAGAGACTCCACTCGCCATATATAATCAAGTCAGACAAAAAGTTACATCCACGTCTACAAAGAAGTCTCTAGCCGGGTGTACAACAAGTATGTTATGTTGTCCACATCGAATATTTTGAAATACAAGATAATGAAACCAAAAAAACAGCATGAAGTAAGCATCTACTTCTTTTTAGTTAAACACTATTTCAAATTTTAGCAAAAAGTAAATCACCCTTATGTAGTAAAGCGTCACAGATTATATAGGGCGTGCAAAGAAGAAGAACAAAGCCCTAAATTTGCAGCTTAAATGCCATTGCTGAGTATAGGGAAGATGGAAGATACACTATCCTTCCCTAGCAGGACAACAAGATAATTTAGCACCAATTTAACTCACAAGAGAGCAACGGAGTGGATTAATAGGTCCAGCATGCTTAGTCTTCTTTACAAGGGTGGCTTCTGTTGTTAATTAACTTAAACAAAAACGGATATGAAAGTTTGGAACTGTAGCACATAATGAGCCATAAATTTGCAGGAAGTTATACATCGATGATATTGCAATGGCCAAGCTGTAAACATAGTCGACAAATTCTGATGTACAGCTTTAGAAGAAAAGACAATCAAAATCAACAGAAATATATATATATATATATACACACCTCACGCCTCTCCTACGAGCTACAAAAATGGTCTAATCCTCACTCAGTATAGAAAGTCATTTTCATCCAGTTCCCCATTGCTTGTGCCACAGAAAAGCAATTCCAAACCACAAAGATGTCAAATAGACTATTGTCTCAGAGTACACAATAGACAAAGAATGTCTTTTCTAAGACTTAAAGGTAAGTTCTATAAAGTAGTGGTTAGACCGAGATGAATGTGTGGGCTTACTAGGAGAGATATGGTCAGAAATGAAGATATTCGGGACAAGGTGGGAGTGGCCCCGTGGCGGACAAGATGGGGAAGACGAGGCTGAAATGGTTTGGACATGCCCAGAGGAAAGGCACAGACGCTCCGATGAGGAGGTGTGAGAAGCTAGCGATGGAGGGTTGGAGAGGTAGAGGTAGGCCGAATAAGTATTGAGGAGAGGTGATTAGGCAGGACATGCCAAGTCTTCAGCTAACCGAGGACATGACCTAGATAGGAGCATGTGGAGGTCAAGGATTAGGGTAGCGGGCTAGTAGTAAGTGGATACACGTTTTGCTTTTTCTTACCATTAGGATTTAGTATTATTTTAGTATTTTCGTATTTCTTACTATCCTGATGTTGTTACTGCGTATGATTTCATATGTGTTTCTGCTTTTATTGAGCCGAGGATCTATCCGAAATAGCCTCTCTAACTGCCAAGGTAGGGGTAAGGTCTGCGTACACTCTACCCTCCGCAGACCCCACTTGTGGGATTACGCTGGGTCTGTTGTTGTTGAAAGAATGTCTTTGAACTATTCTAGTCTGTCATCCATCCAAACACAACACGTTATTGTGAAAATTATGCACCTCTATAACATCTTCTCTTGCCTCCACCAAACCCCAAAAAATTTACACAAAACTGATACCGATTTAGACAATGGAACCCAAACCAAATTTTCTGGCATCACCAATATTTTCTTAACATTTTTTCTGATAAAGCCAAATCAATTATTAATGTATGGGAAGTCTCCGTTTCAAAAATGAAGTATAATAAAAAAGAAGAGAGGCTACGAAACAAATATGGTTGTCGACAAGGTACACCTGCTATTCTATTACTATACAAACTGGAACCACATGGTTGCGCCACGAAGAAACTAGAAGTAAGAGGATATTCCTCCTATGTACAAAATCAGCCTCTACACCGCCAAAACATCTCCTATTCTTAGCCCATGTATTGTGGTGTATATTCTTCGGTTTAGCATACGACCAAGGGTGTGCATTATTCAACTTAAACCAACAGTAACAGAAAATTTCAGTTTACTTGATTCATTTTTTCGGTTTTAGTTTATTTCCAGTTCTTTAAGAAAAACATTCCCACCTTTCGCTACCTGTCACTGCTAGTGGTAACATTCTCCTCTACGCTCACTCTTGTCACTGTCTCTAGCTTCCATTGACTCGCTGGAGAAATCTACTCTCCATTTGGTGTTCGTTTACTTATTTATGCTTATGTAATTCTGGAAAATGGTTCAACTGTGTTCAGCCTTTACACTCGTATCGCTTTCCCACACTGGTTTACTCTTTTTTCCTCACAATTGCATAGAGGAAATTTTTTTCTTATTTTGCAGCTGAAGGTATAAAATCAGTGGATTCAGTGGTGTAATAATCACTCACAAAGTTATTTCTTCTATCACTAGCATTAGCCAACTGCCTATCAGTGGTGTAAATTTTTGCAGGTGCCAGATCAAACAGAATGCACTCTAGCATCATTGGAATACAAGGTGCCAGAAGAATGATCTGCACGTGAACGCACCGACAGATTCACAAGCCTATCATCTATTTTTTTTTAAACTGGGAATTGCACAAGACTATCATCTATTACAGCAAGCATTCACACCTATGTGTTTTTGGATATAACCAACTAACTTCAAACCTATGTGCTTCAGATTAGATATAGATACACCACACTAATAACGATGTGTGTAGGCCAACGAATGCTTTTTAACTCATGCAGAGCTGGATTTGGATGTTCCAGACACAAATTTTCTCATCTCAATGAGGCATATTAGTTTCACAGACTTCTTAATAAGTACATTTTACTTGGTGCCAGATATTCTGGAACTTCGAACATGCTTAGACAGAGAACAATGACTGCAAATCAGATGAGAAGAAAGTTGGGAACATACATTAATGCGAAGCAGGGCTTCTCTTGTAGCTTTTTGTATATCCCCATTGGTACTGCGAAACAAGAACACAAGATGCCGAAAGACAAGATCCTGAAAATTCAAACCATGATCAATGAAATCGACAAATACAAGTTTTCAAGAAAAATACTTTGTTAAAGGAAAGAGATTCAAGTTCATGCACTCTATGCTCGAAAGAAGAAAGTGAGTAGCAGCAAAAGTAGTCAAAGAAGTCTAGCTACTATTCATATCAACAAAAAGAAGTCTGGATAGTATGAAGAATGAAGCATCCATACATTAAGAAATTGAAAAAATTATTATAATAGAGGAGAAACTTTCTCCTGTCAGGCATCCATGCACTACCTACATGCTAAAGAATTTAGTAGTAGCAGAAGTAGGAAAAAAAAGCCAAGACAGCATGGGAAGCAAGAAGCCAAGACAGCATAAAATTGGAAAAAATGCATTAATCTATGAGAAGAATATTTTTATCATTAAGCAATTGAGAAGAGAATCTATGAGTGATGGAGAAGACTTTATTCCCTCTTTTCCACAAAAACAAAAGAGGGCCAGAAATCAACATTTTTCTATAGTTTCCCCTTCTTATCCATTTTAAGGAAGCCGAGGCCAACTACATGGCCATAGACACTAAGAAAATGGTGCTGCATTATAAAGCCTATGCTGGCTGCTCAGTAGACCTACAGAACACAAAGAAGGTTAACGTACAAGCAGGCTTACAATGCATTTACCACATGTAAACCCTTAAAATATTCTCTAGACTCAATGAAAGTTCCCATATTGTTTAAATGGCATAATTTTTCCCTGAATCCTGCTCAAGCAGTGCAAGTACTTTATCGGGTATACATCAAGTACATGGACACACAGAAAAAGATAAGCATAACAACAGACTTCATATGTGCAAAATAGCCAAATAAAAAAGAATATGTATGTATATATATATATATATATATATATATATATATATATAATAGCCAAAGTAACGGAAAACGTATAATTAAGGAAGTATTGGAGTATTATTAACATATGTCATCAGCTCTTTCTTATTCTTCTTAACATCAAAGTCCTATAGTTCGGCTATGTTAAAATCCATGAGAAAAACTGCTTCAGATCAGTCTTTGCACATAAAGCAAGGTAATGAATGCTCAGTCATTAATCTGAGTCTACCTTATCTCAAAAAAAGAAAGAAAGTCATTAACCTGAGTCTCAGTCTCCAGACTTGCATAGAAGGAATTGCTAAGATCCCCCAGTATAGTCATACAAGGCTTCAGAACAGCAGGGTCTCCGGATGACACATTGCTGACCTAGAGCCAGAAAGTATGGGATATTATCAGAAGATTTCTTGGAAGGTTAAGATTCATCGAAGTATAGGAATTTACATAGGTATATGTTCAAAAGGCGGGAGGGTACGGGATAAGGCCAGCTAACCTGTAAGGCTTTCAATATAGGGCCCAAGATGTCAAGGTCACCGACAGTTGTAGTAGAAGGCTTTATACACATCTATGAACGACGGCAATCCAAGTCAGACTTTTTGAGAAGCTTAGATCAACATAATAGGAGCTTAGAAGGGAATTACATATTTTATAATTTTACCTCCAGTAGAAGACAGAGAATGTCGACTTCAACTTGTGACAACTTATGGCATGACTTGTCAAACCCAATATGACATTTCTGGCGTCTATCAAGAAGATCAAGCATTAATGATTCAACACCATTAACACGTAGTACCCTATCTCCAACGCCTTTGAGCAACGACAAAATCTTCAGCTGTATACAAATTTTGACAGTTGTAGCAAAGGTCAAAAGAAAACAAAACATTGCATGTATAAACATATCGAGAAGGCCAACCTTTGCGTACGCAGAAAATCTAAGGGCGGAACCTATCAAGAAAGCCAGGATTTCATCTTTGGTTGTCTGATCAAATCTGCAAAAACAAAAATAAGCAACCGCCTTTAATGCCAGCATATTTCAAAAACAATTATGATTGTACATAAGATGAAGCAGACATCTGATGAGACTACAAGAATAAGACTATAATGATCCTGCAGTTTCTTGAATAATATTTCTCTTTCTGCTTTTGCTAGCCTGTATTTCTCTTTCATATCATTTTATGCTTATAATTGTTAGGGAGTCGGTAAAATCTGATATTGGTTTCTCCCTAAGAAACATCTGTTTGAGTCACGTGAAGCTGTCAACAGATATATTGAGGTACGTTTTTCTTGCTTGTCTCCCCATATCCTCTGTGGTTTTTTATCCTTTCTTATTTATAGGCCAAATACCACTTAGCTCTCCACTTTGGAAATGAAGAAAACAACACTAAGAACCTAAATACCTACCCAGTAGAGAAGAACATACACAGAGATTTCCCAGTGAAGGACAAAATCTGAAAAGGGGAAACTATCAAATTAAAACTCCCTCAGTTTCATTTATATCGGTGTTTGAGTTGGCTTGGAGTTTAACAAAGAAAACTTCTGCACATACCAAAAGTACCCTTTGAACTTGTGGTTTTAACCAATGATCACAGTTCTATGAGCATGCAGATAAGGTAAAAAGGGAAATTTGTAGTTAAAGAATTTCCAATTATATAAAGGTGTCTTTGGAACAGACTAAAAAAGAAAGAGCGGCAAACAAATGGAACACATGGGGCAAAGCATTTAAATGGTAGATTAAGAAAAAATCACCTTATCAAAACCACGTGCATGAACTGAAATCTCTTATCAATGATAACAAGACTAAGAAATGAACACAACTATAAATCAAACTCCAATTGATCTGAGAAAATGAAAAACTACTGACCGTAGCACCACGGCATTGAGCAAGAGACCATACTCATCCTCCCTTGCACTAGACAGACAGGACACCAATGTCCATGCAAAATCCTACCGACCTTAACCTACTTAAAAGATCCACATCTCGCGAGGTGATCGCACTACCTAAATGAGTTCTAAAGAAAGAAACTGGGAAATTAAGCATTTGCAGCTGAAAATTAACTTTGCAACCACCAAGCCTTATCTGCTGTGTTCACAGGGATAACAACTAGAGGTATAGAGATTGTGATGTAATGACACTTGCGAGATTGGAAGCCTCCATCCAAACACCAATAACTTGGAGAAGGAAGCATGGAAGGTGGATCTCAAGGCTCAAAATATGCTAAAATGGATGTTAGAAGGGGGAGAGACAAGCCTCAGGTCACAAAGAGGATGAAAAATGCATGAAGCAGTATACTGCCAAGCTTGGAACACAGAAACCGCGATCGCAATGTCATTGTACGACCGCGAATGTCAGCTGAGTCACCACAAGCCCGTAAAAGATTAGAAGCCGCAACCGCGGATTCATGAGTACAATCATGAGAGTCCAGCAAAAGTCCAGATTTTCAGAAACGAATAAATTGCATTTTTTGCCATAGTTTAAGGGATACTGGACAGTAGTTAGCTCTTGATTAGACCCCAGTATATACAGTAATTTTAGCGCTCAATTTACATTAGACTTGGCCGAATGTATGAATCTTAATGGTGAAAATTGGCTATGCCTTCGGATATTTTCAACTTTTGGTGAGGAACTTGCAAGACGAATTACCATTCTATAGTCCAAGTGTTGGGGTACCCATTCTAGGAGGTAATTTGCTTTTTATCAATCTAATTATTGCCTTCTCTTTGATTTTACTTGTGTCTAGCTTTAAATATCTATCCATTTTCTATCTTTTATGTTGTCTTGTTTAGATCAGATTGCAACAAGTTGTCGTACAACAATCATTACTATTAAATTCTTCAGCCAGATACACTCTCAAAAACTTATGAATAGCAACCTGTGAATCTCCATGTCATTACCAGAAAATAACATTACTTTCAGTATTTTAGCATCCTTAACCAAGTCACTGAACCCCACTCCCCACCAGCAGGCCGCAACAGAAAGCAATCTATCTTTTTTTAAATAGACAAAAAAACAAAAATGAGGCAAAGAATTCAACATTTACTGCGAAAAGTGACGGGTGTTATTGGAGAACAGAGCCAACCTCTTTCCAATATTGTGTTGCACTAAGAGAGAATCATTGGAGTTGCCAAGCAATGAAGAAAACAATGATGAGAGGACATTTTTGTCTGATATTAGCAATCTCTTCTGCTGAACCATTAAGCCCAATAGTTCTCCCAGAAAATTAACCCAGACAGCATGAAGACCTGTCATTTGGCAGAATGTTAACGCCATATGGAAGAGAAATACATCACTGGAGAACCTTTTTTCTTGGGGGTTACTATTTTGTTGATGTGGGAAAAACTCCCCGTACAGGAGTGGTACACAGAAAGTTGATGAGAGTTAACTGATTTTTGCCAGAGAGGAATACCATTTTTAGATCTGGATAAATTAACGCGTGACCACAAGGATAGAAGTCCTTCAATGGTGTTCATTGCTGCTATGCGCACATCCTACATACAGAAAAATAAGTATACCGCTTTCAAGTGTGAAACAGAACACCATCAATAGCAAAAAGTAGGTTTCCGCTTTCCTGACAAGCCAAAATGTGTCTCTTTTTACAATAGACAGAAACACAAAAGTTCTAAGAAAATAGTCTGAGTTGTTTGCTGAAACACTTTAGATCTAAGAAGTAAATGCAAAACCTGGTTATCACTTGATAGCGGAACAAGGATCGAGGGGAATTCAGCAAATAGTTGAAAAGTGAGACTCTCGTCCGGACGAGCGCTAAGAGATGTGAAAACATGCAGACTTCCAATAAGGAGAGCAGCAGAAACACCTGCAGGATCAAAACATCCAAAAATATAGTAAAATAGAACAACACAAATCCTCAAGAAAGATCATAGAGGAGCAGTGAATGGACAACTCTAGATAGTTATCTACACCATAGTGGACATCATCACCAAGTCCATGAACATCACAGAAGCATCACTGCCATTATAACTATCTACTATTCAAGCAACTGACACGGGTTCCTTTTTGTGAAACAACCCTTTCAGAATTCAGTTAAAACTCCATCAGACCTCCCACTGTCGGCAAAATTAGGAAGTTCAATCACATTCTAACTTTATCCAGAAGCTGTCTTTGCCTTTCATCCGTTTTGTTTCCTTGATGTGCAGAGTTCAGAATTAGCCTTGAGAGACCATACATGATGCGCAAAGTTGTCCTTACAAACCCAGATCTCCCCAGTTTCTAATCTAGAGAACTCCCTAAAAAGAATTGATTTCTTCTTTTGGGTTGATTTTACTTTATCAATTTAATACAGATTTTAATATGGAAAGAATTAGGGTTTTTGTGCCATGCAAGGAAAATTCAGACAGAGAAAGTTAACAAAGAAATCATGTTTTGCTGAGAAAAGGAGAGGTGATAAATCAATTCCCCAGAGACAAATTGGCAAGGTTCTCCTCCAGAGAACTTGTACTAACTTCAGATCTTTTATTAACACATTTACTAGCTTCACTCCTAACCTAAATTTTACACATTGTAGATCAGGTAGAATGTAGTTTCAACATGCTTGCATTCGACAAATGCTTTTAGATGCTAATGTTCTTTAAGAGCTTGCATAGCGACCATTTCATTTGAGCAGAAAAGCTTGCAATTCAAGGGTCTTCATCTCAAATGACACTACCAATCAGAATTGGAAAGTAAATATGCAAACTTAACAAAAAAGTGCCACCATTACTGAAGTCTGAACACAGCGGTTTTAGCAGTAATTGTCAGGTCAGTGCCTATCCAGGAATTGATAAGCTTAAACATCAACATATGAGTGCTTTAAGACATGATGAACGATAACCGCATGAAAGGAACTTTCTTGCTCGTTAACTAAAAGAGAGGGATATTACAACAGGTTGAAGGTAAAATTTGTAATAGCAAGTTAACAATTGAACAAGAATCTAAAGGAAACAGTATCTAACCCTCCCTCACTAAAGAACTTCGGAAAAAGTAAGTTCACAAAACAATGCGTCATTATGGGTGAAAACGGCAGTAATTAACAGCAAATTTTAGGAAGGAGCCTTTCCAGGAATCGATATTCTCGAGCATCGAGATATTACCACTCAACAGAAGACGGATGACAATTACAAGAGAGGTACACCAAAAATGGGATGGTAATACCAACACTAATACAGAATGATGAAGAAGTTAAAAGGAACCGTCTCCTAACCTTCATCAGTAAAGAACTCTGAGAGGAAGTGTGATGTCTGGATCTTGCATTTTGCAACAACATTACAGAGATGTTTCTTGAAGACATGGTTCGTATGGGATACAATAAAGACAAACAGATCCCGAAAGCAGCATAACCAGTTCTCATTCTCATCCTGCAAACGGAGACAGAAAACACATCAGGTAACGAAAAAGCGGGGAAAAAGACATAGTCAAAACAGCCAAAGGTCACAAACCAAAGGTTCTGCTTCAGCTGCTATTTTACTAAATGACCCAAGCAGCCTCCAAAACAAGCAAGTCAGAATATCACCATTGAGAGCTTTCGGGTTGGCAGCAACCATATGTTCAATGAGTCCAACAATGTCACCCTCCCATAATCCTGGGTTGAACTGTGATTGTGTAAGATAGGTGATTAGCAAAAGATGGTGCCAAAAACCAAGCAAATTACCCACTGCTGTGAATGGCAGAAAACTATATCAGCTACCTCTTCTGAAATATTCCCTGCAGACTCCAGCAATTCCCACTCCATTCGGAGGATCGGAAAGCAAATGCCAAAGAATGATGAAAATCCACCATCTCCTAACAAAGAAGGGGATGAGCCGAAAGTAAACACGACATTTGCCAAAATAAATCCAACATTAGAATTGTAAAAGTATAAGAGCAAAAGTATCTTTTCAACTCACTCTACATCTTTGTCCAATATTAGTTAACTTGTATAATCTTTATGAGTTTTTGAAATTTGAATCAGTAGCAGAGCAGGAAACCTTATAGAATTAAGAATTAGAAAGGTTCCCCTTGATTGATTAGAAAAAGAATGAATTGGTCTTTTTTCGTTCAATCATTGGATGGAAGGGAAAGACAAGTAGCAAAATTATTCCTCGTCTAGAAATATCCAAATTTTGACGCCCAATACTCCACAGATAACTGTATAAGAGCAATAATCAGTTTTAGCTCGAATCGTTTGTAGGGGAAATTCTAGTAAGGGGATTCTAAAAAGATGCAAGAATGCAACATTTTCAAAAAAAAAATGCAAGAATACAAAACTAAGAATAAGGGGATTCAGAAATGTATTTTTCATATAAGTAAAAAATTGTTTTTACCCCACTTGCACAGTATAATTTCCAAAGAGGGGATTCAATTGAACCCTTATTTACCTTTAGCTCCACCACTGATTCGAATAATCAAAATTCTATTTAACAATTGGCCTTTAAAAAAGCAACCAATTGCAAGGTCAATCCTCAGGTACCGTTCCTTGGTTCAAAATATTAAACAGAAGAAAGGCAATTCAAGCATTGCAATGTGAAGTATTAAACAAGATTGTTGAGAACAGAAGTTGGGCTCTTTTCTTAGGTTTCTGGATATTCAAAATTGTTAGCATTGGTGTAAAAGATGATCTGATAGTTTTATCTTTTAGCTTTTGTTTTCTATAAGGAGCTGTTAGCTTTTTTTAAGAAAGGCCTTGCCATTATTTTCAAGATCTTCAAACTTCAACCCAGATTGCCACAACTTTAATCCATTGCAAGTGCAATTAAATAGCTCCTTAGACAAATCTCATACCAACAAATTTCTATCTTTCATATTGCCACATTAGGCGATTCTAAAAAAGTAAAAACAATAATGACTCATATCTTCTTTTTTATAATCGAGAAATCCCCGAGGGCCCATTATCCACCACGTTTCTAACCATGTGGCACTGGCCCTCGGGGATTTCTCGGTTACTAAAAATAGAATAATCAAGTCTGAACATTTACTAAGAACCAAGGCAAGTCATTCTGGGTCAAATATTAGTACATAAATCGAGCAATTTCAACGGATCCTTCTTTTGGGGCAGGTTAAACGCTTAGACATGCTCTAACAGAGATAAATAGGCATGCAATTTTGGTTTTTAATTTACACTTGTTCAAAGCATTAAGGAAGGCCCAACGCAGAGCATCAAACCATAGTCATAAAATTACCTGTTTCCAGCAGTGTGAAAGATTGCAACAACACCAACAAGAACAAAATTTTTGACAGTTCCGAGGTTTTGCAGCATTCTACCAGCCAAGGCAAATATTCATCGGGATGTACTGACAATGTTTTTGCTAGCGCATTAATGTTCCCCGCGTTGATTGAGGATATTTTCCCAGAATCTAATTTCTATATATCGATAAAAAAATGCAAGATTAGTTCAAGGATCATTCAATTTTTGACCAATTAAATAAGAACATATGAACTCCCCCCCGTCCCCCCCCAAAAAAAAAAAACCCCCCACCCACCAAAAAAAGGAGGTTCGTTTTAAGATTTTTCACGACAAGATTCTTCCGGCATCCCAGTCAACCTCCTCGTCCCCCAGAATAAAAGAAAAAGGAGAAGTGTTTAACTGTAAATGGAATAGGCTTTTGCTAGCTCATTACAAGCAAGTCCTAAAGTTGATTTCTGGTAACATTATGTTACACAAGCGCGCATTTTTACATCTGAACATAAAGACAAGAAATAAACTGAAAGCCCATTGCAAAAAGCAACTGGAATTTGTTACCAGCTAGATTACAATGTTCAGATTCTACAGAACAATTACAGTGGCAGGTAAATCACAATATTGAGAAATTGAGCACAATTGGAAACTCAAATTTAAAAAGACCTATTTAAAGTTTCAAAATTCAAAATGAAGACAGGCAATATTATTCTTTATCTGATGAACTGTTATAAGACAATAACGAAGAGATGCACAACAATTATAAAAAAACCATTACCTTATCCAGTAGAGAAACACTGACCAGATTCTCATAGAAAGGCCACTTCATTTGCTTGGCCATTTCAAGAGCTTTCAAATTTAATCTTTGGGTCTGTATTTAGCATAAGAAAAGAACAAAGTAATCAGCAAGCTAATTATACGAGATCCATGGCTAAAAGGAAAAAACTGAAACTCTTAGATGAAACCTTTGGAATTATTATAATAAAGGGAAAAACTAATGTCGCCACCATCTTCACGTATTCACCCTCATCTGGAAAACCCGCCGCAACATGCTGGAGGCAAGACAAAGCGATGTCAACTGCCAGAGAGGCACTACGAGATGCACCTGTAATTTGAGGAGTTAATGTGAAACATGCTGCATATATATGTCCAATTTAGGACAAAATTCACCAAATGCAAGAGTTAAGATACCTGATGACAATATCTTAATGCATCTTTGGAGCACATTCCTGAATGCATCAATACGAAGTGGAGCACTTATTATTTCGGGCAATTCCTCTAGGTTTAAAGCTGCCTGAACAACAGTCAAATCTTCATCACAGAGCCGGCGTAGTATAGCATCTTGAATGGTGCCAAACTTCTGAATGGAAGAGGAGCATATTAGAAAAATGAAGTGTGAAGAGACTTTATTAGTTAGCTAATTCAATGCACCTCAGAAAATATATTCATGCAGATACGAGCACCAAATTATAGAGAAGCTAGCATACCAATTCAATTAAATCTCCAAACTACAATTATTTGAAAAGAGACAGCTGCATGCAACAATCAAATTATATTGCAAAATCACATCCCATTAAAACTATTAGAGCACCACTCCTTCAACTGTTTCATATGAGGCCAATTAAAAGTGCAAGACTAGAGCTTCCCAAACACAGTACAGCAGCATTTTCTTCCCCATTTCAGTACAAAGGCATGTCAATTACTCATGTTAATAGTTTGATAAGAGTATATAAAAAAAACTGAAGGTCTGCTCAGTGTCTAGGTAACTCACAATACAGCTCAACCGTGAGAAACCTAAAGCTCTGCAGACACCATCACACAAAAAGAAGTGTTGAGTTCTCACCTTGGCTATTTAGGGATGGGAAGTTCTCTTTATATGATCTTAGGCAATCCTTACTTTTTGAGCTAGCTGTTTGGGGTTGAGTTAGGCTAAATTTTCGTTTCTATGTGCCATAGAGTCAGACGCATCTTAATTCTTGGTTTACCCGATATTGGGCCCTCATATTAAAATTTTCACGCTCCAGATGTTCAGTCTGTGTGCAGAGGTGTAAGAATCTAACATAGGTTGTGAGTAAGGTTATTTGGTCTCCTTACATGATCTTGGGCAATCCTCGCCTCATGAGCTAGCTTTTGGGGTTGAGTCAAGCCCAAAGTCCATTTTCTCATCATCATATCAAAGCCAGGCACATCCCACTCCTTGTTTTACCTGATGTTGAGCCCCCATATATATTATCCATGCTCCAGTAGACCCGGGTGTGGTGGGTGTTGAGTTCCCACATCGGCTATTTAGGAACGGGAAGGTCTATTAATAATACTAATTTTGCTTATAATCTATCAGATTATAGCATATCCTAGATTAAAGTCTTTTTTTACAACATATCTTAGATAAACTTTTCTCCGAATGAGGCTAAAAACCAGAGAGAAGGACAACTAGTTGGGAAAGGGAGTACAGCATATATAGATTAAAGGAATGAAGCATTACCTGAAAATCAGCTGCTTCAACATTCAACGTACCACGCACATCCAGACCCAGAAGAGCAGATCGTCGAACCTCTGCCTGCAATAAAAACACATACAAATGTGTAAATAGTAGTTTGTACCAAAATTAACTAGATTCAATCTCAGAAATTCTTTAAAAAACGACAAGTACAAAGCACAGACTCGTGATCTATTTGATAAAAAATGATCATCTAATCTCTAAAACAATATTTGCAAAGTACAGACATTTTTGTGATAACAAAACTGATCTATATTCTATTATAAGAAAACTGTTAAGAGCTCCCTCTCCCCAGCTTTCGGCGCCTTACTATTCTTTCAGGAAGATCTATATTTAAAAAGTCACTGCACTTCTTTCAAACGAAAATATCACTAATTAGTTGAAGATTTAATTTGCACTTGTGAAGTTTCTTATCAGAAAATGGGCGACTTCATTTTCTGGCTAACTCTTTAACTCAAAATGCCAACTGCAATGCAACTTAGCTGCTGCTATCCTTCTAATATCCATGTTATGATACAAGTTCACGTTTTCAAAAAAAATGGATGAGATTGGGTCCCAGTGGATCTACACAATCCTGTTTTTTTGAACATGAAGAAATAAAGAAGCCATTGCAGTTGCCGGAATTGCAGCTATAAAACCTAACAATGGGGTCAAATATGCACCCATTATGATCCATTTAGTGGAAAAGATCATATTACTGCCAACAATGTGCTGCTGCTTTGGAGATTGCTCCAAATAATCATTTATCAGCGAAAAAATCAAAGTTGCTCCCAATGGTACTCATGCCTTCCGTCCATTTGAAGATGTAAAGTCTAAAATATCTCTTTCTTTTTTTTTTTTTTTTTTTTAAATTGGCAAAATAGCTTTTTTTTTCTTTTACTTCTAAGCGACACAGCACTTACAAGCAAAAGATAAGAGGGAAGTAGCCAGCCCAAAGGGTGAAGCTATCAGTATAGAAATATATCACATGGAAAAGGTAAACAAAGATACCTTTGGATGTTCCATGGCAAACCAAAGTTTTGAATTAGATATTTCATGTGAAAGATCCAAATTACAGTTCAACATCCTGATAACTATTTCATAGTCATTTTTGGACCGCAGTTTAATATCCTGCATGCAAAGAGGAAAAAATATTTTACATTAAACTACACAATTACCCCATAAATAAGAAAGGATCAAAAATCACAGAGGATATGGAGAGACAAACAAGAAAAACGAACCTCAATATATCTGTTGACAGCTTCACGTGACTCAAATAGATATTTCTTAAGGAGAGTAACCAATATCAGATTGCACCGGCTCCCTAACAATTAAGCATAGAATGATATGAAAAAGAAATATTATTCAAGAATCTAGAGGATCTGAGAATCTTGTGCTTATTCGGATAATATGCAGTTACAGAAGATCAGAACCTTCATCACCATGGGTGGGCAAAGTTAGTAGTGCAACACTCACGTGTTTCTTCCCATAATAACCCTTTAACCACCAAAAATTGAAAGGTAAAAAAGGTCACCACCTAAAAGAATGGGAGTTAATTTCATTTCATCTCCACTCTGCCACTTATCCCCCCTCCCCCTCTCTTGCTTCTTTAATTTCATTTCATATCCACTCTGCCACTTATCCCCCCTCCGCCGCTCTTGCTTCTTTTCTTTGTACACTAGTCCATTTTTTCCTTTTTATCAACATTTACAACAACAACAACAACAACAACAACCCAGTGAAATCCCACATCGTGGGCAGGGAGGGGTAGGTGTACGCAGACCTTACTCCTACCAAGGTAGGACGAGGTACATTTCCGAAAGACCCTCGGCTCAATAAAAGCATAAAAAGAAGTAAGATAAAGTTAAGAGATTCGGAAAAAGAGAGATTCAAAGCGATATGGAAGAAATAATGCAAGCGACACGAGATAACACGGGATAATCACAACACGAAATAACGGATAATAGCGAGAAATCGGAGCGAGAGAACACGGGATAATCAAAGCATAGGAAATAACGAGATAATAACGAAATCGGAGCATAAAAAATTATATTGCAATAATGCGACTACTAATAAGAACGGATAACGAGACTATCTACTAGCCTTCTACCTTAATTGGGTCCTCCAAACCCTCCTATCTAAGGTCGTAGTCCTCGGTAGGTCGTAGTTGCGCCATGTCGTGTCTAATTACCTCTCCTCAAACTTCTAACTTACCCCTACCTCGTCCGAAACCATCCATGGCCAACCTCTCACACCTCCGCACCGGGGCATCGTGTCTCTCTCTTCACATGCCCAAACCATCTCCAATCTCGCTTCCCTGCATCTTGTCTTCCACCGAGGCCACCCCACCTTATCCCGAATATCCTCATTCCTAATCCGTCACTCCCGGCGTGGCCACACATCCATCTCAACATTCTCATCTCGAACTTTCATCTTTTTGAACGAGAGATCTGGCCAACACTCCGCCCCACAAAGATAGTTTCGCCTAACCACTACTTTTAACTTGCCCTTAAGTTTGGTGGCACCTTCTGTCACATAGCACTTTCTAGTTAGCAAGCCTCCGTTTCATCCACCTTTGAATACGACGTGTGACATCATCGTCAATCTCCCCATTGCCGCACACAGACCCAAGGTACTTGAAACTACTTTTCTTGACGGCACGGGTACCAAGCCTTACTTCCAAGTACGACCTCCGAGGTGCTTCATCGAACTTACACTCAAGTACTGCTCTCGGTCCTACTCGCCATAAACCCTTAGACTCAGTATGTCTCCAACACTCCGCCTATCGTTAACTCCGCTACGAGTCTCGTCAATCGGACTATGTCGTCCGGCGCGAAAAGCATACACCATGGCACCTCACCTCGAATTTGTCGTGTCAATCCATCCATCACCAAGGAAAATAAAACCCGACTAAGAGCGATCCTTGATGCAACCCCATCACAACCGGAAAGTGCTGCGAGTCTCTCCTCTTGTCCTCACCCTCGGTTTTGCTCCTCATACATGTCCTCGATCAGCCCTAATGTACGCCACGGGTAAAAGTTGATTTTAGCCTCCAAGCATTTCCATGATACGGTCTTGAACTTTGTCATAAGCCTTTTCTAGGTCGATGAACACCATGTGTAAGTCCCTCTTCCTCTCCCTATCTTCGCTCCACCATCCTTCTGCGTAAGATGGATGGCTTCGTAGTTGAACGTCCCAGCATTTAATCCGAACCGGTTTTCTTCGAAATAGACACACTCTCCTCACCCTCATCTCCACCACCCTCTCCCCACACTTTCATAGTATGGCTTAGCGACATACCTGCCATATATATGTTGCAACTCCGGATATCTCCCTTATTCTTGTATGTAGGGATCATTACACTCGCCCTCCATTCTTCGGGCATCAATGCCGTCTTAAAGATGACATTAAACAACCTAGTCGCCCACTCCAAACCTATCCGGCCCGCGCTCTTCCGTAATTCCCCGAATCTCGTCGAAGTCTGGAGTCCGCTCTTCCCCGCGCATCCTACGCTCTAATGTGCCCCCTTAACCTCGTCAACCTTAATACTCCCCGCAATAGCCAAAAATCGCGACGCCCTTCGTATGTTCTAAATCACCCAACACAATGTCTCTCGTCCCTTCTTCATTCCCGGGATGGAGAAGTATGACCGCCATCTCCGTCTAACGAGTCTCCTCAACAATACTTTGCCACTCGTCTTGACGCATTTTACTTGATCCACATCACGTGCCTTTTCTCCCTCGCTCGCTAGCCCTCGAACAATTTCGGTCCCCTCCTTTTCTTCTAGTTCAAAGATACATACGTTCTCGAAAGGCCGTTGCCGTCGAACCGCCAACTTCGCCTCCTTCCTCGCCATCTTATAAAGTTCGTATTCGTCCACTTCTCCACCTCATCCTTGCTTTCTATCAACTTCGCATACGCCACCTTCTTTGCTTCCACCTTCCTCGAACTTCTCCATTCCACCACCGAGCCCCTCGATGTCGACCACGACTACTCCGTCGAGACCCCCAACACTTCCCCTGCTACCACCCTAATGCCAACTAGCGAGTCTTATCCCACATATCGCTCGCATCCCCACTATCCTGTGCCCCCATATCCTTCAATTTCTCTCCCATCTCCGTGGCACTAATAGGGTCAAACTCCCCCATCTCGATCCTAGGCTCGGTCCCACGACCTCTTCTTCGTCGTCATCTTCGATCGGCTAAATCCATCACCAAGAAATTTTATGTCTGGTTGTAAGATATTCGCTCGGCATTTAATTCTGATCTTGTACGTACCTTTATCATCCTTCCTAAGGAGTAAAAAAGTCTATTTCGAGTCTAGCCACCGAACTACGAAAGGTTACCAAGTGTTCCTCCTTCTTTGAGAAACTCGAATTGGCTATCACCAACCCAAAAGCTCTTGCAAAATCAACATTTAATAGAATTTAAATTAAGCAGGCACTCAGACAGTGTGAGCCTACTCAACTAGTTGGAGCATATATGACATGAATGCACATCATGTCGGCAAAATCAATGAAAATATTTTAAATGCAACGGGATGGAATAGATGCTGGGCATGCTAGTCTTAAAACAAAGCAAACCTGCATCTGCAGCTGCTGAATCATTGTCCTTCGATATCCTCAAGGATGTGTTAAGCAGCTTTGAGATTACACGAGCTACAAAGTCTTTTAAGGGAACCATCTCTACTATAGACAGTAGAGTCCCATTGCAGAGATCATCGTAACAACTACAAAACATAAAACATTAAATCAGTGGGTCTAGCAAATAGTGAAACTCCTCAGCAGGTAAAGCAGCCATTCCCACCTGTACTCAACAAGAGAGTCCAAAAACAAGGCCAGAAATTTCTCTGTGTTGAACTCCTCTACCAATTCACTTAGAAGTCCCGAAATATCCCTTTAGACAAACAGCCAGAAACAGGATTCAGAGGAATGTTATAAATTTCCAACCAAGGCAACACAGAATCTACTATGTGTTGGCACATGAGCAGGGTACAACATAGTACCTGATGTCCTTAAGGATATCAATGATCTTCTTGGGGATAATTTCAACAGATTGCAACTGCATAAAGTGATTTTAAACAGAAGTACCAAGTTAGAGACACAGACAACATTTGCTAGAACACTTAACAAAATTCAACCAGCGAGCCAATTGTCAACATGGTAAAAGAGAAGGATATGTTCCTGAGCTATTCCTCATGCAATCAGATAAACAACTTGTTTTTTAAGAAAGGTAACAGCAATCAACACTCTATCTGGAGAATGGGCAGAAAGACAGACATAACAACACATACAGATGAGGAGAAGTAATATGCTTAACATCATCTTGACATTTAAAAAACTGTAAGCATTCGGCGATCTAGATAAGTATCCATTTCTCTAACTACACCCGCCACTGCTGTGATTTACTTTTCTTTGAGCCGAGCGTCTATCCTAAACAGCCTTTCTACCTTCATGGTAGGGGTAAGTTCTGCGTACACTACCCCACTTTGTCGGAATACACTGGGTATGTTGTTATCGTCGTTGTTGTTTAACTACAGCCCCAGAAAAGCCCAAAACAATTCACTGGTCATATCCAAGCGCAAGCAATGAAATTTGAGAAGGAAAAGACCATCATCTTGGGAATCTTATCCTTCACTGATGCCCAAGACTCTACTTCTAAAGGATTAACTCTCTTGCATATAGTGTGTCCTTTGTTTTATCATAATGAAGGTCCAAGATAAATGTCCGTGCAATAAAACTATTATTAACTCATAAAAATAAAAAGATAATCCATACAGCAAAGTAGATACAGCTAATGTCCTACAACATACCCAGTATAATCCCACGAGATACAGCTATGGTCCTTTTAACCTTTATCTTAAAATCCCAAATGGTTCTATCCAAAGCTCTTATAAGGAACCATGCATAATACATAAAATTCCAAATATCTTTATATTAAAAGACAAGGATACTGTCCAACAAGTTATTTTGAAAAGTAATCCTGTTAAAAAAATGTTGTTCCAGATTTCATGATGTCAAATCTTTTGATGTAGAAAAGGGAAATCCAAAGGCCGACACACGAGAGTTCCCTTTTTTATTCAATGTAATCTTCTATCTATGGTGTCAAAGAGAATACAGAAATAGACTAATAAAAAACTATTTACCCCTTGAACCAAACAATAAAACAGATAATGTTTCCGCTTTAAAACCATACAATAAGAAGTTCTCTAGTGACCACCACTTAACTACTTGACTTTTGGGGCAAAGCTTTTCGAAACTGTTGATAGTAAAAATAGAAGCATAATTCACAGATACTCTAGAAGCTCACTTAATATTGTCACTATCTGTTGAGATATCTACCTGTCGTAAAATATATACAACCAGTTAACTCCTCGTTGATTCTTTAGCATTAGTGATCATATGAACAATGACACTTTTAAGGTAACTAAGCAATAAAGAGCAAGAAATACAAAATAATCAGAGTGATCGTGTAAGAGATCAGTCTTCTAGCATCCACAGAGCTTTCAACTATAACACAACATAACTCGCATATTTATTGCTGAAAAAACATCCATGCATTACAGCTTCCACGCATTCATTAGCAAAAACTATATTTGTTATTGATCCTGGACATGTGTAGTAATAAAATTCTAGTTCACCTCTGACATCAAATTGAATGAAACAAAACAATACCTGGACAAGAGTGATTAGGGTCATTAAAGACAAACGGCACCACTGCAAGTCAGTAGAATCTTTTGCATCTGCTCGAGCTACTTCAGCAAGGGAACGGATCAAGCTTTTGACAACCTTAGGGGACAGAGCTACCTTATCAGCTAGTAAGCTTACGATCATCAGAGCACCAGCCTACAAAAAGCCAAATCCCAGTCACGAGATCAGTGAAAGTTTTATGGACAGTAGCCTCTAGAATGTAAGGAATTCCAGCGATACAAAATGTGCCACGCATTTAATCAAATAGATAAAAAAAAAAAGGATACTACAAGAAAGACGTTACAATTTAAGTTAACGTGACCGGAATGTGCAAAATACACTAAATGTGACTGTACTTCCACGTCTCAGTCCAGAACATGCATATATATATCTGTTTGGTTAGCACTAACAATCAAGCACGACAAAGGTACATCACAGCCTCCATGTCTGTACATTACAGGTCAAGCCTCTACTCCAGAGTATCAAGCAGTATCAAACAGTGTCAAGCTGACATCTTTATACAAAGAAACTAAGGAAGGGTGGCTCGATGAAAAGGAGGCAGGAGGAAAAGAATGTCGCACGGGGCTTGCCTAGTGCGGGTTACCTCTCTTTGTGTGGTTTGCGAGCTTATAACATAGAACAGTAGTGCGGGTTCCCATACAAAGAAACTAAGCTAACCTTTAGATCGGTTCCTCCTCTGGAACCTGGTTGAAGTCCAAATTCCACAAAAGGCAGGACTCTCCTCACTGCCTCACTGTCTATAGTATTGAGTGATCCTAAGACCTCAAATATTACAGCTGTACAAAAACCAGTGACAGGCCTTGATGGCTGAACCTTCTTTGAAGTTGTCACCTAACAGTTTCCATTCAAAATTGTAAAACATCAAAACAAAAATAGTTTTAAAAAAAAAAAAATCATGTATACACAAGGGACAGATACATACATAGTTGCACAAAACCTCTAAGATCCCCAAGTCACGTATGCTTTGTTGCACAATAATATTCCTGGGGAGTGGTGCACCGGAAGCCTTAACCCCTTCAAGAAATTTCCATTTGCTATTCCTGAAACAGGCAGAAGACGTTATATACCTGTATCTGATCACCTAGGCCACCGCATAAGATATGCAAACATTGACATTCTTACCCAGTGTCTATTAGTTGCACAACTCGAACGAATACATGGGTGTCATGGTAAGGCAAGGCACATAAAATTAACTCCTCGATATTATATATGTGGATTCTGTAGAAAGAACAATCAGATAGAGTTAGATATAGAACAAATGTAAGTAGCACAAAATAAACAATGTTTGTAAATCAAGTGGTATAGAAATATTTAGAAGCACCAATAAAGAGTGTGTGGACAGCTTACTTGTATCTACGAATCAAGTACTCTAATGTCTTCAGGGCTGCTGTTAACTCAAAATATCCAGATAACAACTGCAAGTAGGAATAGATCGATGCATTGATTCGCTTGTTTTCCTCAATGCCCATTAAATCTCTATCCAATTCCCTACTCCCATAACTGAACAAGTCATTTTTGTACTTATTAAATCTTTCTTCTTTACTTGTTAACACCTCCAAACCTGCACATAAGAAACACCAACAAATCTTCATTTAGATGACATCCAATACAAATGGATAATAATAATAATAATAATAGTAATAAAATAATGGTAGTCCAGAAAAATATGAAGCACGCATTTGACTCAATGTTAAAGAGGGTGGCACATCAATTAGTTAAAAAACTATCCATTTCATCATCAGGGATAGGGGAAAAAAATGGTTATAGGACAAATGCTTGAAGAAAAAATGAATATAAAACTCTTTTGCTTTTATCTCTACATGTATAAGATACATTTGTCCAATCTTGCTACAATTAAACTCTAGATACACAAAATTTCTTGATAATACAGAAAGAAAAGAAAAAAACAATTAGGAACTGCCGGGCCAAAATAACAATTAGACATCGGTTTTGCCACATGGGAGAATTGAAAGCTGGAAATTTGGGGCAATTAAAGAAAGTAGAAAGGAAAACAATTTCTGAGGTATGTATAAAAGAGGGACCTGAAAGAGCAATGTTGAGAAGGGTGTCGAGCTCAATATCAGCGGCTTCTTTAGGGTCAAACAAGATTGAGGGGCGAATGAATGGTCGTTTTCGGGGCTCAGTATCAGGCACTGCTAACCTCTGCAGCTGAGCAACCAGTGATGTAGCCATCGCTAAACCTAGTTCTGAGCAATGCTTTTCTCTCTTCTTTATAGTTTTATTTAAGCTTCTTGTAAACCCTGAGACACATAGAGAGAGACGACGGTGTTTGGGGTTTAGGGTTTTAGAAGAATCCTTTCTTTCTTTATTTTAATTTAATTAATAATTAAAGTCGGCTTTTATTTTCATTCAATCTTTTTTCTTTTTCTTTTCTTTTGGCTGAAATAAAATGGAGTATTAATTTATTTGTCCTTGTTAAAAAATAAAATTTGACATATAAGTTTATATTTTATAAAAAGACTTATTATTTTATATTTTGTAAACAAAAAACTCCTTTTCGACATGACTTCCGTTGTCCGTACCACGTGAAATGATTATATTAAATAATAGCTAGTTACGATTATTCAGGAACTTTAAAAAGTGGTTCTTCATAATGATGTGTGTTTTGCAAATAGTTGGTGATAGTTCAGCTAGGAAAAGTGAACAACTGATACTTGAGGTGTATTTTGCAAACTAGTTGATGATAGTTTAGGTAGAAACTCTCACACCCGATAGTTCAAATACGAAACTCAAAAAAAAAAAGTGATACTTGAGATGTGTTTTTTACCCTTATCTCTAATTGCAATACACCTTTATAGTCTTAAACCAAATATTTTAACAAATGATCTCAACTGCATATAAATCCACAAAGTTACCATGTCAACATATACAGAAATATTATTAGTAATAATATGTTGTATGAAAGTTATTTTCAAAGTTTCACACTTATGTATAAAATGGTTGCACTTCACGACAATCTAGTAATACATGCATTTGAGTTGAATTTATCTCCATCTTGTTCAACCATCAAAATGTATCATCGTGTCCTGAAACTCTACCCGGTTTAGTTGAATATGGATATAGGCGAATATTATGGAACATTTTTTTCTCATTTGTGATGTTGATTGGTCTTTTATGAAACATGTTTGAAGCTCTACCTGGTTTGGTTTTAAAAAAAAAAAATCATAATGATGGGAATTTATTAAAATAAATAATCTGTACAGAAGAACTACTCCAAAATAGGAGAGTTTGAAAACAAAAAAGAAGCTAAGAAAACAAAAGAAGCAAAAGAAAGAAAAGCTAAATAACTAAGAAACTAAAGCTAAAAACAACAATGAAAAAGCTCTTGAAAATACTAATTCCCCTGAGTTTGACTTTGTCCATTTATCACGCTCCAAGCTCTCACCAGGTGGATGGAACAAGATCTAGATGAATATAATTGCCTCCAAAAAAGTTTCCCAAATCCTTTCCGGTTTCGTTTTAAAAATTCCAGTATTCCCGGGGTTTTAAAAGAAAAAAACAATTTTTTCCCCGGGGCGGTGTAAACCGCCGGGGTGGGCCCTGGGGAAGGGAGGAAACATTTGGAAAAAAAAAAGGGGGGCCCTGAAAGGGCGGTCAACGAACTTTGGGAAAAACAAAAAAATAGGTTTGGGGGAGGACCCCCCCGTCGATTCCCCCCGGGTCATCTCGGATACGGTGGGGGTCCCTCACCTACCTTTTTGGGGGAGAGCACCCCGATCAGGCGTCTCCCCAGGCCCCATTCCTTTCCTTCGGTGGGGGCCGTGGGTTGGGGTTGGCCCAAAACCCCACCAGGGAAAAAAGTACGAAGGGGGGCAGGATCCAAAAGCTGGGGTTGAGATTACTCCCGCAAGCTAAAGCCCCAAAACCCACATAAAGACCCCACCATGACGAACTTATTCCAAAGAAAATTTGCGGGAATGTATGCCCGGGAAAACAATCCAAAGATAGTAAATCATGGTGCTTAGAGCAACAAAAGGGGCGAGGGGGAGATGGATAAAGGAGGTAACCTAATTGCTTTTGTCAAGGGAAAACTCCGGGGGTCATGGATGAAAAGGTATATAAATTTTAAATTTGGGGAAATGTTGTTAACCCGTCTTCCCACCGAAAAGGGGGACTACTTTTCCATTTAAAATTT
>NC_081346.1:31971619-31980229 GCF_029784015.1 Lycium ferocissimum
TAAACCCCAAGTGGGTTTTTCACAAGAGATTTAATATGTTTTGCCATTATAAAGAACATTGACAAGGTGATTGATTACAAGTCTTTGTAGAATAAATTTGGAGGGTGTTTGGATAAACTTATAAGCTAGTTAAAATGGCTTACTGGTTTGACTACGTATTTGCCAAACACCAAATGTGTTGATAAGGAAAAACAACCACAACAACATACCGAGTGTAATCACACAAGTGAAACATGGGGAGGATAGGATGTACGCAAACCTTATCCTTACTTTTGTGGGTAGAGAGGTTGTTTCCAATATACTCCAACAGTGTTAATAAGCAAAATATCAGCCAAAATTGACAAGTTAATTAGCACATAAGCTCCTTAATTTGACCAATTCTTTTATTGTTTTATCCTTAATATTTTTTATAATCTCCTAAATACATTTTCCACAACAAACTCTTAACTCTCTCACCATTACATTTTTGTCATTTTTTTTTCATGTAAAGATTCTTTTAAATTTACAGTTCTTATAATAATTTAAAGGATGTTTTAGTAATTTCAGCATAACAAGTGTCTATGAGTACAACCAAATAACCAATTAGTTATTTCTTATTTAAAAAATTTATTCAAACACATAATGTTTATTTATAAAACTATTTCCGGCACCTAAAAGTTTTTTTAGCACTTGATACTTTTTGGGCAATTTTAATTAGCTAAACCAAACAAACTCTTACCTTTGCAATGAATTTCTATATTATTTCGAACAAGGCACGGAAGGCAATCCTCCATGCAAATATGACAGCCATGACTTTTCTTACCCATCAACATTTTGTCTTTCATGTCAATATACCTAGTTAAATTTGATGAGTTTTGTCTTCCTTTTTACAAATTATTCTCTTTTGGACTCATGAAATTTATACAATTTAATTTATATAGAAATTTTAAGTGTTAATACCTAAAGTTTCCCTTGAGCTATTCATACATTGCAAGTTTAATATTTAAATTATAGTGTATTATTATGACTCTCCTAAACTATAACATTTTCTATCTAAGTCTCTTGATAGTGTGTGTCAAGAAAGTCAGCCAAAAAGACTAGGGAAAATTATCTCTTATGTCTATTTTTGAAAATATTTACGCCACGTAGCCCATACTTGAGTTTTTTTTACCCGATTTAGCTCATATTTGTGTATCAACACCTTTTGTACACAATTATGCACTTTATACAAGGTTGATACAGTATGTATAATGCTTTTCTCCCACGTATAATATTGTATACAGGCATAATAATTTTCAAAAGTTGTATAAGAGAGTATCATATGGAGTAGCATTCTACATTCATTTTATAAAATTAATGGTTCTTATTTTTTTCTCTCTTATTTTTCTTCTTCTTCAAATATCTGCATCCTTTACCAATAACTAGTCTCTATCGACATGCATTGCCACGTCATCTTCTGTACCGTGTATGTTATTTTAAATTTGTTAAGCGAGAAAGACAAGAAGGAGGAGGTTATACAAACATGTTATCTCGCCAAATAAAACTCGATCATCACCTTAAGCTCATTACCAAACCAATCTTTACATCTCCCCTGAAAATAAAGTCAATCCTAACGTATATTTACATGACAAATATTTTCTAACCTACTAACACTATGTACATGACTGCATAACTAATGAATATAAAAAGTATAGCTCATGGGATTTGTTGATTACTTGATTAACCACAGTTAATTATCAATTCAAAATTTTTAGGTTTGCAATCAACAGAAAGAGTCCCTTTATAGAAGCATCGCGGTACCAGACATTTTGGACTTCGAATCAAGTTACAATAGGTTGTTTCCCGGGTGGATTCGAATCAAACTCCAAACATCAAAGTGTCACGACCCAATTTGGCTAAGTAGTGTGGGCACTTACCTTTTCCACCTCGATAAGCGAACCCTCAACCCAACAATAATAAAGGCATAAATAATTAAATCAATTAAGCGGAAGAGAATAATTCACGTTAATCTTACGATAATGACATGTGGAAATAACAAGAATAAGAAATACACCTGTGTCCGGTCTAATCCATACATGAAACATCTAATGAAATATACAAGTTCGGAATATAATAATACATCATGTCCGTCTATGTCTCAAAATGGAAAAAAGAGGGACATAAAATAAGAATAGTCTCTAAGGCACGAACGTCTCGTGCTCACCCCCGGAAACTCGAAGCCGACCGATAGCGACTATCGCCCACGGAGACGAAGGTACCCAACTCCGAACTCGCATTTATACAAGAATACAACAAGTCACAGTGTCAAGATAAAACACAATCAGTGTAGATATCATCTGCCCACTAAGTATACTAACATAATTTCGACAATAAAGTAGATCTACAGAGCAAATCAACAAGTATAAGTCAAACACAATCAAAACCAAGACCAATATCACTGTCAAGCATCTAAACCCAAGTGCCAAGTCTCAATATATCCAATCCGAATCCAATAAAAACTAAATCACCGATCATCACCATATGTTTATAATGCAACGCAATGCAATGCAATAATGTATGTATGCAATGCAATGCTTATGCTATGCAATGTTGTGTACACACGTACTCTAGATCAAGTATCGCATCGACGGGTCAAACCCAAGACACTGCGAAGTCTAAGTGCTACCCGTCCCCGATCTTTGCCCAACAAATGTATACTCCGACCTTTTCCCGAGGAGAATTTTCATCAGCACCACCCTGGGGGACCCGCGGAGTCCATGTACTCACTCAATCCATGATTCCGAGTCGGATATCGGACTCTCACGTCACTCTTATAAAAAATCGAGCGAAACTCATCACGGTGTTTCATCAAGTACCAACAATGTATCAACAAGATATCAAAGGAAGACGAGAATTTACGCAATGTATGTGTCAACATCAATAATCGATCAATATCACAAGCATCAACACGGGTACGCCAACAATATCGTGAAAGACTACACAAGTCGATGAACTCTATCCTCATATCAACATCAACAACAGGTACTACAATATCACAATAAAGACGTGAACAACAGCTCCCAATAGCTACTATCAATCATGTAGCATCAAGCCAATCACAATAGAACAAATCAAGTCACAACACAATCTGGGGCGTGCTAGCCCCAATCACACATAACTGGCCCAACCTAAGGCAATATCCAACCCATCTTCATACTGTATAAGCTATATTGCCTCCGACAATATCATCTAAATATATGCTTCACTATACGAAGTTTACTATGGCAAGCCATAACCTACACCGGATGGCCGAACAAAAAACACCAACAATCACTCTTTCACTTTCCCCTTCCGTCGAGCTCCTCAAGATCAAAAAAGTCTAAAGATATTATCGAAATCTAGATTAGAATCACAAGATCGATACCTATATTGCTATCATTCAATTTAGGTCAAAACTAACCTCAGAATTAAATGAGGCCCACAAGGTCAAAACCGGAAAATTCGGGAGTAAAATATCAAATTAAGCACTAAGTTGATCAAAAAACTCCAAAACTAATTGCTAAATTAACCTGGATCCACCCAATTTTGAATTTCAAGTAAAACCCCAATTTTGGGTACAAACCCTAACTCTTATATTCAAGAATTCAACAATAATAATGGGAGATATATGATTAATAACCTTGTATACATCATAATCTAGCATAAACCCAATCAATTTCATCATTTATAAGCCTAGATAGAAAATCCATAAAAACCCACTTTTAGTCTTTCATTACTAAGGGACTAACAAGGAAGGAAGAATTCTAAGATGATTAGGAACAATGAAATAAAGTTAAAGAAGGTTAGAGTAATCCTACCACCAAGAATCTTTAACAATAATCCTCAAGAACGGTTCCCAAGAAAGCTCAATTTGTTAAGTATTAAATGGCTTTTAATACTTCAATTAATGAACTAACTACCCGTCACCCGCTTCCGCGACACTAATACCGCTCCAATGGCGAAAGTTACCTGCCATAACGGCTATACCCAAATGGCAAGGACCTCTCCAATGCAATAGGTGGTGATCGCTTCAATAAAAATTCGCCGCCGCCAAACGGCACCAAACACCAGAAACTTCCTAAGTTTTCACACTTCAATTAAAAATTTTGACCAATTCTCGAGGCCATCTGCTCACAAACCACATACACAGACACGTATAAAAATACGCTACGAACGCGCTCGTGGGCCTCGGCACTCTCAAATGGGGCCTCGTCGATCGAGTCAATCCTCGATCGCTCAATTCCAACTTCCCAACCCGAGTCCCAAAATGATCCGAGTGCATTGGAAACCGAACTCGTATATACACACAAGTTCTAAAACGACCATCCGAACCTCCCTGGACCGATGAATTTTTGAAAGGTCCGTTTACCCAAAAGTTAAGTTTCCGAGTTAATTTCTTTTCGCTTAAAATTTCACAAAAAGTCGCCCGAATCAAACGGGACACCGAAGCGTATCAACGGTCCCTTCGGGGTCAAAAGTGAGCTAACTAAGCTCTCGTAGTGGCGAAAGCTACAGAAATACTATAACGACCAACGGGTCGTTACATCGTATACCGATTAAAACCATTGCTCGCCCTGAGCGGTTAAGGAAAAGTGTAAATACCGAATTAGCGAACTACTAGGGGATACCTGACATATGCATGTCGACTCGCTCCCAAGTTGCCTCCCCTCAACGACGACGTCATCGCACCTTCGGCGACCCTCTTCGACCTCAACTTCCGAACCTACCTATCCAAAATCACAATGTACCCTCTTCATAGGGCAAATTCCTCATCAAGTAATATTGAATCCCAACAAAAAATGTAGGTACCATCAAAGATGGTACTTCTTCAGCATCGAAATATGAAAAACCGGATGAACTCCCGCTAAGGCTGGCGCAATGCCAACTTATAAGCTATATCGCCCCCACGGTCCACAATCTTAAATGGGCCAATATACCTGGGGCTCAACTTCGCCCTTCCCGAACCTCATAACACCCTTCACAAGAAACCTTCAATAGAACCTAATCACCAACAACAAACTCTAAATCTCTGACCTTCCGCCCGCATACATTCGTCGACTCTAAGTCGCCAAAAGCTCGTCGAATAACTCTCACTTATCAAGAGAGAATCTTTCACCGTATTTGTCCCCCAAGGTCGAACCTCGAACCCATCAAACTGTACCAACCGAGATCTATACCTCCTACCATATAAAGCCTTTAAAAGGCGTCACGCCAATACCGAACGATAACAATCGGTTGTACGCAACCTCGGGCCAACGGTGAAGCTGCTGGTCCCGTTGATCGCCAAAATCAATAACACGCGCTCAACATGTCCTCGAGCACTTGAATGGTCCGCTCCGCACCAGCTTACTCCGTCTGTAGATGAAAACTCGTATCGAGATCCAATCGGCACCTAACTCCTGCGAAAAGCCTCCGTAATCGGTGCTGAAGATAAGACTCGATCGTATACAACAAAAATAAAACCCTACGCAATCTCATAATATCCCGAATGTAGAACTTGGCTAACCCTCCGCGTATGAAACCTCGAATGAACAAAGGAGCGACTTAGTCAACCGATCAACTATCACCCAAATAATCAACCTCATTGTGGTCTTGAAGACTCACAACAAAATCCATGGCAATCGTCTCCCACTTTTACTCGGGAATGGGTATCATCTGAAGCACACCGCCGGGTCACTGGTGCTCATACTGTAACGACCCATTTCGTCATTACTATGAATTTCAAAATATTCGTGGCGTTGACTCCTTGAGACGTACTTGGTCCATCTTGCATTTCTGAAATTCGTTAACTTAATCGAAAAATCGTACGAGTTGCGTGTAAAGAAATCGGATTTGGGCCACCTAGGTCCAGTTGTGCCACTACATCGCCATTCACGCCTCCCCAGCGGTGGCACAACAACTGTTTTGCAGAGCGGTGTAGTCGATTTCCTCAAGGACCGCCCCAGCGGCGCCCTGGTCGTAGAAGCGGTGCCGTTGAAATGGTGCCATTGAAGCGGCTTCTCAGACCGCAACAGCAGTGACGCATAGTAAAACTCCCTATTTATGTGTCATTTCGGGATTTGACCTCATTTTCCAAAACCCTAAAGAGTCCAGCCGCTTGCGGAGCATGTATGGAGCCAAAAATGATATTTTCTTGGAAAAGGTAATCCTTCTAACTTCATCCATTCATTCTCCCCATTAGTGATTCTTATTTAAAATTTCTTATCTAGAAACCACAAAATGGGTATCATAACTTCCTAAACTTAAAGAGATCATTGGTTAGTTGTTCTTAATATAGATTTCATTGAATTATTCCCTTTTATTCATCACCCTAGAATGGTTACCAACTTAGTTTCTCATTTCCTTACGAGTTTATAAGTGGGTCTCTTCCATAAATCTTGAAATGGATATCTCAAAGATTAGCTTAAAAATGGTAACTTTACCTAGCTAATGGCTTAAAATAGTTGACCTTATTCATGGAAGGAGGTTGATAAATCACCTAGTGTTGTTATGAATGAAATCTAGAGGTAGGCTAAGTTTCCAATTTACCTTATCAATTCGAAGTCTTTTATAAGAGTTCTAACGGTGATTCCTATTTTGGGTCTCATGACGGTATCGAGATCCTTCATGAGGATTACGACGTGGTGAACTAATTGAAGGATCAACGGATGCTCGTGGCACCCACTGGGCCTTGAGGTAGGTTACAGCTTTCCTTTCGGTAGACTCCTGTTAGTTTCCTATATTTATTTATTAGAAGGAACGGAGAATGCATGTGTAGGAATTGGAGACTTGGGATGGAATCATAGGATGGTATTGTTGTGCGATTTGTATGTTCAGGCTTGTGGCCTGTAGATTCCCTAGGATTCCTGAATTGGTTTTCCTTGAGTGTCAGTGGATTTTATGCTACTTGAAAGTAGTGGGTGGTACCAATTTTTCTATGTCTCACGATGAGAATTCCCGTAATATGCAATTAATTGTGCTATGCCATTAATTGTGAATCTAATTGATAAGTGGGCGGATAAAATGTACCAACGATTGTGAATTAGTTCTAGACTGAAGGTGAATTTACTTATACTAAGCTAATAGGCTAATAAAGGGAGAGTGGTAATAATGTATTGTGACTTGATTGATGTTATTGTATTGTCTTTGACGCCACGTGTCGTTATAGTGGTATGGAACCGTTGTTACATTCGATTGTGATATGGTGGTACCTTACTTTGATGTTGATATGAGGATATATTTCTGTATGACTTGTGTAGTTGTTGATGATATTGTTGGTGTACCCATGTTGGTACTTATGATATTGAGCTAATTAACGTGTTGACACACGTATTTCGCCATATTCTCATTATTCATGATATCTTGTTGAAATCGTTGGTACTTGGTGAAACATTGTAATAGCTTGGCTCGGTTTTTAAATAAGAGGATGTAGAGTCCGATATCACGATGTTAGTCACGAGAAATCGTGAATTGAGTGAGTGCACGGACTTTCGGGTCCCCTGGCGCATGTTGAGAACCCCGTGGGCAAAAAACCGGGTCTCGTACGTACGGTGGGTAAAGATGGGGACGAGTGGCACTTAGACTTCGCGAGTCACCTTGGGTTGTGCTATCGAGATGTCGATATTTCTCAGGAGCACATATGTGCACAACATTTACATGGCATTGCATTGCGTTCATACATTGTTAAATACGTATCGCGTCGACTTACCGAGATGATTTGGTGTTTTTACTTGTGATGTTGGATTCGGATTGGACCCATTGGAACTTGGCTTAACTGGGCTTAGATGTTCAACTTAGGCGATGACGTGTACCTGATTACGATTATGGTTGTCCTATACCTGTTAATTATCTCTTAGATCATTCGCAGGAGCAATTATATATTTGGCTTATAAAAGGATGTAGGATAAGGAATACCTTAATGATAAGTAGACTCCTAAATTAAGAACAAATGGTATAATGGTATATCTAGCGTGAAACTGTTGAGGGATTGATTAGTGGCTATTATAGAAGAGTTATTTTTAATAGTCTTGATGTTAAACGATTGGTTAATAAATGTATTGTATTGATCTAGCTTGCTTATCCTGCGTATTTGTGAATTCTTTTACTGGTATGTGTTTCTAACCATTGTCGGCCTATGTTGCTTACTCAGTACGTGTTGATTGTATTGATGCTACTTTTGCTACACCCCTTTTGAGGTGTAGAGTTGTTACACCTCATGGTTTTATACTTTGTGATTCGTCGTGTGTCAGTGGTTCTAGTTTTGGATACGGGGATTACCAAGGTTAAATGAGATTAGATAAGTTCATCTTCTAGTTATAAAGGGTTAAGTTCATGTTTAGCAGGTATTGGAAGGATTAAAGGTTGAACAAATCGACGAGACTATGTTCGGGGAAAAATGGGTTTTACGGTTAGATATACGGACCATATAATTTTTGCGGACCGTATATACGTGGCTCCCTCAACGAAATTGATTCCGGTAAGGGGGTGAACCACTAGTCATAATTTACGGTCCAATTATACGGTCTAAATAATTTTAGCTGTCCGTAAAAGTGAAAACCGTAAATTCGGCCTGCATAGATTTTTTTTAAGTTATACACTCGAATTTGGCTCAAGCTTTATTTCATTTTCAACATT
>NC_081346.1:31980329-32003153 GCF_029784015.1 Lycium ferocissimum
GTGTCGGATTCGGCAAAATCTAATAAGATTCAGGTGTGCGGATCCGGTTATGGATATGGATGCGGGGATTTGGCTAAGAAAATCCAAAATTATAAAAATAGAGCTATAAAGAGCACGACCCCTTGATTTCTTGCTTTCTCTCTGTTTAGCGTGAAACATGAAGCAACGAATATGAGACCAAAGGACTATAATATTGAAGGCATGCCATTTCCTATATCTTAAATCTGTTTTATCTTTCATTTTGAGAAATCAAAATCTCAATTTTACCCCCAAATTTGTCCATGGTCTCCGGTCAAAGTATCTGAAGTTGGTTGACCGTTTCTGAGACGTATCCCACACCCACACCCGTCCCGTGTTGAGACGGGTGCGGCACCAAAAATGAAGAGTCCGCGCAACTTAGGTTTCCACGGCTCGATTTGACTTTATCATCATGTTCATCTGAAAACTAAAGTTGTTAGAGATAGGACGTTCTAGCTTATTTAAAGGGCAGCCCCGTGCACAAAGCATCCCGCGTTAGCAGGGATGGGGAAGGGCCGCACCCCAAGGGGTGTGATGTAGACAGCCTACCTTAATGCAAGCATTAGTGGCCGGCTGCTTCAACGGCTCGCTCCTGTGACCTATAGGTCACACGGAGACAACGCTACCGTTGCTCGAAGGCTACCCTTCATGTTCTAGCTCATTTATTTTATATATATGGAATACGTTCACTCAAGGGGAGACTTGATTTAATTTATTTTTTGAATGTCTGCAACAAACTGATTGCACAAAAAAATGTATAACATAAATAAAAGTGGTTGTTTCTGTTTGGGATCTCTCTTTATACACACCCCATTCTGTGTCTTTTAACATTTGGCATTGACACAACTAAAAGCAAATGGTTTTATTGTCTCTAGATGTGTGATATCAATGAAAAACTGCTCGTTATGCGTGAATAAGCAGAAGGGAGGTGAAGCGCATGAGATGTTGTATTAGTACTAAAGAAGACAGCTAAGAAAAGCAATTTCGTTAACGCTTTCCCTTTGGTTCATTAGATTAATCAGTATGTTAAAAATATTAGGTCAATCTTCCTTGGATAATTTAATGTTGTTTCCCCGAAATGAGAATTTATGGAGAAAATAAATGAAAAAGAAATGGAATTCGTCTTAACTTTATGGACAAAATAGTATGATATTGAGATGAATGTGTTTTCTCTAGGTCACTGGTCATCATCTCCTAATTCACGTTTCATAAATTGAAGCAAGTCTGCCTTCTCCAGCAACCTAGAACCTAATATGTATCTATTATTCTATATGCATATATGAGTTATTGGGAAACAAAAAAGATATTGCTGAAATTAGTCTCTTGTTGAATTTCGTGGTGTTGAACTCATTAATCAAGCTGGTTTTCTTCCTGCTCGAGCCTACTAATTTTTTTAGTGTTATACTCCTTAAATCAAACACTGTCAATTTGATTGCACCCTAGGTTTGTCTTTGATGCCTCAAAAGAACTGATAGCATGTTCTACGTTATAGCTTGGAAGTCATGTCAGCTGAGAGGTCAATAATTTATCAGGCAGCAGATTAGAAAAATGTGATAGTTATGCAAAAGAAAAGAGCTGTTTGCTCAATAAATATGCGAGGTAGGTTTGTGATCTCACTGTTATTTTATGTCCATTTTGGGTCTTCAGGTGGTGCAACTGTTTTCATGTCTGGACAAGATTACGTACATTGAATGGGCCCCTGATTCTGAATATATACTTTGTGGTCTTTACAAGAAACCTATGATACAAGCATGGTCTTTGACACAACCTGAGTGGACATGTAAAATAGATGAAGGTCCTGCAGGAGTTGCTTATGCTAGGTGGAGTCCGGACAGTCGTCACATACTCACGACATCTGAGTTTCAGCTACGGTTAACTGTTTGGTCACTGGTTAACACCGCATGCATACATGTCCAATGGCCAAAGCATGGGTCTAAGGGGGTATCATTTACCAAGGATGGAAAGTTTGCTGCTGTTTGCACCAGACGTGATTGCAAGGATTATGTTAATCTGCTATCTTGCCATACATGGGAGATAATGGGTGTTTTCGCTGTTGATACATTGGATTTGGCTGATGTTCAGTGGTCTCCTGATGACAGTGCTATAGTCATATGGGATTCTCCTCTTGAGTACAAGGTAGTCACCATGAGCTGTTTATAGCTTCTCATAGAGTTGTACCTTCCTCGTTTCCTGGAGAAAACCTTTAAAAAATGATCTGAAACTGCTATTTTCTTCGGCACTGTAAAATGGTTATGTAAAACTATCTTTAATGTGAGAAATATTAAAGGACTTGAATGTTCTGTTTCGTGATAATTTCTTTGTCTTTATCTCCAAGGGACTTTATGTGGTTCGGTTTTGTTTAGGTTCTGATCTATTCTCCAGATGGAAGGTGTCTAGCTAAGTATCAAGCATACGAGAGTGGACTAGGAGTAAAAAGTGTTTCATGGTCACCTTGCAGCCAGTTTTTAGCAGTGGGAAGCTATGACCAGATGTTACGGGTTTTGAATCACCTGACGTGGAAAGTGTTTGCAGAATTTGTGCACCCATCTGCTGTTAGAGGTCCTTGTTGTGCTGCTGTTTTCAAAGTACGCAGTCTCTTGTTTCTTTCCATTTTTTAGGACATTATATAATGATTTTAATAACTTCCTTCTTTAATATTAGGAAGTGGATGAGAAACTCGATATGTCAGAATTATCACTGGGTGATGATTTCGCCCAGTACAGCAGTGGTGAGCACTAGAGTTTTTTTGGTTAAATTGTCTTTATCTTAAAAGGTTAAGCATATATTTTTCTTGTGCAAATGCAGATTTTCATGATTTTTGTTGGTCTAAATCTTGTGGAATATTTAAGAATACCACTAATTATCGGACGTAAAATTCGCTGACGCAAAACTCTTCTGAAACAACCAAGTGAAATGACACATCACATTTAGTTGATTTCAAATGGTGCACACCTTGCTGGCTTGCTGCCTCTGTGACAATCCTGGTTAAGTCAGTAGAGCATTATATAACTTCTTTATGCATTTACTCGTTGGTCTAATGGAAATTGTGGTTTTCTTTTAATTTTTATTATATATAGGGGAGAGGGGACAGGGAATCTTAGTAGTCCACTAGGGAGATTGTGGTTTTGATAAGCTCGCTAGAGATCTTTTCTTGTTGATAAACTTAGGTATTTAATTACTCCCTGTGTTCCAATTTATGTGACATAGTAATAGTATGAATCAACGTAAAATTTAAGAAAGAAATGAAGACTTTTAAATCACGTGGTTTGGAACATACAATAGCATTTGTGTGGCTATAAAACATTTGAAACTTGTGGCCTTAAACATGCTATAACATTTGTGTGGTCATAAAAACTTCTCATTAGGGGTAAAATAGAAAGTGTAAAGTTAATTGTTTTCAAATTTAAAATTGTCATTCTTTTTGGAACAGACTAAAAAGGAAAATGTGTCATATAAACTAGAACATATGGAGTAATAAATAGTACCAAGGAGGTACTATAGAAGTACAAAAGGGAGCTTCAGGTTCCTCTACATAATTACAACAACATCATAGCATCCAAAAATTCCAAAAGCAAGGCTGGGTTGTCTGACATATTAGACCTACACCATTGTACAAAGATTCTAGACATCTATGCTTTACAAAAGAAGAGTGTTGTATCCTTCCCTCGAAACACCTACTATCCTCTCCAACCATATAGCCCTCATAATTCATAATGGGGTAGTCTTCCATGCTTGCTTCTTACTCTTCTCAATCCTTTGTCCATGCCCACAAGATAGTAGACTTCTCACATCTTGGGGCTTCACCCAAAAGCTCCAAAGATATTCAAGAAGAAAGCCCAAATCTACCATCGATAATGAATTTGCACCCGGTGTAGACTAATGGTCAATTTAGTGAGAGGAGAACCATAGGTCTCAGGTTCAAAATCCAAGCGGAAGCAAAAAATACTAGGTGATTTCTTCTCATTTGCCCAAGCCTTGGTGGACAGAGTTACCCGGTACCTATGCTGGTGAGAGGTAACAGGTACCCGGTGGAATAGTCGAGGTGGGTGTATGCTGGCGCAGACACCACCATTATCTTTAAAAAAAATGATTGCTGTTTTCCATTGGATCTTCACATAAAAAATACCTGCTGCAAAGTGAATAGAATCTTCTCAGTAATGCAGGTTGAATTAGACAAGTTTCTTTTGGTGCCACCCATCCAAAGCAAGTTGTTTTGGGTGCTGCCTATTTTCTCCATAACATCTTAGGCCAATTATTCTCCCAGTTCTTAGCGAATAGCGATTAGTAGTTTTTTACAGTTCCTTGATTTTTTTGTGCTCGTTAGGGATTTTGAGCTTTCACTGTCAAGCTAATGACACATTTTCCAATTCCGACCTAAATTAAATTAACACAATGGCTGTATCAACCTGGTCTGGACTTATACTTTCTAATAAGGTGATGAACAGAGACAATTCCTATTGAAGCAGTGGTATTGTCTTTCAGAGAGCTAATGAAAGTAGATTAGCAAACTAAATATGCCAAGCTTACATTTTACATTCAGCATATATAACAAGTTTTTCTAGTTGGTTCTATTCTATTATTGCAACTTTGGATCCTATGACTGAATTTTATTTCCTAGTTTAGCTGCAGTTTTCAAACAGTGGTGAAATTGGGATTTCGAATTAGGGTCAGAAGCCCCTTAGGCAGGCATCGGAACAAAGATATCCCAAAGAGTTCTAGGGGAAATATAGGGAAAAGGCATAAAATAAATCCTGAACTATGATTGGATTTCCAGTTACACACTCAAACTTTGCAGGGACCTATTACCCCCTTAACTTTTTTGAAGTGTAATTTTGACCAACCTGAGAGACTAAAATCAGATCTAAATTGTCAGTGTAGAGCACGCGCACTGCCATATGGTTTCCACATAATTTTTAATTTTTTCGTTCCAGAATATGATTTTTGCTTCTCTCTGACCAATTTGGAGGATACCATTTGCTGGAGATAATCCGCATTTGCTTCTACTTTCTATTAGAATATCTTGAATATACCTATGGTTTGCAATATACTTATCCCAAGGCTTTCTAGTTCCATTTCCAAATCGTGCTGCCACTGAATATCAACAGATGAAGCACCACTTTTTGCTTCTTTTTTTTTCTCCGATCAAACTAATTTCCATTTCAGAAGAGGAAATCTGAAATTGGCAGAGATTTATAAGGATAATGGGGATGGCATCTGAAACTTGTCAGTATTTGAACCGTTTTCGCCGGAGGTAATGGTTGATTCGTCGCTGTTGGATCTCAGCCTCGGCAGCCCTGTTGGTGTAATTAGCAAAGGTGTTGGTAGATTCTTGTTCCAGAACCATTAGTTTCACGTTTCTCCTACCGCCGGGGGAATCGCTTCGTGTGTTTTGCTGGTGAATCATGTTCTTTATTTGGATGCTATCCAACTAACACATTGATTCATCATGATCAAGAAAAAAAAAATTGCCAGAAAAAAAGGGTGGAGTTCCTTGGCGGTGGTAGAGATGGAGGTGCTACCGACGGGTGTGGGTCATGAAGTTGATGGCAAGGATTGTCGGATCTTCTCAAAGGGAAGGAATTTTTTCAACCCAAACAAAATCTTTGAGAGCGGGAAAGGAAGGACAAGAATTTTTTTCTTTTTGGTCATTTAAAATTTTTAACATGCTCCAGAGAAGGTCTATCCCATTTCTTTGCCATGTCAGAACTTGGGGTGGTCAAAATTCCACTTCAAAAATGTTCGGGGGGGCGAAGTTTGTGTGTGTAACTGGAAATCTGATTATAGTACAAGGGAATTTTATGCCTTTTCCCAAAAATATATATTTAAATATAAGTTCTAGAGTGTAAAACATTAAAATGCAAAATGTATTTGCTTTTGTTATAGGCCTAAAATACATAAACAAACGTGTTCCTCTCTAACTGCTTAAGTTTTTTGGATGAGGTAGTTACCTAATATAATTCAATATGGTACTAGCACAAACATATATTCTAAGTTTGAATCTTACCATCATCCATCAATAACAGGTTTTCCACATGCTTGGTTCATGAAAAAGAGTCATGCCTTAACATGAGGAGATGTGATGCAAACTTAAAGTAAATAAATAAAAGTATTCCTTCTCTAACAACTTAAGTTTTTTTTTTTTTTTTTTTTTTTTTTTTTTTTTATAACCGTGGTGTCCGGGCCAGCTCTCGCGCACCTCGACATTAGCTTATCTTTTGTACAATTGTAATTTTTCTTATAAGGATTGTACAACTATATTCTTTGTGATGTAAGCAAAAGCTGTTGTAACGTTAGCACTCTCTGCTGGTATATTGTATAAATCTTATCAATTTGAAGACACCTTCAACATATGCTGTCTTTCTTTTACTTATTCAGGTTGTATTTTGACATCACGTCTCCAATTACATTTAGCTCCGTTTGCTTTCCAAAACCAATAAAATGATGCTAGGTTTCCGATCCATGTTTGGTTTCTTGTTTTTGAATAACTCCCAAACAGTTCCAACTTTTATTTTTTATATAGGTTCCCATATTTTCAAACTATTTTTTTGGCTTCTCGGCAGGTTGGACCTTATGGCTTCGCAGGCCCTTCCCTCCTTTTTCTTTCTCCGTTTTACCTTTCCTCTTTGTTTCGGTCTAAATAGGCAGCATTTTTTTTTTCCTTCCATTTTTGACTTTTCGGAATTTTTTAGAGACAAGATTAATAGCCAAAAAGACATTTAGTTAATTCTTCCTGTACGTAACTTTATTTATATACATACACACTCACACAATGTTTTAAGACTTTAGTGATACTGTTTCATGAGTTTACTTACCCAATCCAAATACAATAATTTTTTAAAATGAATTCTTCTAAGATCACTTCCAAACATGCGTATCCAGAAACCAAAGCTAGAACTGATCTGCCAGAATAATAAATGTCAATCAACTGCTGCAGACAAACTTGTTGTAGCTATGATAGGTAGTCCTTTAACAATAGTACCAGTTTCAAAACAAAATGATAGGTAGTCCTTTTGTAAAGCGTCACACTGGCAGAAACGACAAATTGGTTGCGGATGTACTGAAGATTTCTTTTATATTTTAAGTATTTCCTTTTGTTGAGAACATATAAGATTTTCAGACCAATTTCTTCCCTTTTCGCAGATAATGCTTCGGAGTTACATAGTCAAGTCAGATACAATGTTTTGGAGATACCTATCAATCTTCCCTCTCAGAAACCTCCTGCAGATAAGCCAAATCCCAAGCAAGGAATCAGTAAGTCTTTGGTTCAAATATTTTATTAAGTGAGAAATAACATCACTATCTTTTTTCTTCCTACTCTTAATTGTTCCTGTTTATTTATGAATGTCACCCCAAATATGGAAAATGTTTAATAAAGTTGAATGATTGGATATTTATATAGGAGATACTGTCATTTAGCATCTTTTCAGTGGCCATGCAGTTCCAATTTCTTGTTTTCTTTCTTGACAATTTCAAACGTTTATAGTAACATTTATTGGGTTGAGTGATTAGTTTGATAATGTTCTAATTTCTGAATGAAAACTGTTATAGCTGTCTATTTGGTGAGAATCTGATCTCTGTCAAAAAAAGCTGTAGCAGCCTAGTAGCTTTATTGTCAAGGATTGATGCAGAACCTTTCTGAATTATAGATCTATGATCCACAAGTAGAAGCTTGTTTTGGTTGGTTAGCATATCTATTGAATCTCCTTAAGAAAAGAGAAACTACTCTCAATGCCCACAAGTGAGTGCTTTTGTTAACTACCATATGCGAAAATTAATTGCAGGCCTCATGTCATGGAGCAGTGATAGTCAATATATTTGCACTCGCAATGATAGCATGCCCACTGTACTCTGGATATGGGACATAAACCATCTTGAGCTAGCTGCCATCTTAGTTCAAAAAGATCCCATCCGAGCTGCAGCCTGGGATCCCACATGTCCACGTTTGGTTTTATGTACTGGAAGCTCCCACTTGTACATGTGGACACCTTCAGGTGCTTATTGCATAAATGTTCCACTGCCTCAATTTGCGGTAATTGATCTGAAATGGAACTCAGATGGGAGCTGTCTTTTTCTCAAAGACAAGGAGTCATTCTGCTGTGCTGCTCCGGAGATACTGCAAGAATCCAGTGATTATAGCTCTGATGACTGATGCTTCCATCATACACATTATGAAACTCTATGGAGCTGAATTTGTTTTGTTCATCATACCTCCCAAAGTGAATCATTCCTCAAGGTGGCAGCTTATCATTTTTCAGTTTGCACTTTAACGTGGAAGAAAAGGTAATCTTAGGTTGTGATAATCTTGATTATTTGCATTGTAATGGTGTATATTTGAGATCCAAAATAGTAGGACGGATTTTAGAATCCGGATTTGTAACGTTATCTCCAAATAGACAGTCAAAGGGGGTCTCGAGAGAGTGCCTTTGCTTATGCTGGAGATCAAATTTAATGTATTAATAACTTTTGTCTAGTTAATGCGCGATGCCTGAAGCACAACTATTGCCATCTTGCGATGGAGTGTTTGATCCCATCTCAAAAACATAAAAGTTTCTTTGCTCACTTGCAGCGCCTCTACTTGAGTTCCCACTGTAGGATTGAGTGAGGTTACAAGATATCTGCTGCTACTACATTTTTAGATTCATTCATCTATTATGATGGAAGATGGCGTAAAGTAGTTGGTTCAAAATCAAGCCCCAGCTCACAGTGAACAGTTGAAATCTCAGGGCAAAAGTAATTTTAAGTGGACATAGTGCCTTATCTGAAGTTTCATTCTAAAGTCCGATAAAATTAATAGTAGTAGTTCATGTTTCTTTTTCCTGTTTTGTACTTAAATATGCTAAGTTAAACAATATCCACTTTTTTGGTTTCTTAAAAGAGAATGTGGGACAAAACCTGCAGTTTCTTTATCCCGAAAATAAAACGGAGAAAATTAACTCCTTGATCTTCTCCTTATTGTAGGAGATGTATATATATTGGAGTTATAAAACTACAGTAATGGATTATAGATCACACTACTTTTTTTTTTTAATCTTGTGATGATGGTGTCCTGCCCAACTGAATCTGCGAGACTACCTACTAAAGTTCACAGTCACAGGAGTTTAATAAATCTTTCCCCTACGAGCGAAGCAGATGAGCTCGCAATGAGTATTTGTAACTGAAATTTGAATTTGAGATCTCACAAGGCCACCAAGTAGTTGCATAATGCTGCTGCCACCTGCTTTGTGGGTGAATCATTCGTTATCCTGACTTTTCTCTCTTGGAGGTCCAGAGTCCAACCATTTGCAAGTTTTCAGATATCATGTATTAGCCTCTTTAATGTTAAAAAAATTTCATACTAGAAATGTCTTGGGGCGCTCTAGCGTCACACTCTTTTCTTAATGAGAATATAATCACTAATTAGGCAAACAATAGGGTACTCGTCCTAGTCTAACTTTAGTCACAAAGATATCGCTGCTCCCAAAATTGACTTTAGTCACAAAGATATCGCTGCTCCCAATTTTGAGAAGTACAGAGACCACTTTAATTTTGGACTTAGATTCAGACTTATATTGTAACATTTGCTTGGAGGGGAACAACAAAGAATTATCAATTTTGGACTTATGTTGGGGAAAATTGTAACTCAAGTTTGACCTCAACATTCTCATTATAGTGCGTATGTGTATGTAGTTGTGTTTGGATAGTGAATATATATATATATATATATATATATATATATATATATAATGTTAAAACACGATTAATATAACATTGTAGTTTGTCTTTCCGTATCTAAAATAACTTTATTATATTAATGTTTGCTACGAATACAAAATCGACAAATTTATTAATATTTTTAAAAAGAGAAGACTTGTTTTAAAAGAAACTATTTTCCTCTCTTTGAGATAAAACAATAGCAATATTTAAGCGTCGGTTGATACTTTCAATTTTAATTCTATTAATTTAAAGGTGTAAAATACTTATTTTTTATCAAATTTTGATTTGGATAATTCTAATTCAAATTATTAAATTAATTTTACTTGTTTAAAACGAAACAAAGTAGAAATTGATTTTCTATTTAAACGAAGAAATACTATTTTTTAATTTTTGTTAAATATTCTCGGTTTGGCTCATTACTTGTCATGTTGTCTTTTGCATGGTTTTTTAAGAAAATGTTGATTAGAATTATAATTTGACATTTACCTTATTCATTATTTGCTCTTCATTTGGTATATTTTTTTTACGACATTAATCTCTTTTCACATTTATTAGAGTAAGAATAAAAATAAAAAAGTAATTAAATTCTATCTTATTTTAAAATATAAATATTTTAAGTATATTTATTTTAGTAAACATAACAAATAAATCACATATGGACGAATAGCAAAAAAAAAAAAAAGAAAGAAAATTGTATAGTTTGACTACTTAACCTTTTGAAGAAAAGCAATTTCATTTGCTCCCACTAATGGATTGATACGCACGAGACAATAAATCCATCATTATTGACTTAATGAGATACTTTAGAAATTATATGAATATTGTTTGATTTTTTAATATGGGGTGCACCTTTTTTTTTTTTACATTATTAATTTGCACTATTTTTATGCATATATATATATATATATATACACACACACGATGTTCAAAATACGATTAATATAACATTTTAGTTTGTCTTCCGTATCTAAAAGTTTATTATATTAGTGTTTGCTACGAATACAAAGTACGCACTTTTTTTTTAACATTATATTTTTTTTAATATGGGGTTCACTTTTTTTTATTTTTTATATTCTTGATTTTGTTAATATGGGGTCCACTTTTTTTTTCCCATGAGTTCGGAGATGGTGAGTTCCACTTTTTTTTCTTCCTTTTTTTTGTTTTTTTTTTTGTATTGCTCGGTGTTATTTAGTATGGGGCCCACACCGTTTTTTTTTTTTTTTTTGTTCGACGAAGCATGGGTCTAAACCCATGCTTTATATGGTTTCTTCTTTTTTTTTTTTTTTTTTTTTTGTATTGCTTGGTGTTGTTTAGTATGGGGCCCTTTGTTTTGGACGTTATTAGTTTGCACTATTTTTATGCATATAATATATATATATATATATATATATATATATTCAAAACACGATTAATATAACATTGTAGTTTGTGCTCGTATCTAAAACTTTATTATATTAGTGTTTGCTACGAATACAAAGTTTACAGTTTTTTTTTTTTACATTGTTTGTTTTTTTAATACGGGATTCACTTTTTTTTTTTATATTGCTTGATTTTGTTAATACGGGATATTCAAAACACGATTAATATAACATTGTAGTTTGTGCTCCATATCTAAAACTTTATTATATTAGTGTTTGCTATGAATACAAAGTTTGCACTTTTTTTTTTTAACATAATATTTTTTTTAATATGGGGTTCACTTTTTTTTTTTTTTTGATATTGCTTGATTTTGTTAATATAGGGTCCACTTTTTTTTTTTCCCATGAGTTCGGAGATGGTGAGTTCCACTTTTTTTGATTTTTTTTTTTGTATTGCTCGGTGTTATTTAGTATGGGGCCCACACCCTTTTTTTTTTTTTTTAGGGACAACGGACGACGAAGCATGGGTCTAAACCGATGCTTTTATATGGTTTCTTCTTTTTTTATTTTTTATATTGCTTGGTGTTGTTTAGTATGGGGCCCACCCCTTTTTTGGACATTATTAGTTTACATATTTTATTTTTATGCATATAATATATATATATATATATATATATATATATATATATATATATATATATCAAAACACGATTAATATAACATTTCTACTGTAGTTTGTCTTTCCGTATCTAAAACGTTATTATATTAGTGTTTGCTACGAATACAAAGTTTACACTTTTTTTTACATTGTTTGTTTTTTAATATGGGATTCACTTTTTTTTTATATTGCTTGATTTTGTTAATACGGGATCCACTTTTTTTTTTTCCGTGAGTTTGGAGATGGTGAGTTCCACTTTTTTTACTTTTTTTTTTTTTAATATTGGTTGGTGTTTTTTTTTAATATTGGTTGGTGGTTTTTTTTTAAATATTGGTTGGTGTTAGTATGGGAACCACCACTTTTTTTTTTTTTTTTTTTTTGGTGCTTAACGGACGACGAAGCATGGGTTTTAACCCGTGCTTCTATATAGTTAGAATTTGCTTGGAGGGGAACAACAAAAGAATTATCAAATGAATTCATGTTGGGGAAAATAACTCAAGTTTCACCTCAACATTCTCATTATTCTCTAGTTGATAGTGCAAAAGTTGAATATGATAATTGTCCATGATTATACTTAACTTTGAAGAAATATAGTTAAACTAAGCTTTACACTAAGTACATGCATATTTCTACTTCTTTCATTTTAAAATAACCTTCAGATAATTATTTTGCTTTAGTGAAGCAAAATTTTCAAATATTGCCACATAGAATGTCCCCTACTTAATAAAACATTTTTTTGCGCAGATTGCCCTTCTTTTGGGGTGGTCTTTAAATTTTGCCCTCAAATATTTGTGGTTTTTAAATTTTAAAGACCTCATATTTACCCGAGATTCGGGTTCGAACCCCCGCTTTCAAGCATAAAATAAAAAATAATTTAAGGAGAGGCTGGGGCGTGTATGTCGATCCGCATACACGCCTAAGGAAAAACTAAAGTTATGGGATCCGTATAAAAATAAGCCTATCCAAACTTTTCCTTAAGTCATAGTTTAGTTATCTTTTAGCGGCACTTTTGATAAGGTATAACCAAAAGTATCCTTAAGACAACTTTTCCTTAAGGCGTAGACTTTGCCTTATAAGGCAAACTTTTAGTTATGCGCGGGAAGGAAATTCGCGCTTAAGATAACTAAAAGTACTTACTCATGAGGTAAATTCAAACCAGTTATCATGTATTTTTTTTAAAAATTTGGCACACTTTTAGTTAAGCGCATAACTAAAAGTATGTCTCATAAAATTAAAGACCACTTTTCACAAGACCATAACTAAAAGTTTGCTTCGAAAAGAAAAAATAAAATATATGCCTCAAGGAAAAGTTTGCCCATAAAATGACTTTTAATAATTTCTTAATATGTGATATTATACTGCTGTTGGACTTCATACGGTTTTTCCAAAAGCCTCACACCATTAAGAGTATTCAACAGTTTATAAGTAGCTCCTTTTTTATTTCAGCTACTAATGTGATATTTTGTTCGCACACTCAACAATGTATATCAATACTAAGTACGAGGGACATGATATGGTTCAATTGATTTTATAGTCCCTTTACAAATTTATTTTAAGTTTTATATTTTCTTATACAATAAATTTATATTTTCACATTAAAAAGATAGAAAATAACATATAAAAGATCTGTTATTTTCTTCTATTCAAATTATGAAAAAGCTACGTTGATCCGTTTCCTCGAATAAATATTCCAGAAGTGGTGTCCTCAATGGCCCACAACAAAGTAATAAATTATAAACCTCCAACCAGAAAGAGCCAAGGGCAGGCGTTTATATGGATAAGTTTTCACTTTTTTCTGACAAGAAGTTCCAGCTCAGGTTTGACACCTACTTTGTCTACTCAAATAATTGCAAAATTATAAACATGTGAGTTAAAATCCATACACGAGGGGAAGGGGACATTATTGCAATTTGCATGTGGCGTGTATTAGTTTATCAAGAAAGCCGACTCAATAAATCATCAATCATATGCAGAGGCGGACTCAAAATTTTAAGACGGCAGGATAATATTATCTTAACATAAATGTTAACAAAAAATTTAATGATGATTTAGGGATAATATCGTGTCGGATTCAATTATTATTATATATATATATATATATATATAAAATACAAGTATATAAGTCAAATATGTGTAATAAATAAAATTTAATACGGTAAAGCAAATGAAAGAGATAAAATTTTCCTCTTGGTAGCTATTTTTGTGGAACATGTGCAGTACAGGTTCGAATCGACGAACTCATTTAATGCTTATTGTTTTCCTAAAATGGGAAGAAAAAATAATTAAAAGTGACGTTCGAATCTTTTTGATGCGGGGTGACATGTAAAGGAAGACGACGCTTCTCAACGTGTCCCAAAAACACTTTCATTTGTTAGAGTGCACAATTAAATATATACTAATTTTTCAAGGTATATACAACAAGCAAACTAACTGAAATACAATGGTTCAGCTAAATGGTTGAGTTTTTTGAGTACGATTTGCTGATGTTGAGAGCATGATTTTTCCACTTCATTTAACCATTTCCTTACGAGTTACGGCAAGTTAAGTACATAGAGGAGTAGTAAGTTTTAAGTAAAAAGAATTCTGAAAATATTTTTTGTTATACCAAACATACCTGCTAAAACTAACAAGAAGAGATAGCTATTTTTAATTTCAGGGACGAAGTAAGAAAAAAAAAAAAAAAAGACTTCTCATAGGACTGCCTTCAATTCTTTTTTGTTTGCAAAAGATCAACTTACGGAGCGGAAAATATATCTCCAGTTTCTGTACATATCAACTTCACAGAAAGAAAATATGGCCCAAGTTTAGAACGTATAATATCAAGGGGAAAAATCATAATTGTACAATTATATAAAAATATTTACAAAACCTTAGCAGAATTATCTAATCAACATTGAATGGCAATTAGGAGTTACCTATCCTAAGGATTCCTCTATATTAAAGGAATGTAGTTGGATGAGTCATTAACAACCTTGCTTATCTTTCTACTTTTTGCTAAAAAAATATCTTCCACACCAACAATTGTGTTCCTACTTCCTTTCCATTTTAGTAATCTGATTTTGCTATATATTATATTTATTGAATTATATTATGTATAAAATACATCTATATACATCAGAAAATGAATTATACCACGTATATTATATTTATATCAGGTGTATAATATTATATCTTAATACCATTATAGTATATGTTGAATTATACTATGTATAAAATAAATCAATATACCTCTAAAATGGATTATACCATGTATATTATATTATACCTCAATAAAATTATCTTATAATTGAATTATACCACGTATATAAAAACATTAGTATGCATAGAATATATATACTGATTAAGATGAATTATCTTCATAGTGATTAAGAGTTAGTGTACCAGTTAAAGAGGAGAGAGAAAATATGATAAACATGAAGAAATATAACCACATCCCTAGTTTAGTGGGATGCAATTTTTAAATCTTCAATTAACTGTACGTTTTTTTTTTCTAATATTTTTTAAAAAGTAATAAAACTTGCTATTTTTGTGGAACTTTAAGAGTTGTGCTAATTATGTTCAAACTTTTAGAAAGGTGACAAGCCACGTAATTTTCTCTAATATCAATAGTGTTCCATAATTATAAGAGATAATGGATCAAAATTCTCCTAAACTATCATGTTTTATTAGTTTCATACTTAAACTATGTCTTGTTTATGTTTTTATTAGTTTAATAATCCATGATTTCAAATGGGTTAAATGTCATGGTCGTGGGAGTCCCTAGCTAGTATCCCTCAATATAATCCTATAAATGGTGATATTGGATATTGCATTGTAGACACTTGGAAATATATGAAAGAAAAAAAAAAGCTTTCATCTCTCTCTACATTTTTGTCTAATTTCTTATTTTATATTGTTACTTTTGGCAATAACAATAAATAAATTTTAACTTGTTTGATCAAGTTTTTGAAAGATTAAAATTGTTATTTTTCTTTAAAAAGTGTGTATATTTTAGCTTCTAAGTCCCAAACACTAGCCGTTCATTTAACTTGTACAAATGCGTAAAATATAATAAAATGTACTAATGCGTAAAATATAATAACTTACAAAAAATATTCTATCCTTCAAGTTTAAAAAAGAGGAAAAAAGATATTTGTGTTGTAAACTCGCCCGAAAAGAGTTAGTATAATATATCAATAAAGAGATAAAACAAAGGATAGCATTTCTGATTTCTTCCAAGTATGAATTGAACTTGGAACCTCAAGGTGAATTTTGAAACCCTAAATTACTGAACCAACATTTTCTCTTGTATTTAGGGTATTCAAAATATATATCTGTACATAATTTTTTTAAAAATACCTTATATATACGGTGTAATTTTTTGCCTAGGGTGTTCGGGTGAACACCCTCCGCGGGCCCTAGATCCACTTATGTCAAGGTGTCTAACTTGATTTTTAACACCTCTATTTATAGGGTTACATTACAACAACAACAACATACCTAGTTGAATCCCACAACATGTGGATGGGGAGGGTTAAGTGTCTGCGCGGACCTTGCCCCGAATTTGGAAAGGTTGGGAGGCTATTTCCGAAAAGACGCAAAAAGAAAACAAGGGAAAACAAGGGAAAAGAGTCGATACAAACAATCAAAATCAAAAGATGCGAAAATGAGAAATAACAAGAAAAGAAAGGTCGTGATAAAACAACATGAAAAGTCAAGACCTCAACACATAAAAGTAGGAATCAAAGGGCAATAAAAAGTAGAGCAAACTATGCCTACTAGTGCGAAAGAAAAATGAGACTACCTACTAGCCTTCTATCCTAATCTGAGTTCTCCACGACCTCCTATCTAGGGTCATGTCCTCGGAATCCGAAGGCGCCATGTCTTGCCTAATCACCTCCCCCAATATTTCTTTGGCCTTCCTCTACCTCTCCTAAAACCGGGCTCATAGCCAACCCTCATACCTCCGCACAGCATCTATGTCTCTCCTCTTCACATGTCCAAACCATCTTAGCCTCGCTTCCCGCATTGAGTAATATAAAAGAGTGTCATAAACATGACATTAACTCTTGAGAATATAGGGAAGATTACGAGAGTGTGGGAGATGAATAAGGAGGTAGTGGACGTGTTGGTGTTACAACACATAATAGTAGAATTACACCTAGAAGTTATGGACATCACAATTAACTTAATATTAATATTTACAACAATTTGATACTTAAAAGTAAGATTTCCATTTTTTCTACAAAAAGAAAGATTTCTGATTCAGTGGGAAAGATCCAAGCTTGAGGCCGCGTGGATCCAACCACATCACCAAAGCCGCAATGCGAACAGATTCGTCGGGAGTATGAAACCGTAATAAGCAGGATTACTGTTCAAAACGTAACTACAGAAAACTTTAAACAAATTAACGAACTAATAAAATATTTTAAGAAATGATTGGTATGAACTATGAAGTAAAGCTGAAGCATATATATCTAAACTAGCAATATATGCCCGTGCTAACGTGTTTATTCTCTTTAATTAACCAGTTTTTAAGGTTTGTATTTTGTAAATAATTTTTAAAAATTTGTCATTGTCATGACAAAGAAAGTTGTTCATCGATGTGAAAAAGAAAATTAGTAAGAAGGTGAGGGAAAATTAATATTTTGATCCTAGATTTTTTCTGTTAAATTCTTTAATATCTCATATGTATACCGACAAGTTAATATCCATGTCAATTAATTAACTGTTCAGATCCAAACATAAGAACCATTTTGTTGTATATATTGGATTTTTTAAAAGCAAAACTAATAAAATATTTTTATTACATTAATTAAAAAATTTCATTATATATAAGCGGCTTGGGGGGGACGAACACGGCTCCCCAAGCTTGTACCAACATGTTACACCTCGGAAAAATTCCATGTCGTTGCATAGTAAATGGACTAACGAAGGGCACGAAGTATACAATGTTTCAATGAGCGAGAAATAGTATTTAATGATTCTAATTGAGATTTCAAAGACATTCGAGGTAAGAGAAGAAAGTTTGCCAAGAAAGACGAGGTATGCATTGTGTATCGGAAAGGGGTTGCAAAGCACTAAGTTAAGGATGACTTGATGATGTCTTAGAGAAGAGTTATAACGTCTCTTAGATTGATAAGGAAGTGTTAAACAAGTGTTAAGAAGGTTCCATAAGGATTGGAGATCAAACGAGTCGACGAGAACGGATTTCGGAAAGCTGGGAAATATACGGTCCAACATACGGACCATATAAAACATACTGGCCGTATGTTCTGCCCAGAATGGAGACTTTCATTGGACCAAAGATACGGTCAGACATACGGTCCATATAAAAGATACGGACCGTATGTTGGTCCGTATGTTCGTGTCGGGACAGATTTTAAGTTGATATAAGGAGGACCCAAATTCATTATTTCATTTCATTTTCTCACTCTACACCTCAAGAACCCTCTAGAAAGCTCTCCACACTTCTTTCACAAGAACTCAAGAGAAATTCATGATCAACTTCATCAAACCAAGAGAATCAAATGTAAGAAACTCATTAGGGTTCATCTAAGGCAAGAAATCCCATTGGAAGTGAACTAGGGTTTTAGCTCAAGTAAAGTATTTCCACTCAAGGCTCATTCCCACACAATCTAAGGTAAGTTTTATGATCATTCCATGTTGTTTAAAGTATTGAGAGGTTGAAAGGCTTGGATTGTAGAAGGAGATAGAAAATAGGTTACAAAAATGAGAATAATGGCATTTTGAGTAGTAGCTTAGATTGAATCATGATTCTTGACATGTTGTGATTATAAATATGTTATAAATGACATTAGGAACACGGGATAAACATTATATAAGGATGAATGTAATATTGTACTATGACCATGGTTATGGATGATTTGAATTGAAATTGGGAAATATGGATAATGTAGGTGAATAAAGATTATTGCTTATGATGTTGTGAATGTTATTATAGACGTTTGGGAGTTGATATACGATATGGAGAAAGTTGTATAAACAAAGGAAATGCTACCCAAATTTCTCTAGCTTTAGTCAAGTATGCTAAGCTATCGATTATCTAATGTTAGTACAAACTCTCTTGAAGGTAGAAACGTGAACATCGGAGGAGAACGTTCAAGTGATTGAATAGCTAAACGAAAAGGTATGTAAGGCTAGTCCCTTCTTTCTAAGGCATGACTCCTATGGCATGAATCCTCCAATCTGTCCATGATTTTCCTACATATCGGAAATTATAAGTCTACGATTATAAAGAGCTTCATGCAAGATAAAGAAAAGAGATACGTTACGAGCATGACAATGATGATGATGAATCTAAGTCTAGAGGTCCTAAAGCTCATGATATGACATTCCTACGAAGCTAATGATCCTTATATGATTCCTATGATATTATTTTCCCTATCTCTCCATGACTTTCTTACATTCCGGGAACTATGAGTCAAAGTTGATAAAGAGCTTCTTGGCGAGACAAAGATGAGAAATATGTCATGAATATGATAATAATGATGATGAGTCTAAGCCTAGACATTCTAAAGCAAGATATGGTGTCCATGAAGTTATGATCCTATTTACGATCCCTTGATGTTGTTCATTGTGTACACTCACCTTACAATGTTAGTTCCTTCAAGGTGAGATATAATGAATATGATCACTTCATAATGTAATCGGGGGTTCTCGACCTTATGTCACCCCGATATAGTTATAGATTGTCTTTAAGCTCTAATACATGTTCTATGACAAATGTATGATGATGATGAGTTCACGATGATACGATTCCACCGTGCCTAGATGGCCGGGCATGTCACCGCTAAGGTGGGCTGCATATGATTACACCGAGCCTTATGGGCGGCATGTCACCGCTAAGGCGGGCCGCTTACGATTACACCGAGTACTAGATGGCCGGCATGACACCACTAGTGGGCGGCGTATGACGGTTACCGGACGCGGTTAACGATGATGATACATGCGAGATGTCGATATATGTGATATGTATAAAATGCATTTACTCTTAAAAGGCTAAGCAGGTTATATCTTTACCTCATGTTCATGATTTCTTCATTATGCCAGTTTCTTTTCATGCCTTACATATTCCGTACAATGTTCGTACTGACGTCCTTTTCTTTGGATCTTTGTGTTCATGCCCACGAGTGACGAGGGAGGCGATCTGATTCGTAGGAGCTATCACGCACATTGAGAGCACTCCGTTGTTCCCGAGGTGCCATTGATTATTATTTTGTGTACATATATTTTGGGCACGACGGGGTCCTGTCCCGACCATATGTCTAGTACTATAGTAGAAGCTCGTAAATACGTATGTGTGGGTATTATGGTCTCACAATTTCCTCATGGTATATATATATATAGATATATATATTATTATATATATATATATTATTATTATTATTATTATTTTGATAGCCGAAGGGCTCATGTATATAAAGATAAATATGTTTCAAGTGAAAATGGTTTTCCCTATGATTATGAGCATAAGAATAAGTATGACTAGCAATATGAGTGGTGCTCGGTAGTCGGCTCGGGTACCAAACGTCATGGCTCCCTAGTCGGGCGTGACACAACTTGACTTCACGAATTATACCCGCATTAAATTATTGTACCATGAGCTATATAATTTGTATACTTTATCCAACTATTTTTATATCTCATGTAGACATGTGTCATAGTACTTAATATTTATTCCCTTCTCATTTATAAACGTATGCACTTTAAATTTAATTCTCCGACACATTTATTTCCTCCGTGCACTTTTACTTGTTCACTTTTGACTAAGCGGCTTGGGGGGACGAACACAGCTACCCAAGCTTGTACCAACAGTTTCACGAATCGTACCCGCATTAAATTCTTGTACCATGAGCTATATAATTTGTACACTTTATCCAACTATTTTTATATCTCATGTAGACGTGTGTCATAGTACTTAATATTTATTCCCTTCTCATTTATAAACATATGCACTTTAAATTTAATTCTCCGATACATTTATTTCCTCCGTGCACTTTTAATTGTTCACTTTTGACTTTTCGTGTTCTAGCTGAATATTAATTCTCTTGTCATGTATAGACATATGCAGTTCAATTTTAATTCTCCTACACAAATTTATTTCCTCCATGCACTTTAATTTGTTCACTTTAGACTTTTCACATTCTTTGAGAATTAATAAATCTCACGCGCATATATGCCATAGTACTGAATATTTATTCTCTTCTCATGTATACACGTGTGCACTTCTATTTTAATTCTCCGACACATATTTATTTCCTCCGTGCACTTTTACTTGTTCATTTTGACTTTTCACGTTATTTAAGAATTAATAATGAAGTACTCCTCCCGTCCCATATTACTTGGCCACATTACTATACTTGACTTTTCACATTCTTTAAGAATTAATAAAAATGACGTAGACATGTGTTATAGTACTTAATATTTAATTCCCTTCTCATGTATAGACGCATGCACTTCAAATTTAATTCTCCGACACATTTATTTCCTCCGCGCACTTTTACTTGTTCACATTTGATTTTTTGTGTTCTAGCTGAATATTTATTCTCTTATCATTTATAGACATATGCAGTTCAATTTTAATTTTCCTACGCAAATTTATTTCCTACGTGCATTTTAATTTGTTCATTTTTGACTTTTCACATTCTTTGAGAATTAATAAATTCCACATGGATATATGCCATAGTCGAATATTTATTCTCTTCTTCTCGTATACACATGTGCACTTCTATTTTAATTCTCCGACACATATTTATTTCCTCCGTGCACTTTTACTTGTTCACTTTTGACTTTTCACGATATTTAAGAATTAATAAATGAAGTACTCCTTCCGTCCCATATTACTTGATCACATTACTATACTTGACTTTTCACGTTTTTAAGAATTAATAAAAATGAAGTACTCCCTTTGTCCATATTACTTGGTCACATTACTAAAAATATATATCTATTTTTCTATTCTATATTTATCCTCTTTTCTATTTCTATTATCCCCATGTTCCTTCTTTGTCAATACTTTAAACGTGAAGAGAGGACGAACAATAGCAATGCAAATTTGTACCAAAAGTTATTTTAATGCTCTCTTACATAGCTTGTTCACTTTTGACTTTGTACGTTATTTTGAAAATTAATAAATAAAGTGTATATTTTATCATAATATCCATATTTATTGGTATATAGTCTCAATAGCATTAGAAAATGAATAATTAATATGAAGGGTAAAATAAGAAGAAGAATTATTTTTTTCCTTGATATGTTAACGCAATCGACAAGTAAAAGTAAAGGGAGGAGACATTTATCCCAGCTTTTCCTCATTGTCAATACTTTACTTATTTACTCTCCTTTGCAGTCTTTGATTATTGTTTCTTTACATTTATAAAATGTATTACTTTATATTTTCATGGGAAAAGTATTCAAAACACACTCAAACTATGGCCAAATTTGCCATAACACACCTCAACTTTGCGGGGTCCTATGACCCCACGGGACTTATTTTTTGTGTATTATTTTCGCTTTTCAAATCGGATAAAGTCACTCAAACGAGTTTGAGTGTATGCACGCGCTCATAAAATTAAAATCGAACGGTCATTTAAACTCATTATTTTGGTTTCCAAAATTTGAAATCCAAAATTCTCTCTCACCTTCCACTCGATTTTACGCCATATTAATCACTCAAATACCATTTTAAACTGCAAATCGGGAATCATAGTTAAACTAACTTTAGGTGGTAACATCGCGGGATTTTGACCGAAATCGTCGATTGATCTTCAAGCTTTTAGTGAACCGAAAAATACCCGGTTAGTCTTGTTCTTTGTCGGTATTTGTACGCATAAAGTTTATTTTTTTCCATATTATATAGGATTTATGAAATTGTCGTATGAATTTCTAGGGTTTGTTAAAAAATTATGGGTTTTCCTAGTTTAAATTGGGGGTTATTTGGGGTTAAGAGATGTGTAATCTTATGTCGTGTAGTATTACCGTTGTAATTGCGTCCAATTTATTTTCACCCCAAAATGATTTTATACACCGTTGTTTACCTTGTATTGTCGAAGTCCGAATTTAATTGTTGTTATTTAGGGGGGGTTGGTGATTTTT
>NC_081346.1:32003253-32064022 GCF_029784015.1 Lycium ferocissimum
ACAGTTTCGGGGTAAAAACCCGTAATAAGCGGGATTACGGTTCAAAACGTAACTACAGAAAACTTTAAACAAATTAACGAACTAATAAAATATTTTAAGAAATGATTGGTATGAACTATGAAGTAAAGCTGAAGCATATATATCTAAATAATGTTTTAAGCATTATTTAATTTTAAAAATTCAAATGGAAAGAGACTTAACCGCGTAAAAAAGGCATATTGTCGTCAACTAGCATTAACATTTGTTTGCACCTTTAAAGTGAAAATCTTAGGTTTAAACTTTTTACTCCCTCCGTTTATTTTTACTTAGTCACTATGAACTTTTCACACCCCTTAAAAAAAATCAAATGTATAATTTATCATGATATTCATATTAATTTATTCATATTTTTAATGGATTTAAAATGAATAATTAATATTATGGGTAAAATAAATTTTTTTCCCTGTTTTCTTTATATTAAAAGAAAATTTGGGTTTGGATGGTATTAGTTTTTGAGTTATAAGCTAAAATTCATAAGTTAAAATTTTTAACTTATGACTTTTGACTTATTTTTATTGTTTTGACTTAAAAATATTTTTTTTATTTTACTCAAACACCATGAAAGTGCTTAAAAATTATTTTAGCTTAAAATAAGCTAATCCGAACGGGCTTTAAAAGTGACAATTAAAAATAAAAATGTATTTTTAAAATACAAAACAAGTAAAAATGAAAGGCATGGAGTAATTTATGGTATCTGTCATGTTCTTTAAATAGTGCCTTATTTTTAAAGTTAAAAAGATTTTTTAACGTCACCAACTTTTTCCTGTTTTTGCTCAAATCTGATTTTTTAATTACGTTGTCAGCTTCCTTCATCCTTGAGTCTCTCACAAGCCTTTCTCTCTCCAGAGCCGACCTAAACTGTAGTTATTATTTATTTCGAAATTCTGATCAATCCAACTGTAACTATTTCATCTGTTTCCGAGTTTAAGTAATAGAATATACTAGTAGAAATAAGAATAGAGAATGGAAATGGAGAAGGGAGGAGTTTCGTCGTGGGAAACATTGAACGGTGGAGAAGATGTATATAGTTCTAAAGAATCAGATGCTTCCACAGCCGATCATCTTGTTATGATGGTCCACGGTATTCTCGGAAGGTAACTCCATAATTATTAATGTGTAATGCGCATATAACATAATTGGACAATTTTCATCTAGTTTGTTGAAAAATCAAGTTTTTAGTCATTGCTCCTGTTACATGATGATTTATCATTTTAAAATTGACTATTTCCTAGTTTAGATTTTTTTTTTTTTTGGCTGCTCTTTAAATGGATGACACTGTTAACATTTGCTGTTTTAGAGGTTTTTGCTTGTTTACTTGCAGTATCCAACTACTTTTTTCTTTCCATCCTTACTAAAGATACAAATTTTGGTATCCGTCCCAATTTAAGTTTGACTAGGCATGGAGTTTATAACTCCCTCCGTCCCAATTTATCACCATTTGACTAGCACGAAATTTAAGAAAGAAAGGAAGACTTTTAAATTTGTGGTTCAAAATAAGTCTTAGATATTTGTGTGATTGTAAATCGTCTCATAAAGTTAAATTGTTTGACATTCTCCTTCTCAAAAAAAAAATTGTTTGACATTCTTTTCGAGACAGACTAAAAAGGAAAGTGTGTCACATAAGTTGGATCGGAGGGAGTAATAAAGAAAGGCTTTTGAATCTTGTGGTCCTAAATTAAAGATGTGTACAATGCACTAAAATGTCCTTTGAATCTTGTGGTTATAAACTTGTCATGTAGGATGTTTGAATTGTCAACTTACTAAATATAGAAAAAAACACTCTTTTTAGGACAAACCAAAAAGGAAAGCAAGAGACTTAAATTGGGATGGAGGAGTATATTTTTTAATTTTTCAAGTTGCTGTAGCATTTTAAGCTCCTGAATTTGGAGCTGTTCTAATTGCTTCATTCTATGGGATTTCTCGGAGCTATTTTGAGCAACCGATATAGACTCCTTTGTCTATACTGTTGCACGCTAGCAACATCACAAGAATTTCCCTTTCCTGGCTATACGAAAGTGTAAATCATAAATCTAATGTTACTAACATAGAGAAAAAGCTGCTTCTGACCTCTTCCATAATTCAATTAAGATGTTTGGCATGAAGGGCAATGTTTTCTTTGACTGGTGAATGAAAAATATTTCCTGCAAATTCTTTAAATATTAATAATAATGTCAACAAATTGGACAGTGTTCTGCATTGAAGTTTTGATAAAAAATTTCAGATATCTAACAGTTAGTTGGAGCAAGTGATATGGAGCAAGATATGAGATAAATGTGAAGGAAAATGATTTCGCTCATAACTGAGAGAAGACATTTTTCCCTTTTTCATGGAAAATGTTTTCCTCGTAAATACCTCCTGGTAACCAAACACCACAAAATGACTTCATATATCTTCCGTCATACCAAACACACTCTAAATGCTTACTAGCCAATCCTGTTTCCTATGTAGGGTTGTCAATTCAGTTTGAAGTCAACGTCCACCACAGAACAATTTGTTTGTGGAGTAATGATGAATTCTTATAAATAAATTGGTGCTTTTCTGTTATTGGTTTTAAAAAATTCTATTTATTGCTGGATTTATTGTTTTTTATTACGACAGTGCTTCGGATTGGAAGTTTGGTGCGGAGCAGTTTGTTCGGAATCTTCCAGACAAAGTTTTTGTTCATTGTAAGTATATATATTGAGTGGCATTTCTGACTGATACCTGTTTGTGTTTCAGCACTTTGTTTCTGTATGTTGCGTATTTCCACCCTCTAATCCTCACCTCTTAATGTTTGGTCTATTACTATTAATCAAAACTATTCCTTTTTTCTTGCTTGCTATGTTGATTGACAAAGTAAGTAGGCTTCACTTACTTTATCTTCTGTTTCTGTGGACAGGCACCTAATCTTCTTTTTTTGTTCCTCCCGCATTCCCTCTTATGCTGCGTCATCTTCAATTCCACATGCATTGCAAACTAAAGTTATAGTCTGCTCTGTTTGTGATTCCCAACATCATTAGTCCCTTTTATAATTTGAGCGTACTTGTATTGAATAGGTAGAAAAATTGTTCTGTAAAAAGAGATTTCCTTTCCTTGGCTGACATGTGGAACTTATCATCTGTATCGATGTCTCTGTTTTACCTTCTTCATAATGGCCAACCACTAGCATGTTTTGCACAGTCTTGATGAACATTATTTTCTTTTTTGATGAATGATGAACATGATCTTCTTGGCAGGCAGTGAACGTAATATGGCTAGACTAACGCTGGATGGTGTGGATGTAATGGGCGAGCGATTAGCTGAGGAGGTTGATTTCTTCTAATGTGATTTGATTTTCTTTTGCTTTGTCCCATTCCTTTTACTAATATTTTCTCTAAAACATCATTTATATACCACATCTGATGGTAATGATATGGAAATGGACGTTAGGTTCTTGATGTCATCAAAAGAAAGCCAGGTTTGAAGAAAATTTCTTTTGTTGCACATTCTGTTGGAGGAGTAGTGGCAAGATATGCAATTGGGAAATTATATAGACCTCCACGAACGGAGAAAATAGAGAAATTCTCGGCCAACGCCAGTGAAGAAGGGTCAAAAGGCACAATAGCTGGCCTGGAACCAGTAAATTTTATCACTGTGGCCTCACCTCATCTGGGTTCTAGGGGTAACAAGCAGGTATGAATTTATTTTGTCACTTACAATCTTACAAATATTTTAATGTTGGATAAAAAGTGGCCTCATCATGTCTCTCTGAGGAAGAACAATTTTTGCATCGATGCCTTTACCTTATGTCTTTTAAGTTGGTGAAGCTTACTCTTGGATGAGAGGTGTTTTATCTCTTGGTGTTTTGAGACTGTTGACAGTGAAATTTAGTTTGTGCTTACGGGTCACTTGGCGCACCAATATCATTGTTTTGCAATCACTTTGTAATGAATGTTAATCACAGGATTATGGGTGGTGCTATTCATTATTTCACACATGATGTATTTGATTACCGGGCTGATATCCGATAGACCATCTTTCATCTTGTCAAGTCTAGTGCTTGGTGTAAAACATATAATAGTTTAATCACAAAGCACTCCCTCATCAGGAAAAAAAAAAAAAAAGGTTAATCATAAAGCACCCATTATACAAATTTTAGTTTTTCTGCTAATCTCAAAACTATCACTAACTTTTTAAATGATGGATTCCTCATCTTAGAGTATCATCTCCATCCTTAATTGGTAAAGTAGCAACTAGCAAGTGTTGAGACAAATTCAACAAAAAACTTGAAAAATAATCGATAAATTCACTGGTTTGACAAAGGATATATAGCACCGGCTCTAACAACACAGGGATGGTAAAGTAAATAGAAAATCAAGGAATGCACTGCATGAAGGAGAAAAACAAAGGAAAGATACATCTAAGTTTTGGGAAAATAATCTACAGCAAGAAGGACCTGGATAACCTTATAATCTACAGCAAGAAGGACCTGGATAACCTTACTTCAAGATGCGAAGTTGTACAGCTATAAGAACTGGAAAATAACAGGAAGTATTCCTCATCTCCAGACAGTTTTTTCTCCCTCCAACTTGATAAGTTGTCCAAGGGAATCTATCAAAGCGGGATTATATTTAACTTATCTTATTCTAATTCTAATCTATCTAGTTAACAACCCCTTAGATCTAATGATAGCTTTAAATGTTCAGTAACCTAGAAGTTGCATCAGGATTTTCCTGTGTGTGATTCCTTCTTTTGATAGGAGGACCTCAAAGTTCCTGAAATGTGAAGGCAAGCAATCTCTTTGATTAACCTCGAGATTTTCTTGTAAACTACGTTCTTCTGCACAGCACACCGGCTTCTAAAACTATCAAGTTAATCACAGGTTTGGATCATAGTATGATATTATATTATCTACTAGCCTAGAATGTTGTTAGTATTCTGGAGGAATCCTCTTTAGTAGTAATAGATATTGATCCCTATTTTATGTTGTGAACTGTGAAAAGGAAATGCTCTGTTATCTGACAGAAGGATCAAGAAGCAAAACTTTTTCCATGCTTCTTCAGTTGTCTAGATCTTAAGAAATGAGCAAGTATTCCTCTTCTTCTGAACTCTATTTATGCATTACTAAGATTGTGAGTTTTCTCTTTCCTGATCTTACAAGATCTGTTTTGTTTTTTTAACAAGATCTGCTTTGTCACTGTTGAACTTTTTGCAATATTCACTTTTTGAGCTAATTGTCAGGTGCCATTTCTTTTTGGTGTAACTGCCTTTGAGAGAGCTGCTGGTCTTTGTGTTCATTGGATATTCAAGAAAACGGGTCGACACCTTTTTCTTAATGAAGATGAAGGGAAGCCTCCATTACTGAGACGGATGGTGGAAGATGATGTTGAATTACGCTTTATGTACGTTATAAGATCTATTTATGACATGCATTGGACAGCATGATCCCTCTTATGAGGATCTGCGTTAAGAAGTATAGTATATTGATGCTAATTTGTTGCAAAATTCTTGCATACAGGTCTGCATTGGGTTCATTCAAGCGAAGGGTCGCATACTCAAATGTTGGTTATGATCGTATCCTATTTGTATTGTTGAATCAGGCAACTCGCCTCTATTATCCAAACTTCAAAAGATTAGAGACTATTTTTCTTAACAAACGTTCTTTAGATATTGTAGGTTGGAGAACATCGTCAATTAGACGTAATAATGAACTTCCCAAGGTATAGTATTCGTTAGTGGATACCAATTAAATCATATGTGCTATATCATAACAATTTGTGCTTGCAGAGGGAGGATTCCCTAAATGAGAAGTATCCTCATATTGTACAATACTCGTTAGTGGATACCAATTAAATCGTATGTGCTATATCATAACAATTTGTGCTTGCAGTGGGAGGATTCCCTAAATGAGAAGTATCCTCATATTGTGCATGAAGAACATTGCAAGGCGTGTGATAGTGAGCAGGGTGAGTCTGTTGTAAAGGAAGATGATTGTTTTGACAAGCTAGAAGGTTAGTAACTCTCTTCTTATGAAAAGAAGTTAGGTTTTTTGCTAATTATTCCCTGTTAGGGGTCGTTTGGTTGCTGGTTAGGAAGGGGGTTATTCATTTATTAAAACTAGCATAACTATTACCATGTTTGGTAGCTTTTTAGTTGCTTTTGTATAAAATTCAGACACCAACTATGGTGTTTGGTTATCATTTTGCAATCCCACATAAATATAACAGGTACTCCCTCTATCCCAAATTTCCTTTTTAGTCAGTCCCAAAAAGAATGATATTTTTCCATATTTAGTAACAATTGAACTTCAAACTTCCCATTTACCCGTAATGAAATTATTTATGGCCACATAAATTTTTATGGCTTGTTTTAGATTACAAGTTTTAAAAGTTTGTCTTTTTCTCCTAAACTTTGTGCCAGTCAAACACCTTCACATAAATTGGGATGGAAGGAGTATATGTTATGAGCCAATTTATATATTATTTTATGCGGGGTAGAAGATGGAGTAACTAATACATTGATAAAAATACTGAAATGATGAATTTACCCTCTGGAGAGCAAGAATGGAGATGTTGATGTTGCTCACTGTTAGACGCTTCTTCTTCTTCTCGATCTATTAGAGACAAAATCAATGAATTGAAATTATTTCTTTCGTAATTCCAAGGGTATATTGTAAACAAACATTTTATTTTAAAAATTATATAATGTATGTTGATTTCTAATTCAACAAATCAAACATCCAAAGAAATAATTCATGCATTATAATCTCTGTATAACAAAGTCATGCATTATTAATACCTGCATAACTCTAACGAGCAGCTAAACAACCCTTAGTTCTTTCTTTTGATCCCTTTCTTCCCCCCCAGCTAGGTCTCAGTCTCTCAGATGCATTTTCTATTGCTGCCCCTCCGAGCTTTTGGTGATGCTATATGTTCACAATGTATGCATGATTGACTTCCACTCTTCTGTTATCTAGTGCTTAACACCAATACAAATAATCAATCTGCTTTTCCTAAAGGACTATGCAATTTTGTTTCTAAATCAGAGTATATTTGGCCCTTCAAGCTTTTTCACATAGCAAGTTTTAGTGCTTGCTGGGGTTCTTTAGTTGAAGTGTTTGTTCTTTTTTATTTGATACAATACCTATCTTGAAGAAGGAAAAGGAAGAAAAGGTTGTTTTTGTGTTGGCTTCTTAATATTGTAGAACTAATTCTTACTGACTTATCAAGAAAATATTATAGTGCTAATGCTTTGACCAATTATCCAGAGGAATTGGTGACTGGTTTATCTCGGGTGTCTTGGGAGAAAATAGATGTCAGCTTTCACAGCAGCAGGCTCAGATTTGCTGCACACAGTGTTATTCAGGTCTCACATCTATCTCTCGCCCTAACACAGACAATATCGTTAATGCCGGAGCATTTTTTTGATATTTTTGTTTTGGTTCTCCTGGAACCGCATTCAGTCACATTTAATTTGTGTTGATGAATCTGAATCACGTTCTCATTTTATCGCTTGCATATTAAGATAAAAAATCTGTCTGTAACTCCTATTTTTGTCCTGGATGTTACTTGTTACCTTGATTATAGATAGCAAAAGCATTCATTAGTTGTCCTGCGTAAACTAGGCATATTAATCAGGTTTATTTTTTTAAGGTGTTCTCTCTTGTTGTCTAGAATATAATGTTAATCAGAGTTGAGCTGAAGAACCTGAAAGTGTGTAAATCTTCAGAATTTGGCTACTTTTACGTTTATTTGGGACTACATCGTATCAGTTGCATTTGTGCATAAATATGTTTGTACTTCTGCAAGTTAGCTTTATAACTAATAGGGTACTTTATAGGCGTGGAGACTGATGGTGGTAGGAACAACTTAGTGATGAATTTTCATGGCCTTTAGATCTTCATAAGTGAGCTACTTTTATGCCTATTAGGTACTATACAGCATCAAGGGCATTTGTGCACAGATTGCTGACTAATTAGATTTGCATTGGTAATTTGTTGACCTGGAGAGTGGTCATGATGGGAAGAGCTTGTGTAAGATGACACCCTTGTAACGTGGTAGTGAATCCTCTTCTGCAAGCTACCCCATGGTTCATATTTTTGGAAGTTAATAACCAGCTATGCAAAAGGCACTAACACAGTATCACAACTATATTAGTTGATGTCTGAATGCAGTTGGGACAAAGATGTGTTCTATGTTGACTGAATCTGGTATTTGTTAGTATTCGATGGTGACTGAATCTGGTGTTCGTTAGTAATGCTGATCTTAGGTCATCGGTGTTGCTTATCATGGGGTTGAGCATGTCATTTACTTAATAAATCCTGTAACTGAATGGCTTTTAAAAAGAAGAGGAGGCACTTGGAGAATGAATATAGGTGTTAGGGAAGAGCAAGCTTTGGATTTGTCGTATTGCTTGACATTTTAAATTTCCTAATACAATTCCTCATCAAAAAAAAAAATTCCTAATACAATTCTTGGAGTTTTATATTCTATGCCTATAATGTTTGAGATAGAATTCAGACTTAAAAACGTATGTATATTCCTCGGATTTATGTGCCTGTTTCAAAATTGAGATCCTTCTGTTGCCAATGATGTCGCATATTAAAAGACTTAAAAACGTATGTATATTCTTCATGCTTATTAAGTTAAAGTTTTTAATGATTGCTGTATTACTTGAAGCTTTAAGGTCAGTAATGTATAATGCTCGTCCTATTTCTTATAGGTGAAAGATCAATACATGCATGCAGAAGGTGCTGATGTTATCCAGCATATGATTGATAATTTTCTTCTATAGAAGTCGATCAAATCTGAAGAATATTGTATATTGGCGGTGAATACTGAGGTATCTTAGCTGCGTCTACAGACGTGTTTCTTTTTCTTTCAAAAGCTTTAGATGTTTTGCATAGGAGCTCTAGTATAGGTTGTGTGATTTGTTTTGATTACTTGGTTGCAGGTCGGAATTGTACTAGTTCCTCGCGATTACCTCATTCATGATCTTTATAGTAAGAAATTTTGTCCTAGTGTACCTTAAACCTGTTTCAGTCTCAATGAGAAGGCATTATTTTTCCATGTTAAAAGAGTTTTTTACTTTGCTGTGGATATCATGCTCCAAACCGTTTTCCTCTCCTCCTGCTACTTTATTAGAGTAGGCCTGGACGAATCGGGAGATACAAAATTGTATAGGGGTACAACTTAGATTTTCACGTGCACAACGAAGAAAAGCTGGGGAGTTTGCACATTCTTTTCCTTTTTTTTTTTTTTTAGCTTTTCGTATTTTGGCCTCGATTTATATTAGTTTGGCCTCGATTTATATTAGTTCTCACTAAACTCAATGATAATAGTGTATCGAGGGAAAGGTGGCCAGGACTGAAGCAGCCACACCAGTATCTACGTGAGAAAATGGTAATAGAGCATACAATCATAAAGGCAACGGCAGCATCCCCAATAGAATTAGTTTATCATTTTATGAAATTGACCTGGCTTGTTGTCGCCTCTTAACTTGGTTATTAGCTACCTTTATCAGATGTTGCTCCCCTCCTAAAGAGCGGGTTATGTTCATTGAGTTGTTCGAGCTTGAGTCGTTAGTAGTTTTTTGTTTTGTTTTGTACTGAACATTTCGTAGGTCCTTGAAGGACGAGGGATAGCCCAGGTTAAAATGATCCTTGCCTTCAACCAGTCCAAGTTACCAAAGGAGCTGAGTGAGAAAGCGGTAAGACGGGTGGGAGTAGAATATGTATCTTATGAAAAGACCAAGGAGATCTTAGACACGAGAAAAACTAAGTAACGAAAAGAAAAGGTTACTATGTAGTTTCAAGCACTAATCATAAATGTAAGCTTGGCGAGTGATCTAGTGCAGGTTGCTATGAGGATAATTCGTAATCCTTCGGATCTCATTACCTTTCTGACTATCCTCTTCTCCAAGAACGTGTCTTATTTTCTCTTTAAGAGTGGGTACGCATGTCACGTCCTCATTCCATGTGACCGACACCCGACACACTATCCGACCCGGTGAACCGAACTCTTATGATGCACCCGACCATAATATGCATGAAAACCATAATAACCGCAGCAACTAATTGAAAATTATGTACATTTGCATTTCCTGAAACCTTTTTTAATACGAAACCATACATGAAACATGTCATAATAATAATGATTCTCAAATAAAATTTATGTCCTTTCATGTATATCGTGTATAATTTCATAAATACAACCCTGTCCGACCATTTATGGAGCCTCTATAACAAAGAATAATACCGAACTCGTGGGACAATTCCTGGCTAAAGAAAATGAGAATAACATATTAACCCCCACGGCATAGAAGTGGTGTTTCAATATATACCTTGACAAGTGAATTATCCTAGCCCCTTTCACTTATCATCTGTCACATTCTGAAATATGAAAGAAAAAGGGGGTTTAAAGAGTACACCGTCGCAATACCTACTTAGAGCCTGTTTGGATTGGCTTATAAGTTGCTTAAAGCATTTTGATTTTTTTGAGCGTTTGGGTGTAAAAAAGTTATTTTGTCTTAAAATAAGCTCAAAAAAAATAATTGGGTCCGTTGTTTAAATTTATCTAAAGAACATAAGTAAAGCAGATTATAAGCCAAAAAAATAAGTTGCCAACTTATTTTTTTTTTAGCTTATAAACTGCTTAAAATAAGCCCATCCAAACAGGCTCTTAGTATCAATTGACTCTCTCTTACTTAAAGCTCGAACAAGATTTTATTAGAAAATCTCGAACAAGATTTTATTAGAAAATCAATGTAAATATTTTTTGATATAAATCATAATATCAAATCACAATTTTTAACATTTGAAATGAAAATATAAGTGTAAATTCATTTTAACTCTACGTTGTAAAATTTCAATGATAAATGCACAAGTCGTTCACAGAATGATTTAAATAATTCATTAAATTTCCTTTCAATTGAACTGAATCATCAAAATCACTTTTAGCCCCTACGCTTAAATATTTTCCAATATTTATATTTTTCACTAGAGTATTATATAAACACAAAGACAAGATCCAAGATCAACTAGGTGATCAACATAGCGATAAATATCATATATCCTATTTGTTCAGGTTGTCTTATCATAGTGTCGTATGAATCCATTCGACCATGCTATTATAGCACAATATACTAGTAACCTCTCATGGGGGCACTCTGGTGTAGCCCTTCACCATTAGGTAGAGTCAACACCTACATCGGTATGTATAGTTTCATGATGATAATCGGAAGTTATTTGAAGCCAATTTTAGTCAACGCGTAATGTTCATAACATATTAAGATTACACCATCGAGTGGTTATCTAATTTTATTTTGTCCCGCGATAATAGTCGATTTGGTTGAGTAGGTGATCTCCCAAATGAGGATTTTCAAGTTCGAAACTTCCTGCATGTTTTTCCGATTGAGCTCGTCGCACGGGATTTGCTTTAAACCTAGTGAGATTTGCGACACACAAAAGATAGTCAGTTCCCTTGTTTAACCAAAAAAGTATGAAAAAAGAATACAAACAAAATTTTCCCAGTTCGAGAATATTGCTCCTTAGTTGAATTTAGTATATAAATGTAATTGAGGTGAGATGTTACACTTACCACATTGCAAACATTGGGATGGGTTTTTAAACTTGAGAAAAATCATGTTCTCTAAAAAAGTAAAAAGAGGATAAAAGGAAACTTCAAGATTTGAGATAATAGTCAAAATATTGTTTAGTTCTTTGACAAATAGCCAACTACACACCGATATAATGCACGACAAATTTTTTCGAGTTAGCTCGTTATGCACCCCCAAAGATTAAATTCACCACACGTGCCACGTGTTTAATTTTGCCGATCATTTTTTATTAATTTCTTCCTCCATCCATCTACTCTTCTTCTTCTTCAAAAAAAAAAAAATCTCTCAATTTTCCATACTCCATTTTTATTGGATCTGAAAACCCATACCCAATTCTATCTTCATTTTCATCATATCAAGAGTTGAAAAAAAAAATCACACCAACTTGCTCAAATCTAATCCAAACAAACCCAAATGTGAAATGATTCCTAACACCAAATAGAACAAAGTTCATCCATTAATTTGATTAAACAATCAAGAATTTAGAGAAACCATTTGGTGTTCTTAATAGCTCTCCAAATTCTTATGCATTGAGTTTAATTTTCTCCCAAATCAACTCAAAGAATTAGTGCTTAAATATGAACCAAGCAACAATTTGATATGCTTAAGAGAACTTGTGTTTTCTTTAACAAGATGATTTTTCATCTCTTATTTTTTTTTCCGATTTTTTCTTTCTTGATTTTTCATTTTTTTCTTCGCATTTTCGTTTATGGTGGAAAGTTGTTCTTTAACAAGTTGTTCGGAATCATATGTGGATTTTCTTCTGAGATTTTCGTTTATAATGGATATTATTTTTTGACAACAAAATGGGGATGGATATTAAATAGGGTGAAGATGAAGATGAAGATAAAGTAGCATAAAAATGGAGGGAGTTCAAATTTTATCTACTCGCATCATACGTGAGTTTTTAATCCACGCGCATTTTTAAAGGCGTGCGCCACGCTAGTGTATTCTAATAGAAATAAGGGTTAGTTAAACGTAAGATTTTGGAGTGTTTCTTCTAAAGTTGAGCAAAATGGAGTGGTGCATTTGTGATGTAATAATTAGGGGCGCTTGGGTTCCAAAAATAGTTAATATTATGATTTATGATAAATAATGATATAGATATTTTAATTATTAAAATTTAGCTTTAATAATTAGTATACACACAAGCTCACACGCATAAATGTAAAAGTAACTAAAATATTGGCTAAACACATGTTGTAGACACTTTAACTAACCACGAATCATGTTTACAATCATGTTTACACTCCAACTCTCCCTAAAATGTACCTTTAAACACAAATATAATGCTCCATTTCGCGTGAACCCTTACATTTTGCTGACAATTGCTAAATAAAATTACTAAATTCTCCTCTTTCTAACACATCTTGTTCATTGGTCTTCTTGCTCCTTTCCTCTCATCTCAGTTCCGCCATTTTTGTCACCATCATACTACTAATTTCTTTCTTACTCTTGATATCCATCGACTTTTTTCTTAAATAAAAAAATTTCATCACTTTTTCTCAGACAGATTCTGAATTCGGGCCACCCGAAATGATGAGTGTCCGGATTTTCGGTAATTTTTTCATGGTGCTCGTTTACATCCATCGAAGTCTGGTTGTTGCAGAGTTTTCTTTCTGTTCCTTATAAGAAGAAAATCGACGCCATAAAGATTATCATGATTCCACAATTACAAATTGCAGTACGTCACATGAATCATCATACTACCTGTTCTGTTTCTGTTTATATTTCTCGGCGGCTTTGAAGAGGAAAAGGTCGGCAAGATCTAATATTTCGATATTTAAGGTGTCTTTTATTATACTAGACTAGACTACTACATGTTTATTTCAACAGAAGATAGATGCTGAAGAAGAAGAAACAAAGAAAAGCAACAAAAAAAAAATGGAGAAGAAAAAGAATGATGAAGACGATAAACAGAGGGGGAGGGGGTTAAGACGACGAACTGAGGGGAAGGGGATTATCAAAACAAAAAGTTTTTCTTTTTTGGCTTAAACGCCTTTTGCTTTTTTTTCTTTTTCTTTTCTCTTTTTGTTGTTTTATACACGTGTCGTCCAATGATTGGTCTATTTTTCATATAAGCAGAGAGTAGATATCACGCGCTCCTTCTTTTGCAAAGGCTATGACTCAGGTGTTGAATTGATACATTTTAGTGAAAGTTGGAGTGTCTAATAGAAATAAGGGTTAGTTAAAGTGTCCAAATGAAAATAGTGTCAACTTTAGGGGTTGTCTATGCATTTGGCCATATTCTTGAAAATTGTTGAGTTCTTACCGCAGAGTAAGTACCTTATATAATGCTCCTTTCTTACTCCAATTTAAATTGCACTTTACTCGAGTACTTTTGAATACCTCTCTTACATAAGTTATGCGATTATTACTAACGTGGAGAGATTAAAAATGGTAGTCAAATCACAGACACCTAAAAATGAAATGGCAGCCAAATAAATGCATTATTGTTATAAATACGCCGTATTATGGATGTCCATTCAAATACACAGTCAACTGGATAAACTTTAAATCGAAGTTGAATAATTGAGTTGGAAGCACAATTTTCGAATATCTAATCAGTAGCGAATTCATCTTCAAAAGCGCTTGGTTTATATTTCCTCTTTGGTTTGGCGAGGCATGCTGCGATAGCTCACCAGTTGCTTATGAATAGCGCAGCCGGATGTTGGTTAAAGATCCTCTTATGCCGTAGAACAATTTGAAAGATAGATATGACTACTTGAAGATGATCATTCTTCCACAAGCACATTTTGATTGGATCTGAGGGAACTTAATTGGTTCTGAGGGAACTTAATTGGTTCTAGATCATTTATGCCTCAAATTTGTTCCTGAAGAACAATATTGTTAAGAGGGATTTATGATGTTAATTTCATATCCCTTAATGGCTAAATGAGAGTGCGCAAGAGATATATGATCACCAGAAGTGACAATATTTCTTATGCATTATTGTGGCTACAATTAAAGATGTGTCAGAGAAGAATTCTCTACATCATATGTATGCCTCGATTTGTTGCTGAAGTAGCAATATCTCAAAAAGAGTTTTTAAGCTATCATGATTTGATATGCTTAAGGCACGTTCAGATGATTGTGTTTTATTCCTAGAGAATAAGAATGTAACATCTCGTACCTCCTAGCTAAGTTACGTTCATGACTCGAGACTTAGAAACCAAGACGGGAAGTGGTTGGATTAAAATTTCCCTTGGAACTATAAAAGTACATTTTACGTCAAAATGTACGGGCCGTACTTCTTGGACGTACCTCACATGGGAGAAAACAGAACCACTAGAATTTGGCATTCCAGGTACGGCCTGAATGTACGGGCCGTACATTATTGTACGAGCCGTACATTATTGTACTGGTCGTACTTCTTGGCCGTACAATTTATACGGGACGTACTTTAAAGTACGGGCCATACTTTTCATCACGTACCTCACAGACTAAAAATTGTGGTTTCTGGAATTTGACACATGAGGTACGCCCAGATTGTACGGGACGTACAATATTGTACGGGTGTACATTGTGCCCGTACTTTCCACGCTTCGGCAAATAGTATAAATTCGGGACTTCAGTTTTTAATCCACTTTTCATATTCTCAAGATTCAAGACGAAGTTCTCCTCCTCCCTACCATCAAGATACACTAAGGTAAGCCTATTCCAAGCCTTTCAAGTGAATTCTAACATGTATCCATGATTTCTAAACAAGAATCCATTGTTGCTAACCTAGAGTTTTCAAGAAAACTCATCACAAGGATTCAAGACTAAGACTTTTGGATTCTTCTCCAAGTTCAGACCATTGTTACAAGTTTTGGAGCGTTACAGGTATGTAGGGTTTCTACCTATGTGTGGGAACATCATTGTTCTTCCCCACGCCATGTTCTTCCATGATTATACGAGTTTTATCCAAAACTAGGGTTCTAGACATGTTTATGATAACCCTAAGTACATGTACCATGATATACCATGTTTGCTTTAATAGTTTGTTATTGTGTTCTTAATATTCCCTTTTGGTTATTGAGAATTTGTCTGTAATCCATGAAAACCCATACTTTGCATTCCATGGGTTCTTAAATGCAAGATATGAACTTTTATGTTTATTTTCATGAATTTCTACGTGCTTCCATATTTTCATACAAATTATACTGTATATGTATCATCATGTTACAATACAATCACGAATCATGTTTACAATCATGTTTATATAATTCATGGACTACTAAGCCAATTATATCCATGTTTATGTTTTGGGAGTTACAAGATTACCGAGAAGGTTTAATACCTGAAACTACGTATGCCAGCGTAGGATAAGGATTGCTCTACCCAGTTAGGACAATTCCTTCATGTTTACCCATTGCCAGTTATTGGATCCATTCATGTCATGTTTATGTCTTGTACCCCAACAAGGTATAAGATGGCTTAGCTGATCGGGCAGAGATCAGACTCCACGTGCTTACGTGGTGGTTACATGTCGGTTATACTAATGCTCTCCCACATATATCTTTACAGACTTAAAATATCTTATTCATGTTATACATATTCATGTCAGATGATATTCATGTTCATATTCAGCTTACAGATACAGTTGCAGTTTCAGTTCTGTTATTTCATGTGTCATGCTTATTTCATTCAGTTGCTTTACATAACAGTACAATTCGAATGTATTGACATCCCTTTTTATTTACCTAGGAGCCTGCATCTCACGATGCAGATTTACAGACGACCGATCAGTTTGTTAGGACTTTGCATGTACCAGCTATTGGTGAGCCCCATCTCATTTGGGGGTTTATCTTTATTTATTTATTTATTTATTTATTTATTTATTTATTTATTGTCAGTTATGCAGTAAAGGTATGCCGGGGGCCTTGTCCGTTAAACGGTTAACATATTCGATGTCGGACTCAGATGCAGGTTTCACACACTAGACTAGTTCGGTTATGTCATGTAAGGATATTCGAGTCATATAGCGTATTGAAATCAACATTTATCATTTAATCTCGGACTTATGATCACTTAAACTATGCTTCATTCTCTCTTTGCATGTTATATTATATTCCGCGTCGATATCCCCATGTTGATTCAGCAAGCCATGTGGTTCACTCGGTCACATGCAGTAAGACACTGAGTGTCGTGTTACGCCCAGGCCATGGTTCGGGGCCTGACAGAGAACTTTTGATAAAAGTTATAAATATAGATTCATTCCTTGAAGTGAATGTGATAATATTTAGTAAAGATTATCAATACAGACGTGCACTTGGTTGTGAAGATATCACGACCCACCTCCCGAAGAGGTAAAATATTTGAGAAGAAATATTCTAAATATTTTATGCTTTACTCCCGAAATAGTAAGGTTGTGAAATTTACTCCTGAAGTAGTAAATACTTGTGCGCATTTTACTTCGTAAGTAATAAAACGCTGCAACTTACTCTCGAAGTAGTAAGACTCTGTACTCTACTCTGAAGTAGTAAAGCTCTTGAAATCTACTCCTGAAGTAGTAGATATCTAAAATTGAAGTCTCTCGAAGAGGTTACATATGATAGCACCATTCATCCTAGATCGTAATTGTTACGATCGGAATATAAATTGTAGTAAACCTGAAGTTTACTAGCAATAAAAATGTTATCATATTGAGACTACAAATGATTGGAAGATTGAATATCTCCAAGCTATTAGGGGATCACATGTCACAATAAACCAGAAGTTTATGACATAAAATCTCATGCAATAGTAAACTAGAAATTTACTAAAACAAATAGCACTCGTCATGGTAAACTTGAAGTTTACTAGTACAGATAATTTTTGACATGACGTTTTGGTCGTCGTGATTCAAATCTGATGTGCTAATTGTGTATTAGGAATATATTGAAGAATTGGAAGATTTCTTTTGTGTTGCTTGTTCTCATGATATGTGCTTACACAAGCTAATGTTGGGACTGAATCCCCTAAATTCTGAAAAATATAAAAAGTAAATATGGGCCCGTTCACCTATAATGTGATGTTTTAAATAGATGCATATATGAGATGGTCACATGTATGTTTATTGTCAACTGGCAGTTTGACATTTACGAAGTTGCTTGCTTAAAATAATTGAGTTGGAAGCATAATTTTCAGAATATCTAATCAAGACAATTCATCTTCATAATACTGGTTTATATCTAAGCTGGTTTGGCATTGGATGCCTCCATAATATAGCTAAACCATTACTTATGAGAATAGAGGTTCAGATATTGGTCTGAGATATGATATGTTGAGTACAACGACACTTGTATGCTTCAGACTAATGAATTATGATAAATTCTCCCCTCATAATTGGTTCAAGGTCAGGAACTAGAGATTTCCATCTTATAGCTTTTGATGTGCGATATATGATTAATGGATATACCATGATGCACGCAGATGTATTTCTCCAAATAAATGGGGATGTGTGCTAGTTTTTCTAACATAAGAGGGAGAGAATATGTAGCTAAGAAATATGTTGTGAATTATCATCAGTACGATCCTCAGACAATTCAAGTCAAATGCTGGAAGCATTTGTTGACCCAACTATTTCATGTTTCATCTGCAAAACGCTCCTAATGTCCCTGAAGGACAGAGTCTACGGCATGCATGGAGAATGGTAGACCAGTCGGTTCCAAGTGTAACAATCCTCGAAAAAAGAGAGGAGCAAATGAAAATGATCATAATAAGGAGGCAATGTGATCTTGAAGAGCCTAAGACATAACACTTCATGGAACCTTATGAGAGGTTCAGGTACTTGAAAATAATGAAGTGATGATATCTCAGTGAGTTATGTCGAATTACGAACAGATACAAACTGATATCTCGTCCACGATATCATTGAGTAAACTTGGTAAGCGTAAACTTTATTGGACCTGCAGTCTAGACATTACAAGTTCTTGGGGAACTTGTTCATAATCCTTATATGGATTAAATAAGGTAAGGTGAATGTGAGTTAATCACCTTCCTTAGTGAATATTCATTGATGATCGGAACAAAGATGATCATGTTTACCCTTGTCTCTTTATGATAATCTAAACCTTTCATATTATTATGCAACTTGATGACTTGAATATTATTGGAGCTCTTGAAGAGTTTCCAAAAGCAGTAGATTAGCTGCTAAAAGAAGTTGAAATGAGAAATTAGATTGATCTTGAAATACCCTATATTTGTGCAATTACTGTGTTTATCTATCTTACTGTAACTATAAGCATGATAGAATCTCTCTCTTATATAGAGATGTTGAAATAGGATCAATTGCATATTGCAAATGAAATCCTTGACATGAATGTGTTTATCCTAACAAAAATTGTCAAGTTTTTTGGATATACAAGGCATTCATATGAGCGACATAAGAGTTCGACTTAGATATGTTATCTATTTCCATGAAGGATTACTGTCATACTATATTATTTTACTGACAGTCAAATCATAAAAAGATAACAACAGTTTATAAAGCAAGTCAAGAATGAACTTGGCGTGACTGTGGGAATACTAAATTGTAATGACACGTTTGGTCTTTATAGTCTTTTCGATATTTTTGACCCTTCCCCGAGCTTTTTTAGCTCACATTTGACCCGAGGGGACCGTTGACACGCTTTTTGAGGTATTTGGATATGATTTGGGTGACTTTTTGGGAAATTTGGGCTTAAAGCAAAAAAGAGTCGACTCAAAGTTGACTATTGGGTAATCGGACCTTTTTTGGGAATTCGTCGATTTCGAGAGGGCCGGATGGTCTTTTAGAACTTGTGCGTATATTCGGTTCGATTCCCAATGCACTTGGGTGATTTTGGGACTTGGGTTGGGAAGTTGGATTTGAGGTATCGTGGGTTGACTCGGTCAACGAGACCTCCGTTGGGAATCCCGAGACCATGAGCGCGTTTGTAGCATATTTTTATGTATCTCTGCATATATGGTATGTGAGCAGATGGCCTCAGGTGATAGTCGGGATTTCGGGTTGAGATTGTGAAACTTGGGGGATTTTGGTGCCCGCTATGGCCCAAACTCAAGCTAATCCAACCTATGATTCGGGCACCCGCGATCTATTACTCCGGCGTCAGTGCCAAACATGAATTGGGCAAGACATTTATTGCGCGGTCATTGTTTAAATTCTACTTAGAAGATTCGCTAAGCAAGAGTGCGCGGAAGGAAGCGGTGCCGGGCAATTAGATTCATTAAATGAGTGTTAAAAGCCCTAAGTTCCTCATTCATTACCATTCCGAAAACTGAGCTATTGGGAGCATTTCAAGGAAATTCTTGGGGGGAAATCATTGTGGTAAGTCCCTTTACTTTCCTTTCCATTACATGATTACATTATCACCTTAGGAATCCATTATCATGCTAGTTTCATTAAGAGCTTAAGAATTAAAAGAGGGTTCAATGGGTTCTTCATTTTAGGCTATTAAATCTTGATTTATTGATTGGGTTAGCTTCATTAAGCATAGAATTGATGTTTAATTACATTATTGCATGATTTCTTCCTAATTAGTGGCTAATTTATGGGATTGGAAGTTAGGGTTCATACCCAAATTTGGGATTTTGCCCAGAATCCAAATTTAAGTGATTTGTTAGTTCTCCTAGCTTATAATTGATGGGAATTGATTGCCTAGAACATTAATTTCATGTTGAGACCTATAGATTCCGTATTCCGTCTTTCTAATTCATAAACCTCATTCCATAGGTTGGGATTTGGGTCTTGAATAGAAGTAAGGTTTGAATGATATTTCTTCTTGATTCTATTTCATGATTCAGATATGTTTAGACTTCCATTATCTCGAGGCTCAAAGGAAGGGAAAGACTAAGGTTTGATTATTGGAGACTTTGAAGTTCGACTCTTCAGATAGGTTATGGTTTACCTTATGGTGAGACTTCGATTAGCGAAGCGTATGTTTAGATGATATTGTCGGAGAATGCATGTAAACCTTCGGGTATGAAGTTGGGTTGAATATTGTCTTAGGTTGGGCCTTGTTGTGTGAATTGGGGGCTAGCCACCTCCATTGTGTTGATTGACTTATCTTGATCTATTTACTTATTGGCTTGTTGCCACGTGAGACATTGGGTATTTGTGACTAGTGACATACTATGACTATGATATTTCGGTACTTTACTTAATTGATATTGAGATGGGATTATGATGCATTGTTGCTTATGGTGTAGCCTTATTATTGATATTATTTGTGTGCCATGTGCGGTACTGTTCGGGATTAAATTGGTCGTTGATATTGCATTGCATCGTATTCATAATCATTTCCATTATACATTGATATATGCATGATTATGATACTGATAATGTCAAGTGAGAGAGTGTAGCCTCCGAGGTCTTTGCCGTAGAGTGTAAAAGAGAGATGAGTGTACGTTGCCCGAGGTTTCTTGCCGGGAACGAATGAGTGACGATGCCCGAGGTTTCTTGCCGGGATCGAGAGAGTGCTCGTCATTCGAGGTCATTTTTCAGAGCGAGCGGTATATGGACTTCGCGGGTCCCCCATGGGTCATGATCGCCGAGACGTGGAGTTATTCCGTCCGGGACATTTTGTAGAAAGGTACATATGCATTGCATTCATCATTCATACATTATTGCATTGCATTGTACCTTCTGGCTTCTGGTGACTTGTTGTGATACTATCGTGCCATACTGGTTCGGATTGATTAGCTGAGACTTGGCATAGTTGGGTTTATATGCTATAACATAGGTGATGACTTGTTCTGTGGATATGGATTCGTGTTGACTTGTACTTGTTGGTTTATGTGTTTATCTTGCTTTGTTGTCTTTATATACGTTAGCTAGTCTTAGTCGGCCTATGATACCTACCGTACTTGTTGTTTGTACCGACTCGCACTTCGTCGCATTCTTTTATGAATGCAGAGTATCGGGTGGGATCGACCTCTACTTCTCGTGTCTGATATTCGAGGACTGCTGATGCGAGTCTTTCAGGGTGAGCATGAGGACTTCGCTGCCCGAAGACTCTTCCTTCTATTATGTCTTTATTTCCATCCTGAGACATGATTTTGAGACTATTTATGTATTACTAGTATTCAGACTTGTAGTATTTAGTTAGATGCTCTTGTATGAACAGACCAGATACTGGGGTGTATTTCATTTACTTTCGCATTTTCTTATATTATTATCGTAAGACTTACGTTATTCTATCTTCTGCCATTTTTTTTTATGAATGTTGGGATAACGGTTCGCTTACCGAGGTGAAAAAAGTAGGTGCCTGCACGACTTAGTGAAAATGGGTCGTGACATAAATGGCGATGATGCAACTCTATCTAAGGAATGAAGATGCAGATGATCAAGCAGTTTGTCAAATGGTCCTTTACCAGATCTGATCACAAAGGCTCTGCCAACCTCAAGATATGACAGCTACTCTTTTTCCTTTACTGGGATTTTTCTCACTGGGTTTTTCTTAGTAAGATTTTAACGAGACACAAATCTATTAATGAACATCCAAGGGTGAGTGTTATAAATACACCATATTATGGATGTCCATTCAAATACACCACAACTGGATAAGCTTACAATCAAGCAGATAGCTTGTAAGTAGCCTAGGTAGGCAGCTTGCCAGCAGCTTCCTGAAAAGCCTTGTAGCAGCTTCCTCAGGCTTGCAAGCAAGCAGACAGCTTGCAGAAAGCTCAAGCAGGCAGCTTACCAGTAGCTTCCGGAAAAGCCTCACAACGGTTTTTATTTTATTTTTTATTTTTTTATAAATAGAAAGTCAATTCAGTTCATTTGTAAATCAATTGAAAGAGCAATAAATCTCTCCCCCGGCTTATTTGAATATATTTCTTTTTGTCGTGTATTTTTAATATTATTTCTTATAGAATTTTATACTTTGTTCTGGAGTCATACCCGCATCCAGAGGCGGAGCCAAGAAGAGCCTAGGGTTCATTTGAACCCTTCAGCAATTATACTATTTATACATGATTAAAATTATCCTTTACGTATATGCCTGTTTGGATGGGCTTAAAAAAAGCTACTTATAAGCTGAAAACAACTTATAAGTAAAAAAAAAAAAAAGTTAGTGTAGCCCAACTTATTTTTTTTTTTTGGCTTATAAGCTGCTTTAGATAAGCTAAGCCTAACGGGCCAAATTTTTTTTTTTTTTGGCTTATTTTAGCACAAAATGACTTATAAGCTAGCCAGCCAAACACTCAAAAAAGCTGAAAACAGCTTATAAGCAACTTATAAGCCAATCCAAACGGGCTCTATTATATATACTAGTATACGTACCCGCGCAATGCGCGGTTATTATAATTTAAAATTGAATCATTTAAAAAATCTTATACATTTAAAGGTAAAGACAGCAAGTCATACAAAAAAACTTATGATTTATATAAAAATGTACTTCGTACAATTGAAAGTATGTGTTTGAGTACAATATGTCTTATTATTTACCGTTCGAGTAGCGTTCTTTGCTTTCCTACTAATCTCAAATAAAAGATAACACAATCACTTGATAAAAATGCTATATAAAAACCACCTTCTTCATTGCTCGTCTTGTCTCCTTTTTGTTTGCTTGTCTTTCGTCTCTTTTTTATCGATCTTTAATTTTGAAATTGAAGACTATCAAATAGCTATATTTTTCAACTAATTTAAATATTCATGGCACGAAAATATTATCCATCTCTATTCTAATAGAAGCTACTGACTTACTAAATTATTTTTGTATTTGAATAAAGAAATTAACAAACTTAACAGCTTATTTTTTCTCAAGAAAGGAAAATAATGCGGATAATTAATATCATTTCGCAAATAATATTCTTATTCCAAACCTATGTTGTGGATACAATGTTCAACCTCCTCATATGTTTCTTCTTACTGAACTCTCATTTTGAATTAGTAATAACATTCATCTACATGCTTGGTCTCTTACTCTGCTAAAACCTGATATCAAAATATTAAAAAAAAAAAAAAGATCAAGAAAGTCAATCACCTTCGTAATAATGCAAGACCCCAAAATAATATATAATGAAGGAACTGTAGATGGATGTGTAGAGAGTTCTTAAGTTATAATCCTGAAAATTGAGCAATGAAAAGCAAAAGCAAGTAGGGATGTTTGGAGAATCGGTTGATGGCAGAAAAATAGTGACTGAGAGGTTTATCACTCTCTTCTTCTTTGTAACTACCTCAAATCTCTCTTAGTTAACTTCCCCTTAAATCTCGGAATTGATTATATTTAATTGATTACTTTATTACCTCCATAATTTTAGAGATGGTTTTTCGGACTAAATACGGTAGCGGTAGTTTTCCCCCTAAAAAACAATTATTTAAAATATATATAAAGTAGAAATTGTATTGTTCTTGATTAATTTCAGATTTATTTATATTTATTTATTATTCTTAAATTATAATTCAAAAACAGTAACTAATTATTGTCTAACCTAACTAATTTGTTCTAAAACTACCACTTGTCTTTCTCCTACACTACGCGGCAACTTACCATAATCCTAGGCTAGACTTATTTGTCATATATATCGATATCTCACAGATAAAATTAGTTTTCGAAGTCGTTTCTTTGAAGAAAGTAATGACCTCAACCTAGTTCTTTTTTTCCATATGATGTATACGCTGAAGATTCGTATTGTCCTAGTGGTTAGAATCTGAATATGTACTAATCCCCATAGATTTTTTTTTTTTTGAAAAGGCTCTTGCTCACAATATTATTTTACCATATATGTTGCTTGTTTGTTAATCAATTATTCATTTTCATAGTCAAAATTAATATTTGTCTTCAAAATCTAAACAGAGTAAAAGAAATAAATGCAATAAATTAAATAATATGCAGATCATAATATTACTTTTTTATATGTTAAAATTTGAACTATATATATTCTAATTTATTAGTAACACAACTGTAATATGCAGTATTAATCTATTTTAATTGTTATATGATAAATTTGGCAAGTTATAGATGGAGAAAATTTATTTTATTGTGCTATGTTAAATTTAGAACAATCTCACTATATTATTGGAAGTCTAGAACAACCAAATCTTTTTCTAAATGTGGAAAGTAAATCAAGACTACAGTTTTTTTTCCTTATCTAATGACTCACACATTTTTAATGGAGCTTTTAATGGCAAATCATATGGGTTGGCAATTTTCTGTTACTAACCCAAAATTAAATCCTTTTTTCCTTAAATAATAACCCAAATGCAAAAATCAGAATCTTATAACCAAATTAAAGCGATTATTAATACAAATAAAATTTTCATAAGATATAGGTATAGATAATTCTAATTCAATAAAATAAGGATAAAATTTTCTCTTCAAAAAATATTCAATGTAGGTCAATATATCACATCTAAATGTGGGGAAAAAAGTAAGATAGGCAGAATTACATTCGAACATAAATGGTAGAAATCTAGGAAACAATTTTGGTAATGCAATATTTGGATTGAAATTGACAAAGAATTCCATTTAAATTTATATTTCACATGCAATCATTTTACCTATAACATCGATAACCAATTTTACAACACTACGCTCTTTGACTTAATATTAAGCTAGACTACCCTCCTTTTATTATAATATAGATTATTATTATTATTATTATTATTATTATTATTATGTGCTGATAATATCCTAGTATTTGAATTGAAAATTTTCTAATTTCCCTAAAAAGAAAAATATAGTCTGCACATTTTTTGTCATATAATATTATTCCTTATATGGTAATTTTTTTTAATTGCAAATATTCTAAAATCCATATAAGGAATAATGTTAGATGAATATTTTTTTAAATTATATGACATGATTCTTCATATGGTAATAGTTTAACTGCAATTAATAATTCTTTTTAAAATCCAATAAATAAAATACTCTCCTTTTATATATTATATTACTATTATATATAAGAGGGAATGTGAGACTTTTGTAGTCCTCACAATAATTTCCCAAATTTTTAAAAACTTTTTCATTAATTACTTTTATATCCTTATATATTATATTTAATCAATTTTTTTGTTTTTTTTTATTTTTAAAGTCTATTTTGTATCGTCTTTTGTAGTCCTTACAATAATTTTCAATTTTTTAAAACTTTTTTAATTAATTAATTTTAGGTCCTAATCTTAAATTCACCCTTATTTTGTTTTTATCATTTAAAAAGTCTGTTTTTCAAAATCAAGACACTTGCAAGCCTCTTTTTTCAGTAATATACGCCGATTGGCTAACTTTTCCAGACACTTGTACTTTTTTAATCCGTGTACATTCAAATGTACTACAACTTTCATATGCCTCCAAAGATTTTTTTCCATATATATTGTTTTAACCCATAATCCCCTATTTTTTAAAACACCCGTTTGGTCATAAAAATTATTTTTTATTTTTTTAAAACTTTATTAACTATGTCAAGAAAATTTATTTAGAATTAAATAATTTCAAAATTAGAAAATAAGTTATAATGTCATTTCTTTCCAACTCACTTTTCACTTTTGAAGTTATATTAAGGAGTTTCATCAAAATGGACATGGTTAAAATATTAAAACCATATTTGGAATGAAAATTTGGATATAACTACTTAAGTAGGACTACAATGGGTATATGGTTGTTGTTGTTGTTATAAAAACCCCACAAGTTGTGAAAACTATCAAAATATACCAATTTTATATAATCTTACCAAATGGGCAAGTCATAGTTATAACAAAATTAATACGCTACTAGTATTATATATAAAAAGGACAACATCAATTGTAGTCCTCAAACTTTATTTCAATAAAAATGAAAATTTTCATGAATTACTTTTATAACTAATTTTTAATATAAGTCCTTTTTTTGTTTTTTGTTTTTAAACAAAGGTTTTCAAAAGTATCGAAGTTAATGAGGACTTTTGTAGTAATTGTTAAAAATATTTACCAACTTTTTTAAAACTTTTTAATTAATTACTTTTAGGTCAATCTTATTTATTTATGTCAATTTTTTTGTTTTTGTTTTTAAAGTCTACTTTTCAAAAGCTATCGAACCTCCAAATTTTTTACGTTCTTTGATTTCATGGTTTCAAACCGCATGTCCAAATGCCTACTTAAGTACATTCAAGCATGAACATTGTTCCAAATATTTTTTGCAAAAAGTATAATCAAACACAACTCCATCTTCAACACCAACTCCAGAGAGCCATAAATTCCAACAAAGTGAAAAATATTTGTATCAATGTCTTAAAACGCCTACTTAGACATATGAATTATGATTTGTTCTAAATAACTTCAAAGACTTGGAACATAAGTTATAATGTCAAATTCCTATTAGACATTTTTAGTTTAAATTTTAAGAATACTTTTTGTGTGTATTCTCAATAATTACATAAAATGGAAGTTAAAATACTTAAAATATGTCGCTGAAAATTTTGCGCATTATGAATAAGTAAAACCTCATAATTGCTTCAATTATGACTTATGTGTATAGTTAAAGGAAATGGCCTATTTTATGCATGTGTACTTAAAATATTACATAGTTTTTAGTTTCCGAGCAATAATAATGTCAAACAAATTGTAACAAAAGGGAGATTTTTTTTGTTTTTTTGAGTATATGTTTTAAGGGGAATGGGACGATTTTTCTTTATTATAGTCCCAACATGATTTGGATGAATCTAAGCATTGAACTACTTTTGTGTTTAAAAAATGATTAGAATTATCCATTTTCTATTTATATAGAAGCACGGGTTTATCAACCCCGTTTTAAAAAAATCAAGATCTAACTATATAGAAGCCTCTTTTAGTAATATACGTCCCCATATTAAACAACAAATAATATTAAAAAAAACACCAACCAATATTTTTAAAAAAAAAGTAAAAAACTTTCAAATCCACCATCTCCAAACTCCTACTTAAAATTGTTATTAACAAAATCAAGCTCAATAAAAAAAAAGTGAATCCCATATTAAAATAAATAAACAATGTCAAAACAAAGTGCATTTTTTTCGTAACAAACACTAATATGAAAAAGTTTTTGATCAAGAAAATTTCAAATCCAATCTCCAAACTCACTGTATTTCAAAAAAAAAAATAACTTATTAAACACCAACCAATATTAAAAAAAAAAGTCCAACTCACTTTTCACTTTTGAAGTTATATTAAAGTGGACATATTAACAAAATCATGAATATAAAAAAAATGAACCCCATATTAAAAACAAACAATGTCAAAATCTTAAGTCATTCGTATTCGTAGCAAACACTAATATAATAACCCCACAAGTTGTGAAAACTATCAAAACATTCCCAACCCACAATCTCCAAACTGACTTGAGAAAAAATATCCATATTAACAAAATTAATACATAGAAGCATGGTTTACACCCATGCTTTTCTAAAAAATACAACATCAATTAAACACCAACCAATATTAAAAAAAAATGAAAAACACCAACCAATATTAAAAAAAAAAGTAAAAAAAAGTGAAACCCACCATCTCCAAACTCTTTAGAAATAATCCCCCATATTAACAAAATCAAGCAATAAAAAAAAATGAACCCCATATTAAAAAACAAATAATGTCAAAAACAACAGTGGGTCTTTTTTTTATAAAATTAATATGGGTCAAGTTTTATATTTAAAAACAAAGTGGAACCCACTATGGTTTGAAAAAAAGTGGACCCCGTATTAACAAATCAAGCAATATAAAAAAAGCGAATTATTAAAAAATAAACAATGTAAAAAAAATAAAAGGCGTACTTTGTATTCGTAGCAAACACTAATATAATAAAATATTTTTTGCAAACTACAAAAAGAAATCAAAAAACTGAATCTTCACACCATCTCCAAACTCCATAAAAAAAGCTTCCCATATTAACAAAATCAAATATAGAAAAAAAAAAAAATATATTAAAAATATAATGTTAAAAAAAAAGCCAAACTTTGTATTTGTACATATGAATATAATAAAGATTTGTTACATTGAGCACAAACTACAATATTATATTAATCGTTTTCAACATTATGTATATATATTTATGCATAAAAATAAATAATAATTCCAAAAATACTTTTTGTGTGTATTCTCATACTAAACAACATTATTAAAAAAAAACCAAAAAACTATATAAAGACGTGCTTAATTTTCACGTCCGTTGTCCCTTAAAAAAAAAAGGGGGGGGGGGGGGGCATACTAAATAACACCGAGCAATTAAAAAAAAAAAAGACTTAAAAATGTGTATCTCCAATTAAAAAAAAAAGCCTATTTTAACAAAATCGAATATCAAAAAAAAAATTGAACCCCATATTAAAAAAAATATAATGTTAAAAAAAAAAAGTTGTAACAAAGCAAACACTAATATAATTTGTTTTCCCACGAGACAAACTACAACGTTATATTAATTGGGGGAGGGGGGGGGGGGATTTAAAAATATATATATATTTCATAAAAATAGTGAAACAAAAAAAAAAAATTATAACCCCATAATCACTATTCAAACACAACTACATACATATAGTGTTTAAAAAAATATGCGCTTGAATATCCATTTTATAAAATAATGTTCCACTTATAAACAAACAAAATGAATAATATCATTTCGTCGTCACATAAATTTTCGGAAAGCAAAAGGAAAATTTAATTATAATAAGAAAAGTCCTTGTCCTTGTGCTAAGGCCACGGAAAACAACCTCTCTACCTCCAAGGTGTGGGTAGATAAATGCAGTACACTCTACCCTTCTCAGACTTCAATTTGTGAAATTTCATTGGGTATGTGTTGTTATTGTTGTATTTCAATGTATTTATAAATTAAATGAAAGTAACATTTACTAACATTTTTGCAAAACAATAAATGTAGCATATATAATTAATGTCTCTTGAACCCAATTCTTTTTCTTCTTTTTGGAAGAAAATATTATCATTCATAACGGATGTTGTTAATCACACTTATGTTACAACTAAGTTTGATTTCAAGAATTATCAAAGTCTAGCTCTAAATAAATCCAATAAATAAATAATAAATAAGAGATTGTATGTCATGTATTTGCTTGAAGGTAAAAAGTAAGTCTAAAGTACAGATAAAAAAAATCTTTGTTCAATTTTTAAATATTTTTGTGCAACTTAATTTCTCGGAGAGCCTATAGTTTTTAGGAACTTGCAGAAGGTCGAACTAATTTTTCAATAAGTTAATGTCACAAGAGTGGGAAATAATGTAATTACATTTACGTTTACTCTTAGTAAGCCCGGGCCAAAGACGCTAGTAGATATAGATATAGATATAGATATAGGGATAGATTATACTTGTTTTGGCGTATTTACTTCTTTCGTATTTTGAACCGGTTAGCGAAATTGTCCGCATCGCTGATCAAGTCAAACCACAACACGCACTTTCCCACATTTCATTTCATTGTTGTGTTGGCTGCTTCAATTCCACAGAGCAGCTATGGAGCTCTCTTTATCCAACGCTTATTCACTACCTTTTCCTCAAAATGATTTCCTTCCACTCCATAAATGTTCAATACCTGCATCTTTTCATACTTTTTCAAACAAAAAATTAGCATCGAAATCCAATTCTCTATTTAGGCCATTGATTTGGCGCCAACCTCATTTAGTTAGACTCAGAGCTCAAAGCGCTAACGAGAGCAATGCTAGTGGCGATGACGATTTTATTATAGAGGATGTTCCTCACTTAACCCATTTTCTTCCCGATTTACCGGTAATTTATAACTTGCACTACTTTAAAATTGCAGCTACTCGAAACCCATGTTTCCCGATTTACAGAGTTGTATTTCGATGGACTGTTTCCCTAATATCCTTCAGTTTGATTTTTTTTCTTTCTAAACATCAAATTTTGAATCTTTAAGTTTAAATCAATTGTTTTTCTGCCCTGGAAGTTTAATTCTAATGGCACTTTTGGCTTAGTGCCAGATGTTAAAAAAGGGTAGTACTTGTGAATTTTTCACTTGACACGGAGTTTAAGAAACAAAAGAGTACTTTCAATCTTATGGTCTTAAACATGCCATCTGGAAAGTTGGAACTAACGAGTTGCCAAAAAAATTGAAAGAGACTATTTTTGAAACGGGGGGAGTATGATTTATCCATGTGCTATCTCAATTATCTAGTAATGTGCATGTCACTATGAAAATTTATCTGTTTTTCTTTTTATGGTTTTAGTTGTTGCCAGCTTTTCTAGTGTCTACCTGCATCTTTGAGAACTATTATGCTTGTAGAGGTTATGCTTAAACAATTGCAAGAGGTGGTAACAAGATGGATGGGTGTTTGGTTGAGTTACCAAACAACTAGGATTAGAATTGTCTTGGTTATTACTAATCCACCATTTTTATTTCAGTCATATCCAAATCCATTGAAAAGGAGCCATGCTTATGCTATTGTCAAGTAAGTATTTTTTTTTTTTTGGTAAACTTAGAAAATCTTCGCTGTTCTGTGTGTACCTTTATTCGAGATTATTGCTGCTTAAAATTACAGATGGTTTATCTTGACACAGGAAAACTTTTGTTAGTCCAGAAGATATGGTGGCAAAGGATGTATGTGGCCCTTTTATCTATTGAGCTGTTTCCTTTATGCCTATTATGCCTTCTTTAGTTTAATCACCAGTACGCATGCTTGGTTTTAGATCATTGTTCAGAAGGACAGCCCCAGGGGAATACATTTTCGGCGTGCAGGACCTCGAGAAAAGGTCTGACTTCGGATGCTAACCTAGAATACTGGTGTTTTCAAATAGTTTCATTCTAAAAACATTTTTGGTTTTAGGTTTTCTTCACACCGGAAGAAGTCCGTGCTTGTATTGTGACATGTGGTGGTTTATGCCCAGGAATCAATACAGTGATTCGTGAAATTGTATGTGGCTTAAAGAATATGTATGGAGTTGATGATGTACTTGGAATTCAGGTTAGTATGACGGGAACACAACTTTCGTGTTTTCATTCAAGGTATAAAATGGTTTCTCTTTTGGTCATTCGTTCCCAAGAAAAAGAAAAAAACAAAGATAAAAAGCATGATATTGATTGTCCTCTTTGAAATGCTTCATTGATTTTTTTTTTTTTTGAAATGGTAAAAGTTAAACTCTTCATTGAAGAAATTGATTCTTCTCTGGTTTCTAGTGGTTAGGGAACCATCAACTGATATTGGCTGCTGGCTGTTAGGTTTCCACAAATAGTACCAAATTTTAGTTAAAGTTTGTGAATCAAGTACCAAATTTTTTTACCAAACATATGCCTATCCAATCACAATTTACCTTGGGCAGTTTATGTGCTAATCAATGGAGGATTTTTGTCTTTGAAATACATCCAAAACGCAAAGGCAAATGCAAAAAATGATCAGGATGTTCAGATATCTCGAAGATATTGAGGCACTTGGAAATGGTCGAAGTAGGGAAGTTAGGCTAAGATGGTTTGGGCATGTGCAGTGGAGGAGCATGGATGCACCAGTGAGGAGGTAATGAGGGGTTGGCCATAGTGGGTGTTAGGAGAGGTATGTAGGTCGAAAAACAACTAGGGGGAGGTGATTTGGTTTGACATGACACACCTTCATCTTATTGAGGACATGACCCTAGATAGGAAGGTTTGAAGGTCGAGGATTAGGTGGAAGGTTAGTAAGTGGCAGAGTGTTGTAGCGCCTTTATGTGGGAGGGACAGGGGGCTAGTCTCCTCTTCTTCTTTTCTCTTTATTAGTAGTGGTAACACTATTTAGTACATGTGTAGTGTCTTTTATTTCGTTTTATTGTTCGCGTCACTTTGCTGTCGTCTTTCTAGCGTGTTTTGGAAATGCGTTGTTGTGCCGAGGGTCTATCGGAAACAACCTCTCTACCCCTCAAAAGGTAGGGGTAGGGTCTGCTTACATCCTACCCACCCCAGACCCCACTTATGGGATTACATTGGGTATGTTGTTGTTGTTGGAAATGGTAGAAGTGTGGAATATGATTGAGCACTATGACTCTAACCTTTGATAAGTATACCAAGGAGCAATGATTAACTCAATGTTACTAGAGTTGCTTTACAAACAATGTATGTCACTAGATAGCCATTATGTTTGGAGGTGGGGGTTGGGGAAATAATAGAGCTTCATGATAGCCATTATGTTTGACGGTGGTGGTTGGGAAATAATAGAGCTTTCTCTTTAAGTCATTCTATGAAAAGCATTTGTGTAGGGAGGAGGTTGCATTTTTGTATAGCTCGATTTAGATTCCAAAGGTGCCGAAGAAGGTGTGTTTTTTCACGTGATTAGCAGCTAGCGGGTGATACTGATATCAGAGGATGTCAGGAAGCGGCATGTCATTTGTGTTGGTTGGTGCTTCATGTGCATGGAGGTGGGTGAAGGTGTTGATCATCTCCTTCTTGTCTTTTTGCCTTGAGGTTATGGTGGGATACACTTAATTGATTTGGTATACCATGTGATGCCAAGCACCATAAAAGAGTTAATGTTCAGTTGGAATTGTGGGAGGAGGACAAGGCTCATGGATGAAATATTGCGCCACTAGCACTCATGTGGGTTATTTGGAGAGAAAGAAATAGGAGACTTTTGAGGGGTGGGGTAGAGATGAATTTTATTAAGTTTGAAGAGTAGTCTTCTATCCCTTGTTTTCTCTTGATGCACCCATGAAGTTCCTTGTTGTATAGAAGACTGGGTGTCTTTTGTAAAAAAGGCCATGTATTTTTGATGCAAGATTGAGTTGAATTGAAGAAGCAAAACAGTTACAGTTCAATTATTTAGCTGATTCCAGAAGTTATTTAAAACTGTCAGAGTTAGTTACAAGCTGTTAAGTCTGTTAATCAACAGCTAGCAGTAGCAGTTAGGATTCAGCCTTATTTTGATTCTGTTTTGATATATACACAATGTGATTGTACATGTAATTCATTCATGATAATAATACAAGTTACTTTCCTCTTCTTTCTATATTCTATTCTCTCTTCTAGCTTAATTCTCGGTTGAATCCTTGAATTAGCAGCCATCTTCTTCGAGCTATAAGCTCCTAGACTAACTAATTTCATTCGAGATCATTCTTGTGCATCAATTGGTATCAGAGCCCTTGATCCTCGGCACATTATGACACTAACTCGGAGGAAAAACCAAGAGTCCGAGACAGACCTGAAGACATGGAAGACCAATTGACCTATATTCAAGAGCAGTTGAAGAAATTAATGGAAGGAATGGTTAGTATGAATGACAGGAACATACAAACTGGTAAAAAAATTAATGGAAATCAAACAAACCCTAGGTGGAATGAACAACAAGGGCAAGGATATGGAACAGTGCAGAAGTGAATCTTCAATTGGAGGAGACTGCTCAAGAGAATCAAGACAAAGGAATCCAACAAAGGAACAAGAAGGAGAAACAAATGGTAACTAATTCACTAGGTATTCTAAATTGGATTTTCCAAGATTTTCTGGGCACGATTTGAGGACATGGTTGTATAAAGTAGATCAGTTTTTTTCTATGGATGAAATTGCTTTTAATCAAAGAGTAAAAGTAGCATCTATTCTACTAGATGGTGAAGCAATTGTTTGGCATAAATCCTACTTAAAATCTTTTTTTTTTTTTTTGAGAATGACGTAGATCCTACATAAAATCTAGAAATGTAGCAAGTGATCCTACTTGGACTGAGTATGTAGTGGCATTGAATGAAAGATTTGGGGATGGGTTTGAGGATGCAATGGAGGCTATTAAAAATTTACAGCAAACTGGTAGTGTGAAGAGTTATCAAGCTGAATTTGATAGATTGTTGACTGGGGTGACTCTATCAAATGAAAATGCCATAAGTTGTTTCTTAGGTGGTTTGAAACCTGAAATAAACAAATCAGTCAGGATTCAAACTTCAAGAACATTAATGCAGGCTTAAAAGATTGCTAGATTACAAGAAGAGGTTTTTGATGCTCAAGCACAATCTTCTGGAATTAGACCTTTTGGTAAAAACTAGAATCCCATACTACCAAATCCCACCATTCCAAAATACCAAACTTTCCAGTAGAAACCAGTAACAAACAACAATTCTTTCAAGAAACCTTTTAAACCTTATAACCAAAGATCCAACAGATTTAACAGTAATAATTCCGGGAGAAAATTGTTAACTGCAGCAGAGATGGATGAGAAAAGAGCAAAAGGGTTATGTTGTGATGAAAAATATGTACATGGTCATGTATGTAAAGCCAAGAAGCAGTTGTTCCTGGTAGAAGTAAATGAAGGAGAAGAATCAGAAAATAGTTAACAGATCAGGGAAATAATTTAACTTCCTGATGAGAGTGGAGGAGTTGATGATCCTGATGAGTGTATAACCATCTCATTACAAGCATTTACTGGTGTCATTGGCTATCAAACTATTAGAGTAATTGGATATCGTGAGAAGCAACCATTACTGGTTCTCATTGGGGGATGGGTGGCTACAGAGGAGGAGACAGAACTCAAGAACCATATGAAATGGGCAAGAATCTTGGTGTCCAATGATGGTAGATTTATTCCAAGGGAGGTGTCGATCAATCGTAATGGAATCACGTATTACTTCCCAATCTGGGTGGAAAGTAAAACAAGATTCGAAATCACACCGGAAAAGGAAGGAAGAACCATCAGAGATGCTGCTGTAGATGCTGCTGTGAAAGATCCAGGTAAAGCTATTGCATGCTGGGTAAAAGGAGATAACCTCTGCAAAGAAGTACAAGAATCCCATCCTCCTAGGGATTCTAGAGATATGCATCACATGGGACTGTCAGATACAGTGGTTGACTTCACATCAGAGGTATCATGTGATGAGCAAGTGAACAATTTAAATGAAATTTCAGGATTGGGCCAGGTATGTGAGCCCACACCTAAGAAACCTCTGAAAGTGATAAATGGGCCTGACTTTGCTGGACAAGTTATCTTTAATGACTTAACTTGTGATTATTACTTGCCCTCAACATCGTACAACAACAATTGGCACTGCATGACCATGGCTGAGCTCTCAAAACAAAAAGAAAAGCATGCATGCACACAAACTGCAAAGGAAGTGAACACTTTTGCAGAAGTGGTGATGAACTTGTCTAGGGAGGTGATTGGGGAAACTTCAAAAGTGGTGGAAAAAGATGATTGGCAGATGGTGGCTGGGGAAGTGGTGGAAAGAGGGTGGCAGAGGACCTATCTGAGATAGCAGATCTGAATCCTTTCAATGCTATTGAAAACTGGGAAGTTGAGGAGGCAGAGCCTATCCAAATTCAGCAACAACAAACAATCATGGATAAAGAGCAAGAAGCTTCGGTATGGGTACAACAAAATATGAGTAAATTCAACAAAATTTTTGGGGTAGATTTCCAGGGGCACGAGGAAGAGGCTATGGAACTATTACTACAAATTGACAGCAGTAGACAAGCAAGAAGAATGGTGCAGGATTCTGAATGCAGAAAAACAAGGTTTAAAGGTGCACAAGAGCTGAAAGGTCTTGTTTCTTTTGATGTTAAATACAAGAGCAATGGGAATAGGTACAAGGGGAGAAGTATCATCCCTGTTTCTTAATGCAGTTCAAACTAGTAACATGGAATGTTAGGGGATTAAACAATAGGGACAAAAGGAGACTGGTGAGCAGTTTAGTTTTTGACTGGAGAGCAGATATCATCTGTTTCCAGGAAACTAAAACTGAGGGTGACATTACAGATCTGGTGAAACAAATATGGGGGGGAAGATGGATTAATTTTGCTTGTTTGGAAGCTAGTGGAACAAGAGGGGGGATTCTGTTGATGTGGGATAAAAGAGTATGGAGGGGGGATATTCTTGAAATAGGTGCTTACACTCTAACCTGCAAGTTTGAAGCACAATTACAAAACTTCTCATGCCATATCACAGGAGTGTATGCTCCAAACTCTTATAAAGAAAGGAGACTGGTATGGGAAGAATTAGGTTCTGTGAGAGGCTTAATGGAAGGGCCATGGGCTGTTTGTGGAGATTATAATGTCACTAGGTTTATCTCAGAGAAGAAAAACTGTACTCAAAGAACCAGGGGGATGAAGGAATTTTCTGATTTCATTGAAGACATGAACCTAATTGACCTACAGCTTGAGGATGCTACTTATACTTGGTTCAAAGGTGACAATCTAGAGATAGCTTCTAGAATTGACAGGATATTAATCTCAAAAGAGTTTGATGATAGTTTCAACAATTTGAAACAGATTCCTCTCCAAAGACTGGTTTCAGACCATATTCCTGTTGCTTTACAAGGTGGTTCATGGAATAGGAGTAAAAGTTATTTTAAATTTGAAAACTGGTGGCTAGGTTCCGAGGGTTTTGTGGATAGAGTTAGGGGTTGGTGGGATTCTTTTAACTTCACAGGCAAACCAGACTACATACTTGCTTGTAAATTAAAAGCTCTAAAGTCTAATCTTAAGACTTGGAGTAGAAGTGAGGATGGAAACTTGGGCTCTAAAAGAAGAAGTTTGCTAGGACAGATGACTGAAATGGATGTAGTGCTGGAAGAAAGAGCCTAACGAAGAGGAATCAATCAAGAAGGCAACTTTGCTTATGGAGTATGAGGAGTTGGTCAAGAATGAAGAAATATCTTGAGGCAAATCAAGATCAATCTGGTTAAAAGAAGGGGGACAAGAACACTAAGTTCTTTCACAAAATGGCAAATGCTCACAGAAGATATAACAATATTGATCAGCTTATGATTCAGGGAGAAACAATTGAGGAGCCAGCTAGAATTGAAGAAGAGATAATTGATTACTATCAAAAGCTGTATTCTGAGACCACACAATGGAGGCCAGCCTGTAACTTTACAAATTGCCCTACTATATCAGAGGAGGAAAAGGAGTCTTTACAAGGCAATTTTGAAGAAAATGAAGTATTGAGATGTCTAAAATTGTGTGCGTTGACAAAGCCCCAGGCCTTGATGGATTCACTATGGTTTCTTCATCAAATGTTGGGAAGTAGTGAAGCATGACATAATGAACACTTTTCACAACTTCCATGAGCAAGGAGTTTTTGAGAAAAGTTTTAATGCAACTTTCATTACTCTCATTCCTAAGAAGAAAGGTGCTAAGGAACTAAGGGACTTCAGCCTATCGCCTTGATAGGTAGTATTTATAAAATCTTTTCCAAAGTGTTGACTGAAAGAATGAAAGGGGTCATTGCAAAACTAGTGGACTCCCAGCAGATGGCCTTCATTAAGGGCAGACAGATTATGGATGCTGTGCTAATAGCTAATGAAGCAGTAGATTCAGGTTTAAACAGAAGAAACCTGAATCCTTTGCAAGTTAGATATTGAAAAAGCATATGATCATGTAAACTGGAGGTACTTACTCCAGGTTTTGGAGATTATGGGTTTTGGACAGAAATGGATCCAATGGATCAAATTCTGCATATCAACTGCTAGTTTCTCAGTTCTGATTAATGGTTCCCCAGCAGGTTTTTTTTTTTTTTAAAGCACAAAGAGGTCTCAGGCAAGGTGACCCCTTGTCACCTTTCCTATTTTTGATTGCAATGGAAGGTCTAAACAATATGATCAAGACAGCAAAGGTGAATGGATGGATAAATGGTTTGAGGTGGCTAGAGCTGGTAATGAAAGTCTGGAGGTGACACACCTCCAATATGCAGATGACACACTGATCTTTTGTGATGTCAAGAGGAGCAACTAAGGTTTTTAAGGATGATACTAGTCCTATTTGAAGGAATCTCTGGGCTGCACATTAATTGGAGGAAGAGTTTTTTGTATCCTATCAATGAAGTCCCAAACATGAACTTGTTGGCTGCAAATCTAGGTGGTGAAGTTGGTACTCTGCCAACTATCTATATGGGAATGCCTCTGGGAGCCAAATCTAATTCAACAGAGATTTGGAACAATATGATTGAAAAATGTGAGAGGAAACTAGCCAGATGGAAGAGCCAATATTTGTCCTTGGGGGGTAGAGTGACACTCATCAACTCAGTCCTTGATGCCCTACCAACATATATGATGTCTCTGTTCTCAATTCCAGCAGCGATTATCAAGAGGTTGGATAGCATCAGAGGAAATTCCTGTGGCAAGGAAATAAAGAAAAAAAAGGATTTCACTTGGTGAAGTGGAAAGTAGTGATCACTGGCAAGAAGAGTGGGGGATTGGGAATAAAAGATATGAAAATGCAGAGCAAAGCACTCAGAATGAAATGGCTATGGAAGTATGCCAATGAAAATCAACTTTTATGGAGGAAAGTTATCAATGCAAAATATGAAGAGGAAGATAGCTGGATGACAAAGGAGGTTACCACACCATATGGGGTTAGTCTGTGGAGATCCATAAGAGCCTTATGGAATGAAGTTAAGTGCAACTCCAAGATCAAAGTAGTGAATGGGGTCAAAACCAGATTCTGGAAGGATAATTGGCTTGAGGCTGGTCATCTGGAAACACTATTTCCAGATATATACAACATTGTCTTAGATCATCAAAGGACTGTGGCTGATTTGTGGACACCTCAAGGATGGAATTTCACTTTCAGAAGGCAAATCAATGATTGGGAGATACAAAGAGTGGCTGATTTTCTTAACATATTGCAACAATTTAAGGGACTTCAGGTAGGAGAGGATGTTTTTTGGTGGCTGGGGAATAAAAAGGAGTGTTCAAAGTTAGTTCAGCCTACAGGATGATGAATCAATCAATTCAACAGATTACCAACTGGCCCTGGAAACACATTTGGAGATCCAAAGTCCCACATAAAGTTAGTTGCTTTGTGTGGCTTTTAGCTAAAGAAGCAGTTCTTACACAGGATAATTTGATGAAAAGGGGGATAATTTTATGCTCTAGATGTTTCCTGTGTGGAGAAACAGCAGAGACAGTTAACCATCTGTTTCTACACTGTAAGTTTACACAACAGCTTTGGAGAATATTTTTAAATCTCAAAGGTATAGCCTGGACCATGCCTAGCAAGGTTTCAGAGGCTCTAAAGAGTTGGGAAGAGGCAGGATTGCAGGCAAAGAACAGAAATAGATGGAGAATTGTCCCTGCCAGCATATGGTGGGCAATATGGAAGGAGAGAAACTCCAGATGTTTTGAGAGTATAGAGAATGGAGTGCAGAAGGTCAAGTTGAATTGTATTTTATTGCTTTGTTTTTGGTGTAATCAAAGCTTACTCAGATGATACTATTTCCATTATTGATGTATTAGATTCAATATAGGATTAGAATAGTAGAGTATTGGAGTACTTTTGTAGATATGGTTTCAGTACAACCTATGTACTGTTTTGTTCATGTGGAATACAATATAGTTACCAGTTTCAAAAAAAAATAATTTCATTGATGAGGGAGTGACAAGAAAGTTATGTTGTAAAGCTAAACCTATTGTAGAGCAGTCTGTGAGTGTAGCAGATGGGAGAAAAGTACAAAACTGCTTCAGTTTGTAAAGGTCTTCAATGGTTGTTGCAGGGAACTACATTCACTTCTGATTTCCTACTTCTACCATTAGAAAATGTGGATATAGTTTTGGGTGTGCAGTGGTTAAGTACATTGGGAAGATACTATTTGATTTCAGTAACAGGACCATTGAATTTGTTCACCAGGGCAAGAAACATGTTCTCAGAGAAGCCAGTTGACAACTTAAATCTGCTAAAGCTAAGGCGTTGAACAAGAAACCTGAAGATCAAGTTCAGTTCTTCATGTTATCCCTCATCACATTTGTGGAGGCTGAATGCAACAATATTCATGCTGCTCAAGGTCCTAATATTCCATCTGCATTATCTTCATTGATGGATCAGTATAAATGCATTTTTGATATCCCAACTACACTACCACCCCACGGAGGTCCTTTTGACCATAGAATCCCACTCAGAGCTTCTGTAACACCTGTTAGCAAGAGCTCTTATAGATATCCAGGAGTGAAGAAGGATATAATTGAGAAACTTGTCCAAGAAATGTTGGACCAAGGAGTAATCCAACATAGTACCAGTCCATATGCTTCACCAGTTGTTTTGGTTGGAAAAAAAGATGGTAGTTGGAGATTATGTGTAGATTATAGGGATTGAACCATTTGGTTGTAAAAGACAAGTTTCCTATTCTTATTATTGAAGATTTGCTAGATGAATTGGGAGGATCTGTGGTGTTTTCTAAGATTGACCTTAGAACTGAATATCACCAATAGAATGGATGAAGCTGATACTCATAAAATAGCTTCTAAAACTCATGAAGGCCACTATGAGTTTCTTGTTATGCCATTTGGTTTGACTACTGAACCATCCTCATTTCAAAGCCTTATGAACTCAGTTTTCAAGCCTTTACTTAGGAAATCAGTGTTGGTTTTCTTTGATGATATACTGGTTTACAGTAAGGATTTATCTGCACATATGAATCATTTGAGGGCTGTGTTTGAATTGATGAAGCAACATCAACTGTATGCAAAAGCTTCTAAATGTGCATTTGGTGTTCCGAAGGTAGAGTATTTAGGCCATTATATTAGTGCAAAAGGAGTTGCTACTGATCCCAAGAAGATTTCAGCAGTTGAAGCTTGGGAAATGCCTAAGACTATCAAATGGTTGAGGGGTTTTATTGGATTAGCAGGCTATTATAGAAGGTTCATCAAAGGTTTTGTAGCTATATGCAAACCATTAAATGAGTTACTTAAGAAGGATAATTTTGTATGGAATGATGCTGCTACTACAGCTTTTCTTAGACTTAAAGAGGCTTTAGTCACTGCACCTGTACTTGCAATGCTAGATTATGATAAGCCTTTCATAATTGAGACTGATGTAAGTGGATTGGGTATTGGTGCTGTGTTGATGCAACAGGGTCATCCAATTGCATATATTAGTAAATCATTAGTACCAAGGCACCAGTTGGCCTTAATCTTTGCTGTCACTAAATAGTCTCGTTACTTGTTGGGAAGGCATTTTATGGTGAGGACTGATCAAAAAGCCTTAAAACATTTTCTTGAACAGAATATACACATTGAATTCCAAGTTGCTGGAATCTCAAAGCTTATGGCTTTTAATTTCTCTATTGAGTATAAGCAAGGTCTTGACAACAAGGATGCTGATGCATTGTCAAAGTCTTTACTTACTCCTCATGTTCCCCTACTCAGTCAAATTCAACAATCTTTGGTTAATGATACTGGTTTACAAGCTATAATTACCAAGCTGCAAGTACAACCTTACAAATCCTTCACTTGGATTCATTCTCAACTCAGATGGAAGGGCAGATTGGTGTAGGGTCTGATTCTCAGTTAAGGACTCATATCATTCAATTGTGGCATGCTACACCTCAAGGTGGGCATTCTGGCATGGATGCTACATTTAAGAGGTTACAATCTCTTTTTTTTTCTTTCTGGAATTCTATGGTTCAGGATATTAGGGATTATATTCACAAATGTGATATTTGTCAGAGGCACAAGTATGATGCTGTAGCTTATCCTGGATTGATACAACCTCTTCCTATTCCTGAGGGAGTATGGACCATGGACTGATATCAGCTTGGATTTTATAGAAGGCTTGCCTAAATCAAAGGGAAAGGATGTTATTTTGGTAGTAGTTCACAGGTGTAGCAAGTATGGTCACTTCATGTGTTTACAACACCCTTATACTGCTCAGTCTGTAGCACAATGTTTCTTGGATAATGTGTTTAAACTACATGGAATGCCTTCTACAATGGTCAGTGATAGGGATCCCATCTTCTTAAGTTTTTTTTTTTTTTTTTTGTTGTTCACATTACAAGGTGTTCAATTGCATAAGTCCACTGCATATCACCCTCACGACAGATGGTCGTCAAACTGAGGTGCTGAACAGGACTTTAGAGACTTATCTTAGGTGCTTTTGTTCTGACAATCCACTAGAATGGGTTACTTACCTACCCCTTGCTGAGTGGTGGTACAATACCATTCATCATTCAGCAATCAAGTGTTCACCTTATGAGGTTTTGTATGGTCAAAAGCCTCCTATTCATCTACCTTACTTGGCTGGTGAAGCAAGTTCTGATATGGTGGACAGATCTTTGGATGCAAGGGAAGCTGTATTGAACTCCTGAAATTTCATTTAGCTAGAGCTCAGCAAAGAATGTAGGACATGGCCAATAAACACAGGTCTGATGACATTGGTGATTGGGTGTATTTGAAGTTGCAGCCTTATAGACAAATATCTGTTGCTGTTAGGCCTTTTAACAAGCTATCAGCAAAATACTTTGGTCCTTATATGGTGCTTAGCAGGATTGGTGCTGTTGCTTACAAGTTATTACTGCCATCTGATGTTCTTACTCGTCACACATTTCATGTTTCACAACTTAAGAGATGTTATGAAGTTCCAGCTGTAAACATTTCTAGTCCATATTGTCCCCTACCTGAGTCCATTTTAGATAGGAGGATGGTCAAGAAGGGTAATAAGGCTGTTTGTCAAGTGTTAGTTCAATGGACAGGAATTGACACTAGCCAAGCTACTTGGGATTTGGGAATATCTTACTGAGTTGCAGTATAGGTTTCCTTCATTTCACCCTTGAGGACAAGGGTGTTCTTCAAATAGGGGGTATTGATGCAAGATTGAGTTGAATTGAAGAAGCAAAACAGTTGCAGTTCAAATTAGTTCACTTCACAAAGTTAGTTAGCTGATTCCAGAAGTTAGTTACAACTGTCAGAGTTAGGTACAAGCTGTTAAGTCTGTTAATTGACAGCTAGCAGTAGCAGTTAGGATTCAGCCTTATTTTGATTCTGTGTTGATATATACACAATGTGATTTTACATGTAATTCATTCATGATAATTATACAAGTTACTTTCTTCTTCTCTCTATATTCTATTCTCTCTTCTAGCTTAATTCTCGGTTGAATCCCTGAACTAGCAGCCATCTTCTTCGAGCTATAACCTCCTAGACTAACTAATTCCATTCGAGATCACTCTTGTGCATCAATTTTAGTAGGTTCTCTACTTTTTTGGTATGGGTGCATTTTGGCTTAAACATTAGTGAAATTTATTTACTTTATTAAAAGAAGAAGTCTGTTTGGTTTTCATGTGCTTGTCCAATTTATTGCTCTTTTCTTGTGCCTCTTTCGCCTTTGGTGATGGTGAACGAAATACGAAATCTTTATTTGGTAATCTGAAATTTTAGAAAAATTAGGTTTTGATGTAAGCTTTGTTAATCTTATCAAATTGTCTGTTTCTGCTGCAGCAGACTATCAGTGATCCTACCGTCAATATCTTGTATTTCTACATGTATGTCGTAGTTTCTGCGCCTAGAGGCTGTAATCCTGTTTCAATATTTCCAGGGAGGTTACAGTGGCTTTTACTCAAAAAATACCCTGAACTTGACCACAAAAGTCGTCAATGATATTCATAAACGTGGTGGAACTTTTCTTCAAACATCTAGAGGAGGTCATGATACTAAAAAGATTGTTGACAACATTCAAGACCGTGGAATAAATCAGGTATTTTGTTACTTATCCTCCCAAAAAAAAAAAAAGAAAAAAAAGATCAGGTCTATTGTACCATCTGTAACGTCTAACCTAGAAGTTAGTACAATCTGACAGTGTTTAGTTGCTTTCTTCATTTTTGAGTTCTAGGTATACATAATTGGAGGGGATGGAACTCAAAAAGGGGCTGCTGCAATCTACAAGGTGTTTGTACTATGATATTTTCTCTTTCTCAATTAATTCCTAACTGTTGAAACTGTTATTCTTAAAAAGCTCTATGATTGCATCTATATGTTTGTCAAGGAAGTTGAAAAACGTGGTATTAAAGTAGCTGTTGCTGGGATTCCCAAGACAATTGATAATGATATCGCGGTAAGTAATGCCAACAAAAGCGTGACGTTTATCTTGTATAATTTCTGTTTGCTAAAATGATAGTAGTATTTAAGTTGTGCTGCTTGTTGCCTGGGTGATCTGTTTTGTCTTATAATTTTAAGTCATTATGATTTATGCCATACACTGAGGAAACAAGGGAAAAACTTAAAGAAACAAAAGTTCTGCTCAACTACTTGTACCATATGTGAACTGGAGCTTAGTTTCTGTTCGACACGGAATGACTTCATTCAGATTGATGCATCTACAATTCTTTTGTATTTCCCTCTTTGTTTACCTCTTTGTTTGTCCAAGAGCCAATCAAATCAAAGGAAGACTTGCTGAGTAATAAATAGTAGAATCGAGTTGATATATCTCAAGAGAATTTCCAGTAAAATTTGTTGACATGCTTCTAAAATATCCTTTTTAATGAGTGCAAGTTCCTAAAATTCTCTTACATGGAAGTTCATATATTTAACCTCGAAGCATAAATGGAACACAACTGACAACATTGATACGCATGTTTTAAATGATTTCTTGATACATGTTTGGAAACATAAAAAGGGCATGAAAACAGATGTAGACATGATTTTTGTCAGCTGCCTGTGCTAGATATCTCCTTTGTTTAATATGATGATAAGAAAACCTACAAATTATTCTATGTTGTTCATTGCTAAATGTTTTCGCTGTGTCTTTTCCTGATGTGGATGATTTGGTGAATTAACAGATGTGCTTTCCGTGAATAAAAATTCAAAGAAAAATGTAACTGTTTAAGAGATTGTGTGAATACGAAAGTTTGACAATAAGAATTTACTACGCACGGCTAATTGACATTTTCTCTTATCCCACTTTACAAGCAGACTTCAGACTTTACGTGGAGTGTTATTTTTATGTTGCCCAGATTATGTTTGGGGGATCTATCTCAAAGCTTCCTGAAGCAGCTTCCTACTAATTTTCCCCTTCAAGTAGATGGTAGTCTCATGGTCTGCATGAAAAGATAGTTACTTTATGTGCATTTAAAAATAATCTATCGTAGCTGGGGATTTTTAAAACGCTTCAACACATGAAAGAACCTAAAGGACACTCTTAAAAATATCAAATCACTGTGACTTTCCACATTGACCTCTCATATTAAACTTCTCTTATGCATTTTAGCACGATTTTGTCCAATTTGCTGTTCTTACAATGTCGTGTAGGTCATAGACAAATCTTTTGGCTTTGATACTGCTGTGGAGGAAGCTCAGAGGGCCATTAATGCTGCCCATGTAGAGGCAGAAAGCATGGAGAATGGAGTTGGTATAGTAAAGCTTATGGGAAGATACAGCGGTAAGTAGCTTGATTGATGTATTAGGCGATGTTCCTTGCACCCACATTTCTTTCCATCTTGAACTCTTATGTATCTCTGTAACATCTCTGTTTTACATCTGCTCTTTGGGTTCTTCAGGTTTTATTGCAATGCTTGCAACTTTGGGTAATCGTGATGTGGTAAGTCCTTGGCAATGGAGGCTTAGTGTTTTTATTTTTCAAATTCGATAGGCATATGCTAGCTGATATCGCGTGTCGTCAAAAGGCTAAGTGGACATGGGAAAACGCCAGAACGACTGTCGGCATAAGTTATGAATTGGGGTATTGTGGATTAGATAATGTAGATGGAGTTGACATCATTGCACAACCAAGACTTAAAGAATAAAGTTGTAGAAGTAAAGAGAAATTGGTGATAGGATTATCTAATTAAGACTAGGGTGAGGAAATGAGACAATCAACATCATTAGTGTCTCTTGAGAGGGATTCTCTTTCTCAAGCTTTTGTGGTTTAGAAGATCGAATTAGCACATCCAACTTACTCTAACAACAGTCCAGCCAGGCGAACGACAAAAAATTGGGATCAACTGCCTTTATTTTACTATCAAGAGTAAAGGGGTCTTGAATCTCACAACTTGTTACACAAAACCTACTTTTCTCATGCCAGAGCGATCAATTGCTGCTTGAGAGTGAGTAGCAGATATCAAATGAATCACAACATGCAACTGTGAGATGTAAAGACACAGGAAAGATATTATTGAGATTCATCCTCTACTGTATTAGACTGAGCGACCTCACTACCTAGAAAATACTTCAGTTTGTTGAGATCTTTAGTCTTGAAGTGTTGAAAGTTATGTTCCTTCAAATTAGTAATACCATCCTGACATTTTCGGTAGTAACAATATTGTCAAAATAAATCAACAAATAAATACACAATTTGGAGCAGAATGCTGAGTGATCAGCTTCACTACTAGTCATGACAAACTCTCGAATAACTATGCTGAACTTAGCAAATCAGGCTTAAGTAGACTGTTTCAAGCAGATCATAGAGCGACTGACGCAATCGACATACAAGGCCACTAGACTCCACGTGAGCAACAAAATCAGGTGGTTGCTTCATAGAAACTTCATCCTCAAGGTCACCATGGAGAAAAACATTCTTAAAGTCCAACTGATAAAGAGGCCAATGACGAACAACCACCGTGACAGAAAGAGACCGACATTTGCTATTTTAGCTACGGGAGAGAAACTATTATTGTCAGCAAGCCCAAGTATCTGAGAATATCCTTTGGCAAGAAGGAGGGCCTTAAGCCGATCAATATGACCGTCCGGGCCAACTTTGACTGCATAACCCTATGACAACCAACAGAAGGAAGAGTATTTCGGAAATTACAAAAAATATTAGGGATCAAAATCGTGAAAGGCTTGGTCAAAGTAAAAGTACTTATAAGCTGCAAAATCATAAGTTGGGGGTGATCAACTATGGCTTTTGGCTTATAAACATTTAGCTTATAGCACTTTGGTGTTTATAGCACTTTTGGTGTTTACCAAATGCTAGATAAGCCAAAAAGTGCTTATAAGCTAGTGTGACCAGCTTAAAAACTTTAAAGCTAAAAATTTAGAGAATATGGATACCTTGGTCTGGAAAATCCCAATTAAAACACTCTATAAGTTGGAACTTACATATTGTATGCTCCTATCTTGCCACAAATAACATCAATTCTAGAGTCAAGTATGATTTCAAGTTGACAAAAGCTATTGCAATCCACCCAACTCATTCTTTCTTCGAATGCAATGACAATACTCCAATAAGAAAATGACTATATACTCCTATATCGTTCATTCTTTCATAAATTATTGGGTTTTGAAGCGATTTGCATTGCAACTTGGTTGTCACAGATCAATTGCATTAATGCATCTCCTAAATAACTCTTTGAGAACCTACTTTAGCCATATATGCACACATGTAACCACCTTTACCTTATAAAAAAAAAATATACATGTAACCAAAACCATTGCTCGGTATTCAATCTCTGCATAATCGGAGCAAAGTTGTCGACTTAGGGTTGCATTCCCTAAATTTTCTATTTCTTAAGAAAAACGAAGAACTAGAATCATCCTGAATGAAGTGGATTGAGATCCATGATGTCTCAAGTTCAAATTTCAGCGGAGGCAAAATACTAGGTAATTTCTTCCCATCTGTCCAAGGCTCCAAGCCTTGGTGGACAGAGTTACCCGGTACTTGTGCTGGTGGGAGATAACAGGTATCTCGTAGAATTAGTCGAAGTGTGCACAAGTTGGCGCGGGAAACACGGTTATAAAAGAATTAAATAATGCGGAACTAAAAAAAATGTTTAAGAGAAGGACTTGATACCCTGGCTCTGATACTATGTAAAGAAAAGAGGAAAAAAGAGATTTGGGAATTAATTGTTTGGTTATTTCCAAAAGCATGTTGGGATCTAAATAGCGTTTAGAAGTAATCCAAGAAAAAGGAAAAGATAGTAATTCCTATGCCTAATTACACAATTGCAGGGACTCTAAACCTTGGCTACATTCACAAGGTACGAATTCTTGCCATAGTTACTATTTCCTAATATTTGACATTCTTAACAGTATGGTAATCAACACAGAATAGAGAAGTCTTTCCTGCGACTTTACTGGAAAACCGACTTGTCTATTTCTATTGGAGGAGGAGGGGAGCTTGTTCAAATGTTACTGCAACGCAAGGGCATAGATAGAATGTGCTTCGGCTGAATAAGAAATTAGATAATATATGTAGAGACTTGAACCAGCAGCGACATTGTGGATCACATAATAAACATCATGTTCAATTATGTCCATCTTTTATCAGTTTGTACATGTTCGTAGCATATGCTATGCAGTTCACAGTTATCTTTGTTAAATTGAAATCTAAGGGTAGCGTACTTATTTTAAAAAGTGGAATCTAAGGGGAAATTTCTTATGTGATTCTCACTTTACGTAGCACTTGATTGTATCCATTTAATAATGCCTTTATTATGTCAGGACTGTTGCTTGATCCCAGAGTCCCCATTTTACTTAGAAGGTCCAGGCGGGGTCTATGAATATGTGGAAGAGAAGCTCAAAGAAAATAGGCATGTGCTAATTGTATTAGCAGAAGGTGCTGGGCAGGAATATGTTGCTCAACGTATGCAAGCATTTCAAGAGAAAGATGCATCAGGAAACAGGCTACTCTCAGATGTCGGTCTTTGGTTAACACAACATATTAAGGTATAGTCCAAGTCTCTTCCTCCATAGATCCATCTGAGAATTCTGCTAATACCTTGAATCTTGGTGTTTGTCTTCATATTATTTTTCTTGGTTTTATTCTTTCTGGTCGTGGATTTGTAAGATGGTTCAAGTATTTCATACCACTTGGTTTTTAAGATTACCAGCCCAATTGCATGTGCATACGTCACATCCAGCTTAATGTTGAACTACTTATGCCTTATAAACACCATGAACAGACTCCCATTTATATAGATCGTTTTATCAGGATGTACACTTTAAGACCCGAAACAAATTTTGGTAGTGAATCTTCTTCCTCGTTCCCCACTCTTGCAGTAGAGCCGTTACTCTGATTGTATGTCTTGTGCAGTTTGTTACTCTACTTGGATTAAATCACTTTGAATTTATGAGATCAGTTAAGCTCAAAGGAAATATGTAGATTGCTAGATGAGTGACCCAATTGATTGTTTACAACAATACAGTTGAATATTGAACTGTCCATGACGAGGACACTTTTTCTTTGGTGAATTGTCGCTTCATCTAATGTTACCTTATGTACGAGCTAAGTTACACGGACTCGGGTGCGGGTATCCGATACGGGTACGGATTCGGCAAAATCTAAATTTTAGGATTCCGGGGTGTGTATCCAGTTATGGATACAGGTGCGGGGATTCGGCTGTAAATATGAAAAAATATAAGAGGCATATGAAAAAATACATTCCAAGAATAATCCGTCGTACAAAGGGGTCAATTTTATTATGTTCAACCAGTAAATATGTTCGTGCTTTTGTGCGATTAAAAATATAAATTAATTATCAAAAAATTGACATGCTAATAATTAATTTTAAAATGATCCCTATATTGTATAAGAGAGAAACATTTATAAATAGCATAATTAGGTGCCTTTCAATTTTGTGTCACAAGTAGCATATAATGGAAAATAAAGGGGATAAAAATAGCACATATGAAGAATAAAGGGGTCATTTTTGTACGTTAATACAATTAAGACTTTTAAGAGTCCTAATTCAGCTTGTACACGACTACATGTCTCCTCCAGCTGTAAGCAGTCGTCTTCTTCATATTCTCCAAATTTCCTTTTCAAGCTTTTACAGAGCAAAGTTTTCAAGCCTCTAGGTCGTCTCTTTCACAGTCTTTCATTCTTTCCTAAAGATAGAAAGAGAAAGCCATTCAAGGCCGAAAACAAACCCTCCATCTATATCACTGCTTCTCTCTGCCATCCGAAGTCAACACAACCTTGTATTTTTGGTTTATCTAAACCATGAAGCAGCAAACATGAGATAAAAGTACTATAATATTGAAGGTATGTCATTTTCCTTATCTTAAATCTATTTTATTTTTAATTTTGAGAAATCAAAATCTCAAAATTTTCCCCCAAATTTGTTGACGGACTCGGGTCAAAGTATCCGTATGTGATTGACCGTATCCGGAACGTTTGCCATTCCCGCACCCGCACCCGTCCGTATCCGGGACGGGGACAGCACCCAAAATGGCGAGTCCGTGTAACTTAGCTTAAATCTGTTTTATTTTTAATTTTGAGAAATCAAAATCTCAAATTTTTCCCCCAAATTTGTCGATGGACTCCGGTCAAAGTATCCGTATGTAATTGACCGTATCCCCGACGTTTGCCGTCCCCACACCCGCACCCGACTGTATCCCGGACGGGGACGACACCCTAAATGGCGAGTCCGTGTAACTTAGTGTACGAGACCTGTGATTAGAGACACGAAACACTTTATCTAGTTTCGTTTCCTTTTCTTGATTACTTACTCTTCAAACACCATTTTTTTTTTGATGTTACAGGATCATTTCACGGATGTCCGGAAGTTGACAGTAAATATGAAATACATAGGTACTCAACCTGCTTCTTTGGATGTTGTCTCGTGGGGCATATGATGTATGCTGGTTAAGTATTTTATTGTTATGCATCCCCTATTTGCTTATTGTCGAAATGTTAGTTCCTCCAATATCCCAAATTTATTACTTTAAATTGATTTGGGATGGATTTCAGAATAGGCAGAAACTGTGAGCAAGGTGAAAACTAGAATTCAAGGAACTCTTTGATGACTTTGAGAAGTTGAGGAATAGCAGTAGGTAGGACAGATCCATGTAGTGATGTAGAAGGGTGGGGGTGCACTAGCACCCCGACACTTGGCTAAAATTTCTTGAATATTTTCCTAAAAATTCAGATGTAAAGAATGGATGTGGATATTGTAGCTGCGATGGTTAAGCATGCGGGTTCCACCCGATTGACCAGTGTTTGAATCTCCCCAAATAACCATGGGACTAATTTGCATTTAGTTTTTCTTCATATCCCAGCTACATATTGGTTGTCCTTTTTCCTTTTCTGTTTTTCTTCTATCTTAATTTTTTTTTATATTCTCTATCTTCATATCCATCTTTCTCTGCTCATTCAGCCTCAGTTTTCTTTTCATTTATTTAAATTGGATGAAAATCATTTTCACCCCTCCTACCTACTTTGCTTCAAAAATCAAACTATTCCTCCAACTTTAATCAGTTCACATATTCTCCACACACACACACACACACGCACGCACAACCCTAAACATATCATATGGAATATCTAGCTTGCATTGACATTTGCAATCCCTCCTCTATGTAATGCATTGTTTATAAATCATATGGAATGTCTGTTGAATCTAATTATTTTTCGCAATAATTGAAAATCGGTCAGCAACATGGCACAGCCTTATTCATGCTAGTTCATTTTCTTTTGAGAAGGAATACGTGTAATTTGTATAACTTCATGCTAGTTCTTTTTCTATTTTCAGTATGATTACTGTTCCTCTTATAGTTCGAAAACTCTATATGTTATGATTAAAATTTGTTCATTGAGGTATGAATCCTAGTAATCGATGTATTACTCTTTGCTTGTGTTGATAAAAAGGGTGTATTCCTTACTGAAGTTGCTTCACCCTATGTTTCTTAAAGAATTATCTATAGGTCGCAATTTGCTTGTGACTATGTATTGAGTACATTATGTCTGATTGAAGTGGTGTAATTGCCTATTTCGAAATGTTATTTTCCCTTTTTATGTTTCTTTTCATTTTATTCAATCGAATTTGAATCAAGAGAGCTAGCTCGAGTTGGATCAAACTTATTTTTATTTGGTGATCACGTGGCTTATTTGTGAACCAAAAATTGTGTAAACTGAACCGGATTAACCCAAAACGGATTGAACTGACCGAATGTACTCCACTCCCTAAATTCTACCTCAGTCACTAGTGGTGGGTTTGTGTCAATTATAGTGGCACCCGTAACCTTCAAATGCTGGATTCGCCTCTGGTAGTATAATATTAATAAATTGAGGAAAATATTTTCATTTGACGAAAGTGATTATCATTTTGGAACAGACAGAAAAGCGAGTGTGACAGTCTGTTTGACACAGGAAGTTTTCCCTAGGGACGTGTATTACTCTGCTTGTTAAGTAGTTCGGAGAATTGAAAAAAACAGGGAGAGAAAAAAGAAGGAAAAATGAGAGACCAAAATATTGCGCTAGTTGTTAACTCATAACCTTTTTGGGTTCTTCCCCTTGAGACGGTTCCTCTGTCAGTTTGGGAACAAAAAATGAGAGCATAGAGGGAAATACGATTGTTTGAAAATTTTCAAAAGAAGTTATTTGGTAAAACAGCAATATGAACATTGAAGAGGAATTGTGTCTGACAAATTCATTGCTAAACCTTCTGTGGTTGATACACAGAATTTCCGTCTTCAGCTTGATGATCAAACAATTACATAATAAGCAGAAGATGAGTCTTAATAATGTTGCCTGTATGTTCAACCTTTGTTAAATTTATTAGTTGTGCTACAGTTTTAAGATACTTTTGTTGATTGATACTTTTACTAGGTGTTTGGTTATTTTCTGTGGAAGTGTTAGAAAATTGAAGCATGAAAGTGTTTTATTTTCAGGCTTTTCTTTCGCGGTAGTATTCTGAGGTTGAAATATCAAAACTAGTAATGAGAGTATTAGAGGTTTCATTAATTTGTTTGTGCGCACAATTTGTTGTTATTGCATTATATCTTTGAAAGTCTAAAAGCTATATGATTCCTTAACGCCAATCAATTTTTATGTGACTTGTTTAAATTCATATTATGTTCTGCACTCATTTGTTATCGCAGACCCTACTTACATGATTCGAGCAATTCCAAGCAATGCATCAGATAACATCTACTGCACACTTCTTGCACAAAGTGCTGTCCATGGAGCGATGGCTGGATTCACAGGCTTCACGGTTGGACCTGTAAACAGCAGACAAGCTTATATTCCAATTAATGTAAGCCTATTTGTGCATGATTTTCTGAATTGAAGTCAGTGTTGTCAAAGGCGCGCTTAAAGCGCACTTAAGCCCTGAAGCGAGGCTCAAAACACGTTGAGCGCTTCGCCTCGCTTTATGTGCGCTTCAGTGTCATCATCAAGGCTCTAAGACATACTTTTCCTTGCCAATGAGCCTCTCTTGAAGAGATGACCCTAGATAATCGTTATTTCACTTTATCGATATGTTTTTACAATTTGTTTGTCCATATATTTGTTATTCACGCTTATTATAATTAGTCTTGGGCTAAACATGTATATATTTTTATTTTTGCACCATTGCGCCTTTTTTCATTAAAGCCCACGCTTTATTTGCACTTTGCGCTTAAAGCCCTAGCTGACCTTAGAGCTTTTTTGCGCTTTTTGCTTTTGATAACACTGATTGAAGTTAATTGATCGGAATTGAATGGATAAAGAGGATTCATTTATTGACAGACACCAACTAATTTATGACTCAGACATATTTGATTGGTACAAGTTAATTGATGTACATTGTCCTACTGAAAAACTATGCTGTTAGGCAACATATATCATAAGTATTCTGCTTCAGCTGGTCGAGGAAATTTGTTATCCTAGTTGTTTTCCTTTCACGGATTCTTCTCATTGAATAATCTATACTTCTAAAATGGATCATATTACTTGTCAATCAAAACCAGTGAAGCTTTTTCACCAACTTAATGAGATGTACAGTATATAACCCCCTTTATGGTAGGCGGATAATTATCATCCTTTGTAAAGGAGTTAGATATTTAGCTGTAGTTGCATGTGGAATTAATGAGGCATTCTGAAGGTTGTGTGCAGATCATTTGCAGTTGAGTTTGCTTGTGGACATTTAAGAGTTGTTATTCCCATATAAATATTTTGACTAAATTTCATGCTTTTGAGAGGTTTGCCAGTGTAATGTTTTATTCTGGTGAACTGTGTCTCCATGAAGATCTAATGTCAATGCCCTGATGTTTGATTGCAGCGTGTCACTGAGACTACAAACACCGTGAACATAGCTGGCAGGATGTGGGCACGACTTCTTGCCTCTACTAATCAACCAAGTTTCATTCATCATTGTCAGACTGTGAGAGAAAGAGTTGATAAAAAGACTATTGATGCAATTAACAATATGCAGATTAATTCTATATAGATTTTATCATCCTGTAAAATCTCTCCGTAAACATTTTTATCAACTAGATATTGATTTCGAGCCTAATTTGTTGGGAACTGTAGTTGCCCAGTTCTGAAGAGGAAAGTGATTGAATATTAAAGTGACTGAATATTTTTATACATATCAAAATATCTAGTGGACAGATGTCTCCACACATCCTGTACGTTTGTCTTTTTTCGTTTTTTTTTTTTTTTTCTTTTTCTTTTCTAGGCAGGAAAAGATTATTCAATGTTGAGGAGCACTTGGGAAGATTATAGTCAGCTCTTTTATTTCACTTGCAACTTCAATACGTACTGTGCTGGAACCAATGAGGTACATCTTATACGAGGTGCTTTTCAGTCCTCATTTCTTTAGAATTTTATTTTAATTCATTCTCTGAAATCTCGATATAACAGAAATTGAGGCGTTGTAGTAGTGGTTCTTGTACATTGATGATTCATCATGTGCCATTGTTAGAGTGGTGACGAGTGGTATGCCCATTTAGATTGGAGTGTAATGTTTATGATTTAGAGAAGAATGAAGCCTGACGTAGTGCTATTTGGACCGTGTCACCTATTTTTAGCGTGTTTTATGCTTTCTGCTTGCATTTTCAAGTGTTTATTCTGTGTAGTTTTAGTTTCCATTTTATTGAATTCACATCTATGAATTGGGAATGAAGCAAAGTTGACATATATATCAGCTATAACAACTATTAGCGCCCGTTTAGCCATGATTAAGCATTTGAATGGAAGCTCAAAAAAAAAAAAAAAAAAAAAAAAAAAAAAAGGAAAAGGCAGCTAATAGCCAGATTTTACGGAACAGACGAAAAACATACCAGGTTCTGAATATTCTTACCCTGATTTCACTAAATAACCCTTCTATACACGTTAAAATTTCAAGGTTCTTTTGTAGCTAGAAAAAATGAATTTTTTGTTCGGATTGTCTCTACTTTTTGTCTGTTTGTGGTTGGGATTTGTTGGAAAAACTCGAATAAGACTACATACAAAACTCGAACAATTGAAGGTGATTTGGACTTGTTTGGAATCAAATTCCAGAACTGAAATCCACTTGAAAAATGTTGGGACAATGGCAATTCCAATAGCGTATCCAGCCCCATAAAAAGAAGGGAAAATAACATTGTATGTCAATTTGGGTAAAATAATTACCCGTTTTAGCCCATATTTGTTTTTTTTTACACGCTATAGCCTTTGATCCACCGGCTGCGTCCTCACTGGAACTCGCATCTTCTTCACCCCTATCATTGCCCTTGACCACCGTCTCCTACTGTTTCCCATCCAAGCAGCCACCAGCAACCCACCCTTTCACCACCACCATCTCACTGTCCCAACCACCTTTAAACACCATAGAGCCATCATAGGAATGTATAAACAGACCCATAAACCCCTAACCCACCGGTCATCATCTTCACCTTCTCGTCAACACCCCGTTGCCGTCGTCGGTGGTTGCGCCGTCGCCGTATAGCTCGGATATAGCCAGATTGGCTGATGATTTGAACCTCGATGAAGTCACTTTTGTGACGTTTGATGCTGTGTTTGACGCTGCTAGAGAAGTCGCCGGAGAGGTCGCCGTCGGCGTCGTCTTCATTGTACGGTGCCGGATCTCCACCGGAGAAGTTTGTCTTCTTCATCTACCACCATATCTCTCGTCGATGGTGGTTGCGCCGTTGCCAGATCTAGGGTTTCGGTAAGTGTTTAAACACCTCATATACTATTATACACTTGTATACACTATTATACACTTTTATACAATGTAGAAGTGTGTATAAATACCCTTTATACATTATGTATAAACTTGTATAAGTTTGTATAATATTGTATACTAGTCTTATACATTATTATACTCTTTTATACTGAGTGATATACATTGTCTACATAGTGCGTAAAAGCCGTATATTGTTGTATAAAGGTGAATATTGAAAATTAAATAAATATTGAGTTGTAAATTTGTAATTTAAAATATGGGCTATGAATATGTAATTTTGACCCATAAATTGTTTATAAATGAAATTTATACTTGGTTACCTGATGCCCATTATTTTTAGAGAATTTTAACTATATAATAAGAAAGGACCCCTAATTAATGATTTTTAAAATTCTATCCTAATTACTCATTATAACAACACTTTTGAAATTGGGGATCCATTAAATACAGGCTAACATTTTAATCTCTCTACACCTAACCCTATTCCAGCAGTCTACACATCCCCATCTTGTAGTCTAACCGTTTCTAACTCCGACGAGCACCAATAACTTGAAAAACAGTTACAATTAGGTTTTATTCTTTGTATCCATTAGAGGGATCTTTAGGCTGTGAAAATAGGGGATTCATCCTCATGAGGATTCTCAAGGGCCAATAATTCAAGTCATTGTTACTACAAACGATCCGCTTCCGTAAAGAAAAAAAGGCCTTAAATCTCGTAAATAAGTGCTCAATCATAATATAATATGTTTGTATTTCATCTAAAAATATCTTCAGATCAGCTGACTGCAGGTGGGTCTCACTGGGCCTTGCTGAAAGTCATGGGACTTTTTTGTAATTCGCGGCTGCTTTCCTTAGATATCCAAGAAATGCATGCTGATGATGTGAGCGAATTTTGTTTTGACAGAAATGGATGGGTGAGTTGGTAACTGATGATGCAAATAACAAATGTAGGCCCATGTAAGGGATTTTGAAACAACTTCGCAACTTGTTTCAAAACAGGAACTCCCCTGTTGCAACTAGTAGATTATAGTGTAATAGTTTACTACTAACAGTTTCCTATCTAGTTTTCTCTGATTATTGTCTTGATAGCTTCATACATTTGTAAAGCTTTGTCTAGAGACAACAAAATATATTACACTGTTGATCCATAAATGCAAATATCCCCATAAAAAACCCTCATTAGTTCAGTCACGGTAGAAAAGCAAAACTTTACTCTTCAATTTAAGTTAGCTATTTAAGTGAAAATTTGAGGTCGATGTGTTTTTCATGGAATAGCCCACTTCCCAATCTAGCTTCTCTAATCATTCATGAATCAAGCACCTCAATTGTAAACACCTCAATGTCAATTACTTGGATATTTTGTCTCACCGATTCTTGGACCATTTCATCTGCCATATGAATTACTTTTTCTGGAGGAAAAGGAATAAGAGGGTGTTTAGAAGGTTATAAGTTGGTCAAATTAGTTTATAAATATTTTGTGACTTATTTATATGTCTTAAACACAAAAAAGTGTTTATAAGTCAAAATCAATCAAAAGTCATAAGTTAGTCACCCCTTATGGTCTTACAACTTATAAATACTTTTCTTTTGACTAAATTCTAGATAGAATGTTGGAAACTTGCGAATTGCCCTTCTTTTGGGGTGGTCTTTAAATTTTGCCCCTCATATTTGAAATCTTTAAATTTTGCCTTCGCTAAACCCATGTTCCGTGTTCGAACCCACGCGCGAAATCAAAATTTTAAAAAAAAAATTCGCAAGCGAGTTTAAATTTCGCTATGCCCCCAACGCATACACTTGTGAAGGAATTACCAAAGTTATGCGGACCCGCATACTTATGCCTTATGGGCGACTTGGCATAAGTATGCCGGTCCCAAGATAACTTTGATAATTCCTTCACAAGTTTATGCGGATCCGCATAAAAGTTTGCCCGTTAAAGTATGCCCCCACCGAAGATAACTTTGTGAAGGAATTACCAAAGTTATGCGGAACCGATACTTATGCCTTATAAGGGCGGACTTGGCATAAGTATGCGGGTCCCAAGATAACTTTGATAATTCCTTCGACAAAGTTATGCCGGTCCCAAGAAAGTTTGCCCATTAAAAGTAACTGCCACCGGCATAACTTTGTGAAGGAATTATCAAAGTTATGCCGGACCTGGTGATGTTCGGCCAAAAATGCATATATTTACTCATTATTTGCCTCACGTTTTAATACTTTTAATAGTCATTTGGGTACTAAATATAGTGATTTGTGCTTAATAGTATATTTGTACTTTGTAGGTACATTGGAGATGAAATCTAAAGAAAATTGGATAAAAGACGTGAGATTGAGAAGAGAAAAGAATTTACGTGGGAAGGCTTACTTCAAGAATTATGTTTAGAGCCTTTGAAGCAAGAGAAAAAAAATAAGGAAAGCCTAATTACTAGCAAAACAGGGAGCAAATTTGGATGACAATGTTACTGGAAAGAGAAAAAGAGAGGAGACAAGAAAGGGACATCGTGATTGAGGTAATGATTGGCTCAAGAATATTTCAAATTCACAATATGCAAATTGAATTTAAGTCATTCTACGTGGCAGCAAATAAGCATACAAGATTATTGGCTTCAGTTAATTTGTTTTCTCCTTCAGCGATCCCAACAGCGAGCCATACTTCTGGAATTAAAATTATTCCCTTTTTGTTTTGGACTCAGTTATTTTATTTGGGTTTTTTCCTACACCTATAAATATTTCATAAGCCACAATTCCTAGACATCTTTGGCATAAAACACAGGTGTGGAGGCTAGGGTTCCTATGTATATTTTCTTTCTTTTATTTAATCCTTGTTTATGGGAATTTCTTGGTGACAATTAAGATTGATACTCTTGTTATGCTTATTTATTCATCGACATTATTTTTAATCAAGTAAGTTCTTGTTATTTTAATTATTCTTATTTTTCAACGTTTCTCAAGGGAGTAGCTAACCCTAGGACTTGCCCATTTACTTTGTTTGAAACTCGGAAGAGGAAGAACGGGGTTGGGATAGAATAATTAACATGAATTTGGGGCGCTAACCCTCATCTAATGGAAATTGACCTAGGAATAGGCGATACCACTTGTAGCCATATTCGGGTGTTCTTAATGCTCCTAATTGCTTGAGGGATCTTCAATTGGGTAGTCTAGTTAATCTTCGGGAGAAGTTAATTTAGAGTCATTATCCGAGGCTAATTAACATAAACTTGCTATTATTTATAATTCGTGAAATAGATTGGATCGTTACTTGAGAAATAGATTCCTTAATTCCTTACTTGTGGCCATTGATCAATTTACTTGTTTTCTAGATTAAAATTTATATTTCCATATTTTCTCAAAACCTTATCAAAAACCACCATTGATGCGTTCGGTCTAGCTATTGTTAGTGATAATTCCTAACCTGCTTCAATTGCCTACATATTGTTCTCTGTGGGATTCGACCCCAACCTTGTTGGGTTACTATATTTGACAACGTCCGCGTTATACCATTAATAGGTGTAATTTGAGCGTATCACCCGGCATACTTATGCCAAGTCTGCCCATAAGGCATGAGTATGCCGGGTCCGGCATAAAATTTGTAATTCCTTAACAAGTATGCCGGGTCCGGCATACACGCGAACCAAACCTTGTCTTGCGATTTTTTTTTTTTTAATTTATGCTTGAGCGGGGGTTCGAACTCAGAACCTCATGATTTCGGCGCGAAAGCTCAAAGTTGCAATGCGAAGGGCAAAATTTAAAGACCAGCAATATGAGGGGCATAATTTAAAGACCACAAATATGAGGGGCAAAATTTAAAGACCACCCCAAAAGAAGGGCACTCCGCGCAAAAAAATGAACTTCGAGACGAAAATTTGGCCCAAAATACATTGGGAAATCCATCGCAGAAAGCGTTTGGCGTCGTATACCTGTGTTCAGCGGACTGCTCCGCGACCCTTTAGTAAAACGATCATAACTTTTTGTACAAACATCCATTTGACCTGCATCTTATATCGATGAAAATGTATTTCAAAGGGCTACAACTTTCATTGAGAGAGTTTTCCCAAGTTACCAATTAGTAAGGGGGTTATTCTAGCTTGAAGTGAGGCCCAGTGAAAACTCACTTGAAATCATGCTCCGTAGAGTAGCTTCCGAATTTACTTTGTCCTAAGACTCTTCTTATGCCTTGATTAGATTTTAAAAACCTTCTTACACTCCTCATGTTGGGTTCATTATACTCACATATTACGTATCAAACCTTAGCTCGAATGTACGGGATGTTACATTATATACCCCTTGGGATCATTCGTCCTCAAATGATGACTCATGGTTCTCATAGTCAAACTTAACTCGCTTGACATGAACCTTGCGTGAATACCAGTCTCATCTATCATGGTGAAAGCGTACATGAATTCTATATGTAGGACTTGGAAAGAAATCGCAGTCACGGTTAACATGGAAATATGGGTATTATGACATGAAACATATGTACGTGGAAACATAACTGTTAGGGCATGAAACATGAGTGCAGAGATAGTTTACCTTGCAGGTTCACTACTAGGTCATCAAACAAATACAAATATTTTGACTTCATGTCCTTTTCAGCTCTCCATGTAGCCTTTTCGAATTTTGACTTCTCCATAGTACTTTTACTGAAGCAACTTCCTTAGACCCTAATTTACAAACTTGGCGATCAAGAATAGCCATAAGAATCTCTTCATAAGTTAGGCCATCCTTAACCGTGATAGTTCCAGTAGGAACAACCAACGATAGGTCTCCCACACACTTCCTCAACATGGATACGTGACGTGCGGGTGC